>NW_019154128.1:3683683-3986795 GCF_002288905.1 Enhydra lutris kenyoni
TGCCTCTCCGTGAAGATCATAGAATAAATCAAAATGTTTTTCTACATGCTTAGACTGTCCAGTAAGTGAAGGCAGCTGTCATATATCCCAGTGTCTTCCTCTTCAGACTACACAGAATGTGGATTTCTTCAGTTTTTCCACAGATTAAATGGTTTCCAGCTTCCTATCCCCTGCAGATAAACCTTCTCTAGGAGCTGTTGTGTTGGCTAATGAACCCCATTAAAATTCCCTGTAGAACTAAGCCTTCTGCTTCGGTGCGCCCTGACCAGTCCTGAATGTGACAAGATGTGGGGCAGCTCTGGCATTTACTGTGTGCCTGCGCTTGTACTTCTGAGGTGGGCCTTCAAAGTAGGGCCAATTATACTGTTAAGCTACTGCTGCCATGACCTTGAGATGTTGAGGGAACTCATGCTCACAGCTCATTTCCTAGATACACTGGAACATTTCCTCTATTATTTAAGAGTGATTTCTTAAAAATTTATAACCTTACTTCCCGTTACACAAACCTAAAAGATCTCATGTCTTTCTTTACTATTATTTAAGGTTTCAAATATGTGGTTTTCCATTTTTCATATATAAAATTATAACATCGTATGTAAATGTATATGCATCCTTCTCCCCATGATTCAGATCTGCTCCCACAGGTTATGGCCTCCTTTGAAAGTCACTGGAATAATATCTTCATTTTTAATTAAATATGGTTCTATGATACTTGATCACTGCTTTTCTCATGGGGCTCTGAAAAACCTGTCATTAGTTCCAAAACATACAATACTCCTCAAGGATGAACATTTCTTAATACTGGGAATTACCCCACACCAAAATGTGAGGCAGGGTCTAAAGTTAATTTTCTAAAAGGAGACAACTACAATAAATGCTTAGCCCTCTAGAGTGACCATTCTGAAGGAGACAATATCCACCAGTTTAAAAAAAAAAAAAAAAAGTCTACCACATTATTATTTTCTAGTCACATTTCTATTCAGGCCCAGAGATGAGGTCTGCTCCAGGGCAGGATTTTGCAGAGAAAAAGAGATGACATATCTGTGAACAAGAAAATACTCCCTTGGTGCCTGGGGGAACATATGCTCAGTATTTCCAATTTCAGAAAATTCAAAGCAGTGACTGGTGGTTTATCACAAAGTTAAAGGCCAGATTAAAAATGATTTAGATCTAGTTTATAGCCAGAGGTGGTAAAGAAAGAGAAAGAGAGAGAGAACACAACGGAACAAGTTAGAAAGATCTTCCCCACCTGGAGTATCTTCCTCCCCCAACCCCACCCCACACCAAGAAGAAAGACAATAAGGAAAGGAAACCAGACATCTGGAAACATAGCTCCAGGTAAGAAGAGCTTAATGGAACACTATTAAGAATACCATTTGGGCCCCATGAATCAACCTTCACCAAGGGGCTCCCTTTCTACTCCACATGTTCAGTGAAGCCAATATGCTATGTGCTCCCGGGGACCCTGAACTTCACAGGCCCCAGGGCACTGCCAGAGCATCTGGGGCCTCAGGCGTGCACCTGCCATGTACTGACAGAACAGCCGAGCATGGAGAATGAGACAAATGGCTCCAGAGGGGACTCCTCCATGCTGTTTATGTTGACAAAGGGCAGGAGGGAGCCTACAACTCTTCATGTATTTTTACAATCTGCTTTTTATCTTGTAGAAGAATGGAGGAAGGGATACAGCCAGGTTTCAATTGTAGAAAGTCAAGAGCAATCCCATTGTCATTTATAACCATAATTATTCTGTCTCCCACCCACCCTCTAATTTTTGACTCCCTTCCCTGGTTGTAAGGTGTTCAGTCCCAAGTGTGCACTCGCAGATTTATAACTTGGATGATTTGAGTTTGTGAAAAGAATAAGCTAACTTTCAGGTGAGGAGACATGAGCTCTCTGCCTTGGGATCATTCCTCCCAGGGATGGACGTAAAACCTGCTTACTGCTGCTAGATACTGATTCAGGCAGAAAGAGTCTCGGAGCCCTGATGATGGTGCCATTTTTCTTCCAAGGCCAGTTATAAAGTACTGTAGACTCTCAGGCCTTATCAGCAATGCTGAAGAGCAGAAAACCTTCTTGGACCCATAGAGAACATCCAAGCTTTTCTGTGGACAAGTGTCCTGGATCCTCTGAGGTGGTCTTGAGAAAGAAAGCAATAGTAGTTAGCTGATATGATATAGGAAACTATGGTAAGTAGGCAGAATAATGGCTTCCAAAGACATCTACATCCTAAGCTCAGAACCTGTGAAAATACAAGGTTACATGGCAAAGTGGTATTAAGTTTGCAGAAGAAATTCAGGTTGCTAATCAGCTCATTGTGAGCTGGAGACATTAGCCTGGATATGTGCCCCACGTAATCACAAGGGTCTTTATAAATGAAAGGGGGAAGCAGAAGAGAGAACCAGACAGAGGCATCATGAAAAGGACTCTGTCTGACCCTGCTGCCCTGAAGATGGAAGAAGGCCCCACAAGACAAGGAATTCAGGCTTCTAGAAGCTTCTAAAGCCAAGAAACATATCCTCCTCTGGAAGGAACATGGCCTTGGCAGCACCTGGATTTTAGCTCATAGAGATCCATTTGAGACATCTGACCTCCAGAACCCTAGAATAATCAATTTATGTGTTTTAAGCTATAAAGTTGGTAGTAATTTGTTACAGCAGCATCAGTAAACTCATATGGGAAATTTGCTTGTTCTCTTTTCTGCATCTACTCCATTCCCACCTCTCTTATTGTCCCTCCAACCTGCAACCCTGAATTTCCTCCTCTTCCTACCAAACCAATAGTTTTAGAAAACAACATAGAGTGATATCTTCTTGAACTGAGGGAAGGGAACAATCTTTTAAATAAAATATAGGAAGCATAAAAGAGCAAACTGGTATGTCCAATTACTCCAATTATATTACATCACGAACTTATGATTATTTTTAAAAGATACCTATATTAGTTTGCTCGGGCTGCCCTAACAAAGTACCACAGACAGGACATCTCACACAACAGAAGTGTATTTTCTCACAATTCTGCAGGCTAGAAGTCCAAAGTCAAGTTGTCAGTGGAGTCGATTTCTTCTGAAATCTCTCTTTTTGGCTTATCGATGGCTCTCTCCTCCCTGTGGTTTCACCTAGCCTTTTCTCTAGGTATGCCTATATCCTAATCTTTTCTTCAGTTTTTTTTCTTACTGAAGTGTAACTGACACACAGCATTGTATTAGTTTCAAGTGTACAACCCAGTGATTTGACACTTACACACATTACAAAGTGATCCTCACAATAAAGCTAGCCATCATCAAAGTTGTTATATATTATTAACTATATCCCCTATCCTGTACATTGTATCCCTGGGTCTTATTTATATGACAACTGGAAGTTTGTACCTTTTAATCCCCTCCCCCCCCAACTCTGGCCACTACCAAATTGTTTTCCATATCTGTAAGTCTGTTTCTTCTTTTGTTTATCATTTGTTTTGTTTTGTTTTTAGATTCCACTTATAAGTGAAATTAAGCAGTTGTCTTTTCCTGACTTATTTCATTAACACAATACTATATCTTCTTTATCCATTCACTCATCAGTGAACACTCAGGTTGCTCAGTCTCCTCTTCTTAATCATAAAGAAGTGATTAAGTGCTTTAGTTTATGACCTGATTTTAACTTAATCACTTCTTTAACTTAAACACTATCTCCAACACAGTCACATTCTAAGGGACTGAGCGTTAGGAATTCAAAATATAAATTTGGGGAGGTTATGATTCATCCCCTAGCACAATACCGATGCAAGAAAACATTTAACAATTTTAATAGCAATTGAATGACAACAGATGTTCATGTTCAGCCCAAGAACAGAAGGAGCCAGTAGGAAGGATAACGTCATCGTTACAGGCATCAGCTCAGGTGACAAAGGTACCTGGATCCAAGGACTGGCTCTTCTACTGCTTGCCACAGGCAGATGAATAGTTTTTCAAAGAGAAAAACATAGACACAATTCGGCCCATAGTAGTGCCATTAGAGCGTGATAAGGAAAGATACAGAACAGGAAAAGAGCATTTCAACATATATAACTGATGAAGGGCTCTATAGTGGTCTAATGCTGTGGTACAGCACGTGATTCCCCAGCCCCATCTCAGTCTCAGGACAGGAGAATTCATTGTCCTGGCTGCTGGGAATATCTACAGCTGACAGCTCCCAGCTGTCATAATTCATAATTCAGACCCTCCTCCCAGCTGAGGGACTCCTCCTCAATTGAAGAACACCACCTTACTGAGGATCATGCACTTTCCCAGTGGTAGCTCCATCCCATGACTTGTCCATGCATGGGTATAAAGACTCAGCCACCACCATGCCCCAACTCCTATCAACTCTGCAAGGCCATCCCGACCTCAGCGCTTCTATGGGGTGGCTGAAACTTTTGTTGTGACTACATCAAAACTACACCAACTTCTCCCTTTATCTGCTCCTGCTTCCTCCATCTCCTACTGGTGTTAATACTAAGGGCACCGACCAATAAACGTCCCGCAGGCACACTTCTCTCTCAGACTCTATTTCCTAGGAAACACATCTCCAACAAAATCATACTCAGCATCTAGGAAGAACCCCTACAAATAAATAAGGAAAATGCAAATGACCCAATTAAAATGGGTAATTAGGCATTTCACTAAAGAGAATATTCAAATATTCAATAAACATGAAAAAATGTTCAAACTCATTAGTGACCAGGGAAATGCACACTTAAGCCACTATGAGATACCCCCAGACGCTTGCTAGATTGGCAAAAATTTTAGAGTGTAATAATACCAATGATTGATGGAGATGTGGACCAAAGCGGGGATAAATGGAAACTATCACTCTGGAAAACAGTTTGACATAACTAATTTTGAACATGGTTCATAGTCATTGAACATGAGCAAACACAGAAACTCTATTTTTGGGTATATACCTTAGGGAAGCTCAAGGCCATGAACACCAGGGTACTTGTGTAAGGATGTACTTGCCCCATGTGAAAGCAATCCAAACGTCCAGCAAAAGTAGACTGGATCATGAATTACGGCTTATCCACACGGTGGTGTTTTTGCCACCACGAACATGGCCACACGAGCCAACATGACAAATGGCACAAACTCAGTAGGAAAGAAAAGAAGACAAGACGTACTTGCTGTGTGTTCCTTTATAAATTCAATAGCAGGTGAAAACAAAATTATATTGCTTGGAAGGGAACACATGGTGATGAAACTCGACATGATAGTGGAGAACAACTAACCCCCAAGTCAGGAGGGGCCAAGGGTGGTTGCAAGGAAGAGACAGGCCCGCATGGAGGGTTTGGGGGCTGCCAATGTTCTATGTTATGGTTTTCTTGATGGCCGCATATATTCACGTCACAATTTTTATTAAACTGTACATTTATGGTTAATCTGCCTATTTTCTTTTTTTTTGTAAGATTTTATTTATTTATTTGAGAGAGAATGAGTGAGGGGAAGGGCAGAGGGAGAAGGAGCAGCAGGCTCCCCACTGAGCAGGGAGCCTAATGCTGGGCTTGATCCCAGGACCCCAGGATCATGACCTGAGTCAAAGGCAGATGCTTAACCCATTAAGCCACCCAGGCGCCCCGCATTTTTCTCCTTCTTCTTCTTCTTCTTCTTCTTTTTTAACTTATTTTAGAGAGACAGAGTGTATGCAAGCACGGGTAGAGACAGAGGCAGAGGGAGAGAGAAACTCAAGCAGACTCCCCACTGAGCACAGAGCCCCACCCAGAGCTCCATCTCACAACCTTGAGATCATGACTTGAGCCGTCATCAAGAAGCAGGCAGTCAACTGACTGAGCCATCTGGGTGCTCCCCTTCCACTTCTCTAGATATGTATGTTTTAGAATTTAAAAAAGTAGAACAAATCAAAAACCAAAACCAGTTTGGCCATTCGAGTTTCCTGTGGCTGCTATAAAAATTATACGAGGTGACTTAAACCAATGGAAAACTCTTGTCTCACAGTTCTGGAGCCCAGATACTTGAAATCGGGGGGTCAGCAGGGCTGTATTTGCTGTGGAGGCTCTAGTAGGGAGTCTTTCCTTGCCTTTCCCAGCTTTGGGAGGCTGCTGGCAGTCCTGGGTAGTTCCTTGGCTAATGGCTGCCTCTTCACTCAACTTTAGTCTCTGTGTGTGTCTTCTGTTTCTTATACGGGCTTTTGCCATTGGACTTAGGGCCCATCCAGATATTCCAGAATGATCTCTTTACCTTAAGATCCTGAATTTAAGGGGCACCTGGGTGGCTCAGTGGGTTAAAGCCTCTGTCTTCAGCTCAGGTCATGATCCCAGGGTCCTGGGATCGAGCCCCGCATCCAGCTCTCTGCTCAGCAGGGAGTCTGCTTCCCCCTCTCTCTCTGCCTACTTGTGATCTCTGTCTGTCAAATAAATAAATAAAATCTTAAAAAAAAAAAAAAGATCCTGAACTTCATTACATCTTTAAGACTCCTTTTCTGGGGTCTCTGGGTGGCTCAGTTGGTTGAACCTCTGACTCTTGATCTCAGCTCAGGTCTTGATCTCAGGGTCATGAGTTCAAACACCACATTGAACTTACATTGAAAAAAAGCAAAAAAGCTCACTTTGGGGGTGGGGGGGGGAGATGCCTTTTCTAAATAGGGTCACACCCACAGGTTCCAGGAATTAGACATTGTCTTTTAACACTGGTTGAATGCTATCCCTCCACAGCTGAGCTATCTGTCTCCCTCTTAATCTCTCCCTCCTACTCCTCTTTGCATTTGGCATCTCAGTATTTTCTGATCCATCGCTTGCTGCCTGATATTGGTGTTTTGCCCCACTTATAAGTTCCTTGAGGGCAGGGGCCATGCTCTGCTCATATTTTTGGTATCTAGTTTCTAGGTAAAGATGCTCGATGAATATCATTTGAGCCATATTCTAGGCAGCATTCTCTCTGCAAACATACACTAACCCCATAACACAAACGTTTGCAAAGTCATGAAAAATATTAAAAGATAAAAAGTGTAGGAGAACAGCCACCAAACTAAAAACAGTGTTTAACTTGGGACAGAAAAGGAATTAAGTTATGATTTTTGTCCTTATCTCTTACGTCTTTTACTACAGTCTGAAAAATACATTGTCCCTGTTATGAAAAAGGACACCATTGTGTCAACATCATATGAGAATGGGTCCAGTGCCACTGATGGGTTTGCAAACATCCCCCCACCCTTTTCCAAAGGCCCTGCAGTAATCAGGGTACACAGGGGCAAACAGCTAAACACGGATTCAGGTCTAGCCTTGATTCCCAACCCTATAACACTGCAAACCCTCTTTACAAATAATTTACAAAGTATTCTGAAATGAAATTTATAGTGTATGTGCTATTTATAAATGTAGTTATTAAAAAATCAACATAATTCAAAAAATTCATGAAAAGAAATAAAGGGGAAATAGTTTATGATTGAAAGATTTTATTTATTTATTTGTCACAAGCAGGCAGAGTGGCAGGCAGAGGTGGAGAGAGAAGCAGGCTCCCTGCCGAACAAGGGCCCCGATGCAGGACTTGATCCCAGGACCCTGGGATCATTACCTGAACTGAAGGCAGCAACCTAACCAACTGAGCCACCCAGGCGTCCCAAAAGTTTATGATTTAAAAAAATGTATTTTCATAGTAAAAGTTTGTACATTAACCACAGCAAAAGGCATAATGAACTAATCAGATAACTGCACCCAATGGAGACACCCCCAAAGATGGCAGCTCCTGGTACAAGGGGATTCAGGTGTGTCGTGTTGGTGATTCAAACATGTCACACAGCATTGCCAGCTGTGACAGAATTTTCGTGAAATCCTGATGTTGCTTGATAAAATAAAATTATAAAATCTGGAATGTACAGTGTACATTAAAACCATCGGAAAAAAAAAACCCTTGTGTGTGTATGTGAATAAAAGCTAGTTTCCAACCTTAGGTCATTGGAAATAGATTTTCAGCTGCGTGGTATCCAGTGACTATCTGAAGGTCGTGCAAGATGCCAAGGGCTTCATCGCTGTGCAAGACAGTCAGTGCTTCACAAAGTAGTTAACATCACGGACTGCTACCCGCTAAATGCCAGTGGAATTCCCCAGTCAGCACAGAAATGAAAACTTCCCTACAAGGGACCAGCCGTATCAGCTATCGAACTATTACATAAAGCCTCTATTATTAAACCAGAATGCTGCACATGAATAGATAGATCAAGAGGATAGAACAGAAAGTCCAGAAATGGACCAGAGTATACTTGGAAGCTCACTGGGTGATACATGTGGCATCTACAATTACTGGAGAAAAGATAGACTTGTTTGTTTGTTTTAGAGATTTATTAATTTGAGAGAGAGAGTGTGTGCATGTGCAAGTGGGAGGAGGGGCGAAGGGAGAGAAGGTCAAGCAGATTCCCCACTGAGTGTGGAGCCTGATGTGGGGCTTGTTCCCATGACCCAGGAGATCACTGCCTGAGCCAAAACCAAAAGTTGGACACCCAGGGGCACCTGGATGGCTCAGCTGGTTAAGCAACTGCCTTCAGCTCTGGTCATGATCTCAGGGTTCTGGGATAGAGTCCTGCATTGGGCTCTCTGCTCAGCTGAAAGCTTGCTTCTCCCTCTCTCTCTGCCCCTCCCCACTCCTCATGCTCTCTCTCTCTGTCTCAAATAAATAAAATCTTAAAAAAAAAAAAAGATTTGGATACCCAACTGACTGAACCACCCAGGCACCTGCTTGACAGAAGATATTTTTTAAAAATTTTCCCAGTTTTATTGAGATAAATTGACATATACCTTGTATTGATTTAAGGTGTACAACATAATGATTTAAGTATATATTGAGAAATGACTACCGCAATAAGTTTAGTTAACATCTATTATCTTACATTGTTAATATTTTTTTTTCCTTGTGATGAGAGCTTTTAGGATCTATTCTCTTAGTAACTTTTAAATATGCAATAGACTATTGTTAACAAGGGCTCCCATGCTGCATATTATGTCCTTAGGACTTACTGATCTTATAACTAGAAAAGTGTACCTTTTAACACCCTTCACCTATTTCCTCCAACCCCAACCCTTGCCTCTGGCCACCACCAATCTGTTCTCTGTTTCTGCAAGTTTAGGTTTTTTAAATTTCCACATGTAAGTAAGATAATACAATATTTGTCTTTCTCTGCCTGACTTATTTCACTTAACATAATGCCCTCCAGGTCCATCCGTGTTATCACCAATGGCAGGATTTCCTTCTTTAAGGCTGAATAATATTCTTCTGTGTGTGTGTGTGTCTGTAACATTTTTTCTTTATCCATTTCCTTTTGGTGAATATTTAGGTTGTTTCCATGTCTTGGCTATTGTAAATAATGCAGCAATGAATAAGCATGCTGATGTCTCTTCGAGACAGTGATTTTATTTCCTTTGTATATACACAGAAGAGCAGAATTGCTGGATCATAGAGTAGTTCTACACAAGCTAGGCCTTCTTACTACATTCTGTTAGGATGACTGGATAACCATTTGGAAAAAATTTTGATCCTTATTTCATACCTGAAAACAGGATAAACTCCAAATAAATCAAAGTTCTAAATATCTAAAAAATGAAATATAGAGAAATTCCTTTATAACCTGGTGATAAATTTGACTACATACAAAATACTGCAAGCAAATTCAAAAGACAAATAAGAAATGGGAGGGGGAGAATATTTGCCACATTCATTGCAAATAAAAGGCTAATCTCCATAATAAATATAGAGCTCTCAGAAACAGAGAAGGAAAAAAAGAACAAACATCCAACAGAAATATTAGCAAAATCCATGAACAATCAGTTCATAGAAAAAGCATAGTGCTTGCTTCAGCAGCACATGTACTAAAATTAGAATGAAAAAGGCATATAAATGACCTCTAAGCATATGAAAGAGGATCAACTTCAATCATAATAAGAGATATGCAAATTAATCCATCCTGCGTTACCATTTTTCATCTGTCGATCAACAAACATGCCAAAGTATGACACTCTGTTAGCAAGGAGTGAAGCCACAGCTCTGATATATTCTGGACAGAGGACGAAATGCGACAATCACTAGGGAGAGGAATTTGGCAATGTCTAATAGAGCGCCACATGGATTTACTTTTTGGCTGAGCAATCCAACATCTAGAAACTTATGCTAAGAATACACTTCTACCAACACAAAACAACATATTTACATGATTGTTCATGATGCAATTATTTATAAGAGCAAAATATTGGTAATGACCTAAATGTCCTCCTTTAAAGAACTGATTGAATAAGCTAGGGTCAGATGCATAAAGGAATGCTACCCAGCTACAAAAATTGAAGGCCAAAGACTCTCGTTTCATGTTTGAAATAACGTGAAATATTTTTAAAAATATATTAAGAGAAAAAAGCAAGATAGAACACGTAAATAACATGCTATATTTTGTGTATATTTTAAGATTTTTATTTATTTGAGACAGAGAGAGAGAGAGAGTGAGAGCACAAGGGATTGAGAGGGGCAGAGGGAAAGGGAGAAGCAGACTCCCTGCTTGAGCAAGGAAACCAATGTGGGGCTCCATTCCAGGACCCTGAGATCATGACCTGAGCCACAGGCAGATGCTTAACTGACTAAGAGGAAAGATGTTAACTGAAGGGGAAATAAGCAAATGGTTATTTATTTGCTTGGTTTTTGTTTTTTTGTTTTTTTGTTTTTAAGGATCACAGGAAGATTAAGTCAAAGTGAATAAAACTTGGAATTAAATAAGATCAGGGTATAATGGATAACAATGAAAGGAGTATTACTTTCTACACAGTTCTGACTTTTGAATTGTGTAAAAGTTTTACATATTCAAAAACAATATTAAGTCAAAAAACTTTTTCAGAAGGACTCTAAAGCTGGATAAACACAGATAAATGATGATACTATATATCAAATTGGTAACATAAGTACACAGAAGAAAAGAAATAACTTACATAATTTGAATGTAGTACTCTGAGCAAACACACTTAGTGAGATATCCTGTGGGCAAAAACTCTGCAGAGAAATCTTGACTTAGCAGTTTTGTTGTTGGTGGTGGTTTTAATGCAACAATTCTGAAATATTTTGAGTATGTCATAGAATAGAGCAAATATAAGGGAAATACAGTTATGTTTCAGGATCTTCACATGGAATAAGGGAGGCACAGACATAGAATTGAAGTTAATGAGGAAGAACTGATTTGAATTGAAGATATTAATATGCATTCATGATTTTTAAAAACATATTACTTATCTTTTTCCACTGAGAGGGCTTAAAGGTAATGATGTCCCAGTAGCAACGAGCACCTTTAGTGCCCATATTGTAGTTTCTAAGTATCATTCTGCACTGAAACAAGGATTCCCTAGTAAAATGGCTGCTTAGGTCTACAGTAGGAAAACTAAAAGGCGAGACTGAAGCACTCACAGACCCATGGTGACTTGAAAATTTTTCTTGGCTAATAAGTGGTCCAGCTAGAAACTGAACTCAGCACTCCAAAAGCCAAATCTAGCCATTCTTTGTACTTTACTACACTGCATTTTGCACCATGAAATTTGGACTTGACTTTACAGAATCTATATTTTGGTGTCACTTTTTAATTACAACCTTGTCACACTGACCATAGTGCTGCTTTTCTCATCTTATTTTCTTTTCTTTTAATATAAGTAAGGCTTCTTAAAAGTAGATCACAAGCTTTCCAGAACATCCACGCTGAGGGTCTGAGCTGTTTTCATGTTGTTTCATGTCTATCCTTCAAAATATTGCTCTGGGAGCCCCTGGGTGGCTCAGTCATTTAAGCATCTGTCTTCAGCTCAGGTCAGGTCAGGAACCTGGGATTGAGCCCGGCATGGGGCTCCTTGCTCAGCCCTCTCCCACTCCCCCTGCTTGTGCTCTTTCTCTGTCAAATAAATAAAAATAAAATCTTAAAAACAAACAAACAAATAAAAATATTGCTTTGAATTCCAGACCCAGGTCAAGGGTCAGGAGCTGACTTTGGGAAATGCAGCCTTCCGCCACATGTCCTCTGGGTTGAATGCAATCATTCTTCTTCCACTTAAGTTTACCCTGGTTCTTTTCCTGAGGAAAGACCACATGAGGGAAGAGCCCAGATAGAAAAAGAAGCAAAAGCAGAAGGAAGAGAAGAAAATACATTCTTTTCCCCCCAAAGAACATTGAACCTTTTATAGAAAAGCTGTTGGCAGCACAAATTAAAGCATATTCCTGAATCAAACTGGAGTTGCTCCTTCCTGTGCATCACGTACACTGAATCCAGAAGTCTTTACTCCCCCTTTCCCGGCCCCCCAGGACCCCCCCCCCCCCACTCCTCTCATCTGTAAAAGAAACAGCCATTGTGGGAGGGGGCCCTTTCCTCAGACCGGTTGCTGTGCGGGACATCAAGATTTGTTATCACCACACCATTAATTTCCACACACATCTGCTTGAGGATTTCTTCCTGCCTCTGTGGCACATTCATCTCCATCTAATTCACATTTTATTGCTCTTGTCTGGATGGCAGCAAGCATTATCAAGTACTGTAAACATTTGGGAGCTGTGCTCGGAGGCCAGGAGGCCCCCGCCCCCCTCCCCGTGGTCTGAGGCAGCGCTTACAGCTCTAATTTCCAGTCAGTTGTAATTCAGGGTCCTAAATGGCCCCATTGAAACGGCTCACTCACTTTCAGAACACATCTCACCAGTAGCTCCTAATTCACCTACAGGGGCGCAAACAACGCAGCCTTACTTGGAAGAGAAGTGAGGCCGCCAACTTTCTCTTTGCTTCTTTTGGGTCCCCTGGCTCCCGGAACTGACCAGATCTGCCCTTAAGGAGGGCTGTTCCATTTCCCAGAGGGCCTGGCGAGGTCCCCGAGAGGCAATTTCCCATCCATGGGGAAGCCCAGAGCAACCTCTACTGAAGTTGTGCCCTGCCCTGGAAGGTTCTTCTTCCAGCCAGAGCTTCTCGAAGGAGACAAGCACACAGACCACCCTAAAGGGGAGAAAATGATCTATAGTTGCAGATACAACTCCAAGGATCCTGTTAGAACGGCACTGCATTAAAAACTAGAATTTCATTCCAGGCCAATGTCCTTTAATTGCAAAATAGCATGGCAAAGAGGTCTGTCTGTACTACTGGTCTAATTTAGAACACGCCTTCAGCCCTGGCAGGGTTGGGGAATGGAGCTCAGCCTTATTTGTGGAATTGTTCTGCAGGGAACTATAAAAGGATCCACACTCACACCTTCTCATGCCCACCAACAACAGCCCCCACCCCCATCCCCACCCTCAAAGCTCCAAGGATAGCCCACCAAGCTCTGGTGGCCGGGCCTGTCTTTGATCTTACCACGATTCTTAAACCTGGCGGGACTCCCCCAGGTTTTTTGGGAGAGGTGACAGAGGTCAGAGCTTGGCCAGGGTCACAGGAGCAATAACTCTGAGGTTGGGCCATATCCACGGCTGTGTTGGCAGATCAAAGACCCCAGCGTCAGCAGTAGCACATGGTTCCACCTACTGGAAGCTGGAAGTTGGCCCAGAACCTAGAATTTCCGACTCCATGTTGAGTGTTTTTCTGCATGTGTGATACTTCTGAAACAAAGTTTGGCTTATTAAATAAATGGTGGTTATCTCTGTAATAAATTACTATGTCCTCCTTAAAGTCAGCTCTTAGAAGGATGTGGGGAATAGAATTTTTCCTCTTTTTAAAAAAAATACGTAATTAATATTGCCATTTTTACTTCTTTTTTTAAATTTGTATCTCTTTTTTTTAAAAAAAGATTTTGTTTATTTGAGAGAGAGAGAGAGAAAGAGCACAAGCAGGAGCAGACGGGCAGAGGGAGAAGCAGACTCCCCGCTGAGCAGGGAGCCCACTGGGTTTGATCCCAGGACCCCAGGATCATGACTTGAGCCAAAGGCAGATGCTTAATCAACTAAGCCCCCCGGTGCCCCTAATTTGTATCTCTTTTATCCAATATAAATATTTTGACACAAGTCAAGCTTCTTTGTTTTCTCCACCTTTTTCTCTCTCTCCTGTTAAAGGCAAGTCAGTTTATTCATTATATGATCTATCCTTCCATGTTATCAGAATAAATATTTACATCCCCCTTTCTTAGGTAAATGGCAGCATATCATATTTTCTTTCCTCTACTTGCTTTGTTCATTTAATAACACATCCTGGAAATCACACCCTTGGCCCTATCTCGAGGTGTTCCTCACTCTTCTGGAAAACTGTATGGTACCCCGCCAGTCCCCAGATGGGTCCTCTGCAAAGAAAGCTGCTGTGAGACTACTGCGCATATTTCTTCTTGCCTTTCGTTGCCAGTGTATTTCCAGAATAGGTTCCTGGAAATAACATTTCTGGCTCAAAAGGCAAACGCATAGGGAATTTAATTAAATAGTCCTAAAGTCAGATTCTACTTCCATAAGCCATACAGGAGAGTGTGCTTCCCCTCAGCCCTGCCCTCAGAGTCTAGCACTCACCTTTGGGTGAGTACTGTATGAGTACTATATGAGTACTCACCTTTGGGATCTGGCTACTATGATTAAGCAAGGCTTGACAACCCTGTAGGTTTTATTGATTTCCCTTTTCCAGCCCCCTCGGCGCTTAGAAGCCCCTTATATACTAGAGATGACCATTTGTCTGTCATTGTGGGTGTTGTCTCCATCTGTCATTTCTCTGCTTGATTTGCCCGGAGTGGTCCTGATCAGGGAAAGATGTTTCTTTAAAAAATAAAAATGTATAGCATCAAATATATCCCACTCTTACTATATAAACTTCTGGATTTTAAGTCATAGGTGGAAAGATTTGTCCTCTCCCCGGTTTTACAGGACAAATTACCTTGAAAGGGAGGGAGATGCAAGACACAAGGGGCACCAGGGCCAGAGAGTCCAAAGGAGGAAGTGCTGACTGGGAGGAAATGAAGTGAGCTCACAGGTGTGGTCAAGGCACGGGACGTCCAACCGGAAGTAGGAGTTGGGGGTGAGCCAGGGCAAGTGGCCAAGAGAGTCCCATGGGAGTCCTGGGGGCGCCAGGTGAAGCTGAGGACCACCTCCCAGGAAAGCACACACATCCTCCATATGGAGCAGCAAATGGCGCCAGACCATGTGAGAGCTGTGCCAGGCTATTGTCCCCGCCCCGCCCCTCCCCTGTCCAGGAAGTGAGAGAACAAAGCCCAACCCCCACCCTGGAGACACAGGTCACATTTGTGCTAGAGGAAGAGTGTTTTCAATCAGATATACGTCTGAAGTGTTATCTTGAAACTGAACTAAATTTTTATAATGGGAAGTGATCCCCATATTACAGAATCTTCTCAAGGCATCATTAATGGAGGTATGACCCAGCTGGAGAAGGGGATTCAATATCACACAGATTAGGGGTAGGGATGGGAAAATTCAGGACCACTTTATATGTGTGTTCTGGTTACACATACTTCACCTTATTTAACTCAGAAAATAAGGTAGACACTCCCACCGAAATTGTATAGGGAAGGAAACTGAGGCTCAGTTAGCTTAGGTTGCTTTCTCAGGCTCCCACTGTTAGTAAAGGTGTAATGAAAATTAATAAGGAACTATTGTGGGTTACAATGTTGATTTCACTCCACCATGTCTCTGCCCAAGGGAGACATGGCCTGGGCTGACACGCTAGACTTGGTATGCAGGAAAATTTCACCTCCAATGGTCCTTTTCTGGATAATTATCATCAAATTCAAAACTCCTACAACCCCAGATGGATTATAGAAAAAGGGCTAACGTATATTCATCAGAAACTCCTCCAAAATACAGAACAGGCTTTCACTGGAGATTTGAAAATCAAAGTGAAATATTTTTTTCTCCTTTTAAAGAATAAAAGGAATGTAAAAACCCTTCCCTTGTGGCTCCACAATACCAAATGTGAGGTTAGAAATGTCTGCCTGAGTTAATTCCTTTGGAAAAATCGATTGCTGATACCTAAGGCAAACATGATACAGGCAGGTACATAACGTCACATCTGGAAACATAATTGGATTAGTCTCTTAATGCCTGGCCACCAGCCATAATTCCCTGTGCTAAAACGATTGCAGTCAGAGCTATAGAACGAATGCCCCAAAACCAAAGAGCTTGTCTTCACTGATCTAAAAAGTTGTCACCTGAGAAGGGAGGAAAAGCACACTCACATAAACTTATGTATGTAATTCAACTCAGTTTCCTTACAACGCTTCACACTCTGGCAGAGGTTCTGTTAATATCCTCAGTATCTGAGTGGACAAGTGTCTTTGGAGTGCCTTTTGGTGCCAAGGGCTGTGCGAAGTACGAGAGAGCAGCCAAAAGAGACAATCATGCAATAAATTACATTAAGAGCCTTTGAAGCAAATTGTGGTTAGTTGACAAGACAGAGGTTAGGGGATGAAACCCTTATATGTGATATACGGAAGAGTTACCCGGAGTGAGGGATCATAGGCAGGGGCGAGGGGAATGGAATGGACAAGAACTCTGGACAGTTGGGGAGGGCATTGCGGAGGAGTGGGACTTGCAACAGATTCTGGAAGATGCATAGTCCTCCCTCTGATAACTGCTTGCTCTTTCATGGTATTCAAGTCTAGCTGGCTAGTTGGTCACACAGCTAAGGCGGATATTTCCCAGCCTGCCTTGCAGCTGAGTGTAGCCATGTAACTAAGTTCTGGGAAACAGGAGGGAAACGGAAGAGATGCACCTTTAAAAAAGGAATGGGGCACCCAGTTAAGTGCCAGACTCTTGATCTCAGCACAGGTCTTGATCTCAAGATCATGAGGTGAAGCCCCATGTTGGGCTCCACACTGAATTTGAAGCCTACTTAAACACACACACACACACACACACACACACACACACACACACACACACAGAGTAAGAGGAGTATTTCCTTCCTCCTTTCTCCTTACTGCTGGCTCAGATAAGCATGTGAAGGCAAGAGCTGAAGAAACCACCTTGGACCCAGAAGTAAGAGCTGTATTTTGAAGATGACAGAGCCACCCAAAGAACTCTGGACCAGCTCCCTCCTGACAAATATGTGCAAGAGAAATAAACTTTAAACTTGTCTAAGACACCATATCCTCATGTTTTGGGACACCACTTTATTTTGGGATACGGCCAGCTAGACTATCCTAATTAATACACGTGCTTAGGGAGGAGATTCATTAATAACAAAAAGACCTTGCTTTAGGTCAGAGTCTAGTAGAGGTGGTAGAACTGTGAACAAATAATCACAAGAAAATTGAAATATGCTCCAACAGAGCCTTTATGTGTCTGCACGTACCCACAGCATCTGCACAGACCCACTGCAGGCCTGGGTTACATTCTCTTCTCAAGGAACCCAGATAGACACCAAGGCTCCATGTAGCCCAGTCTCATTTCAGCATTATATTCAAAGAACACTTTGAGTACAGTATATTATATTGAACTATATTAAAACTAATTTCCGGTTTTCCTCGCTTCCTTCACGAAATACCAAAAGAGTTTGATCTATTTTGTACAGCATCAACTTAATTCATTTTCTTCCTTCTATAGTTCTTCCGCCTCCTATAACCATTCCACCGCCTCTTACTCCCTAAGTTTTTTAACTCTACTTTTCTGACCCTAGCTTTCTTGGAAACCATGATGGAGTGGCCTCTTCTCTCTCTTTCTTCTTCCATTCTGGGTCATTCTGCCTGTGGGAGGTACTGACCGTTCCTTGACTCCTACTGGATCGGGCAGCTTCAGGATGGTAAGAAGATCTGAAAGAGTCCTGGATAGTTTCTTGTAGGCAACATTCTCTCCTTTTTAGCACTCACTCTTACAATGGTTTTGTATTTGCAACCTAAAGGGAAGTCACCATGTTTGGAAGCCTTTTCAGGCTGACAATTAAAATCTTGTCATTGTGTACTGGAAAGAGAACACTCAGAGCAATTTGGTGACTAGGGTTTACTGTTAGGAATTCAGTTGTCTAAGCCACAAGGACTTTGCTGATGGTCTTGGCCTAAATGGCCCTCAGTACTTCAGTCTGTTCCACTTGATGTGTCATCACTGTTGGACATGCCTGTCAACCAATTGCCCAATCATTAAAATGACTGTCAAGGAAATTTAATACTCTGGTTGGCCAAAATCAAACATTATCTCTTTAGTCACATTGAAAAATAGCCTGTCTCAATTACTTCTTATGCTATACTGCCTTACAAAGGCATTCATAATAATATAGCGCAATGAAAGAGCTGATTGACACTTAATTGTGACTTAATTCTTGTAAAACAAATCAGACACACACACACATACACACACACACACACCCCAATACACTGAAGAAGAAAAAAAAGGCTGGAACCAAAATAATGTGTTTTTTTCCTGATGATAGCTGATTTTTTATTGCCTTCTCCTTGCTTATACACATTGTCTCATTTTTGTACAATGAATTTTTTTTCCTAACTAATGGTATTATCCCATGACATTATCCCAACTTTTGTTCAATTTTGCTTTGAAAGAGGAGGAGAATTTAGGTCCACAGATGGATCTCTGTGAGGGTTCACTAAACTTTGTAGTGGACATCAGAGGGAGAAGATGCTCTGAGAACTGGTAAGTAAGGATTTGGGGGACTTGTACTAATATTGGCTCAGGGCCTAGAATGCAAACATTTACCATTGCTTTGTGGATTCTTTTTCTGGATATATAGTCATTTTTCTCATACGAAGTTAAGTCTTTACAAGGAAAAACTACATGAAGATAATCATGAAGATTTCAAGTGATCATCTGTGTGGGCTGTTTATTTTCTCACCTGAAGTGATAATTGCCTCTTTGTGACATCATAATTGCTTGCTGGAGACCTGATTATAATGTCACCAACAGAGGATTAAGCCTTCAGGTAAGGAGGAAGCTGCAGGAGCAGATGAGCCCCCAGGAAACCAGGATTCAGTTTTCATGCAAATGTCAAAGTTAATAAAGGCAAAGCAGGAAAGGTTGACAATTTCACCTTCCTAGTGTATCTGCTATCCTCACCAAATGGGTTCACGATATTTTTTATGAGCTGCAAGCTGGCTTTTGATTTCCGCCAACCTAAAACCAACATGCTTTCCAATTAGCAATTCAGTGATAGAACATACATGCACCGTATTTTCATTTCCAATGCAGGGGAGTAGAGGTGAGGGTAGGTGAAGGATAGTCTAGTGCTGAATCAGGGTGGGGACAGGGGAGGCAGATGATGGGAAGCACATTTGAGAAAGCCATGAATCCTTATGGCTAATATTCAGTGTTTAAAGTTAAACTATAACCAGCTACACTTAATTCAGCTGTCTAGATATAAAGAGAACTTTAAACATGTTCCTGCTGAAAGCAATTTTACTAATTTTGTTCATTCTTTTTCTCTTATGAAGTGCACCATCCATTTCCTTCCTCCTTAGTGTTTGTATATTGTTAAAATCATTGCATATAAAACCTCAAATAATGAGAAGGCTCAGGGTTTAGGCTGTGGATGCTAGTTAACCAAACATGCTGTTTAACTGAAGATTAAAATAGGAAAACTCTTGTTTTCACCCTAAGTGGTGAAAATGGTTTTACTAGTGAAGTTTCTGGATACGTCAGTTCCAGTTAATTGACATTTTATTATACCTGTCCTTTAGATTAGCTCTAAGACATTGTTTTCCACTTAAAAGGTCAGACCTTAACAACTGCAGGAAAGGCATGTGGATTGTAAGTATCACCTCATGTGGAAGGAGGGCTCAAATGACACTAGGGTTTCCCATTCAATTGTGAGAGTGTAGGTTTCCTGTTAATAGCAATTTTTTCCCCCTCAATTCTTTGAGCTGTTTCAGAAGTTAATTTCCCTTTTGCACTTTCTATGACCCTAAGTCAGGCCAGGCTGGGCTCACAATGTAGCGAGGAACAACTAACTCTCAGTGGTTTAGCACTTAAAAGCTATTTCTTGCCTACTCCAAGTCCTTTGCTCTCCAAGGGCAGCTGTTGTCTATGAGAGATTTAGGGATCAAGACTGTTGAACCTAGAGCTCCTCCATCTTCACCAAGCCCCACCCTCACCTCCGAAGGGGAGGTAGGATGTGCAACAATAACACGCAGGCTTCTCGCTGCTGTGGCTGGGAATCCATCTACTCACACTTTTGTGTGTAAACCTTTGGCCAGATCTAGACACACGGCCCCTCCCAACTACAAGGGGGCTGGGGATGGTTTTATGTGTTCCCATCAAGGAAGGATATAAAAACAGATGTTCTTTCCCAGTCTCTTTAAACACTGTGAGAAGCCAAATAAATGGCTTTTGTGGAGAGGATCTGGGATCTTGAGACCTGGAACAATCTACAGAAACAAGGTGCAGGTATGGTCTTCAGACAACCTGTATGGAGTCCTATATGCACATCCCAGATCTGTGAAACCAGAATCCCTGAAACAGGAGCCCAGGAATCTGTATTTTTAACAGCCTCTGCAGGAGGTTCCTGGGTGGCTCAGTCAGTTAAGTGTCTGCTTCGGTTCAGGTCAAGCTCTCAGGGTCCTGGGATTGAGCCCACTGGCTCCCTGCTCAGTCTGCTTCTCCCTCTGCTTCTCCCACTGTCCCTCTCCCCACTTGTGTTTTTTCTCTCCCTCTCTCTCTCAAATAAATAAATAAAATCTTTGAAAAAATTAAAAAAAAAAACAGCCTCTGCAAGTAAGTCTTCTGCACATTACACTTTAAAAAACACTACACACATATATATTCAGAGCCCCCCCAGAAAAAAATTTCCACCGCCAAAAAGTTTAAAAAGTTTAAAAACACTGATTTCTGTATTGTCTACTTGTTTATTCACAAAACACTGTGACATGTAAAAGACCCTGACCAAGAGCCTTTGGAGGGATTTCCAGCTATGGTGGCATGAAGATATTGGCAATTCCCCTCTGGAAAAAACACACATAAAACTAAAAGAATTGTCTGAAACAACAATCTCAGGGGAGTGAAACTCAAACAAAAGCAGACAACAAATTTAGAAACATTCTAGAAATCAGAGAGGTAGACAAACCATGAAAGACTCTTGATTCTGGGAAACAAACCGAGGGTTGCAGAAAGGGAGATGGGTGGGGGGATGGGTGGTGGGATGGGGTAAGTCGGGGATGAGCATTAAGGAGGGCACGTGATGGGATGAGCACCATGTGTTAGAGGCAACTGATGAATCACTGAACATTACATCAAAAACTAATGATGTATTGTTACATGTTTGCTGATCGAATTTAAATTTAAAAAAATAAAAGAAGAAACATTCTTGAAAAAAGTGCTGGAGCTTTGAGTAAGAGTCTGTGGCTTAGTTGACTGGGGCAGCTTCTATACTCCATCACCCGTGGCTCGGTTGGCAAGGATGATGGATAGACCAGTGTAGGACTGGCTGAAAAACAACAGCTTTGTTGACTGTTCACCCTTGGGGGGGGGCTGGAGTGGAAATCCCCTATGATTTTGTTGGCCAAAAAATTAGTGAACTCAACTGGGAGTGCAGAAAGTGACAAAGATCGTCCTTGACCAACATTAGTCAGCTTCCTCTAAGCTCTTTTCTCAATGAGGCTTCACACTTGGGTGTTGTCCTCAAGCCTGCATAGCCCAATTTTAGCAAAAGTCCTGCTAAGTCAGTGTAGTGAGACTTCCTCGCTCTCAATATCTGATCAAAATTCTTCATCCCCTACCATCCTTCCTAGAGTTATCTGATCACTCTGGTCTGCCTTCAGAAAGAATTCTGTTAGGTCCGTTTAGTAAAAATTGCCCCCTACTCCTGGTATCTCCTCAGTAATTTTCCATTCACTGATCCACATCACCTGCTCCTTGGCTATAAATCTCCACTCCTCCTTGCTGTGTTTGAAATTGGATGTTTCATTTCCCCTATTGTAATAGTTCCTGAATAAAATCTATTTGTACCACTTTGACTACTGTCCAGGTCTGGTTTCTTCAACAAACAAAAACCTGCAGCTTCAAAAGCCTGAGACTGAGGACCCTGTTAAGTCAAGCAATGGGCCAACTAAAAGTTCAACAAGATAATTCTAGAAAGAAAAGAGCCCTAAAAGGACTCAGATAAGCCCTTTCCATATCCCATATCTCACCCATATCTCTGGGTGACTAGAAAACTATTCAGCTTGAGGAAGACCCATGGACCTGACATGAAATGAAAGTCCAGAAAGACCTGAGATACAGTGTGTTCTCCAACCCATACACTGGTCGCTTGACAGAGGATATAAGCCTGACAGACTCGAGGTGTTTGAGCACTGCCTAAAACATTGGTTAACCAGAGAGCTTACACAGACACGGGGAAGCCCTTAGGAAAGGCAGGCGAAAAAAATAGAAGAACAAAAAACTTTAAAGACATCTACCATGTACCACAGGGGAGACAGATTCCAGGATTTAAGTCAAGTAACAATGAATGATAACCCCAAGAAAAAAATAAAACGGGATCTAGAATTGCTACACTATATTATCCAAAATGTTCAGTTTCAGTTTACAAATTTACTAGACTGAAAAGAAAACAGGAAAGTATGACTCATATTCAGGAAAAAAGGGCAATATAAAGTGACTCTGAATGGGCCCAGAATTCGGGTTTAGCAGACAAAGATTTCAAAGTACCTATTATAAATACATTTAAAGGATTTAAAGAAAAACGGACCAATGACTCCACAGAAATTATTTTAAAAAATGAATTAAAACTTAATTCAAGGGGTGCCTGGGTAGCTCAGTGGGTTAAATGTCTGCCTTTGGCTCAGGTCATGATCTCCAGGTCCTGGCGATCTAGAATCATACTCAGTAGTTAAAGGCACACTTTTTTCCTAAGACTGAGAATAAGGCAAAGGGATGTTCACCCTCACCAATTCTAGTCAATATTGTACTAGAATTTCAGGACACAGCAATTAGGCAAGAAAAAGAAACAAACGTATCCAGATTGGAAATGAAGAAGTAAAACTACCTTTATTTTCAGATGACATATTCTTGCATATATAAATTTTAAAAGACATGACTAATAAACTAATAGAACTAATAAATGAGTTCAGCAACATGGAGAATACAAGATCAACACACAAAAACTAATTGTAGTTTGATGTTTTAGGAATTAACAGTCCAAAAATAAAATGAACAATTCAAGCTATAATAACATCAAAAGAATAAAATAGTTAGGAATAAATTTAAATAAAAAAGAGCAAACTTTGTTCATTGCAAATTACAAAACATTGCAGAAAAAGATTAAGTTTTGAATAAACAGAAGGACATCCCATGTTCATCGATTGGAAGATTTAATATTGGTTAAGATAGCAGTACTACCTGTATTGATTTACAGATTCAGTGCACTATCAAAATCCTGTCTTATTTGCAGAAATTGGCAAGCCATCTTAAAATTCTTTATAGTAATTCAAAAGACCCTTTACAACCAAAACAATCTTAAAAAAGAAAAGAATTAGATTATGATTATGAAACCTACTACAAAACTATGATAGTCAATACTGAATTATACTGGCAGATGTATAGAGCCATGGAAGAGAGTTAGGAGTCCAGAAAGGAACCAGGTATTGACTTTCAACAAGTGCGCCAAGACAATCTGATAAGAACAACATAGTATATTCAACAAATGGTACAGGGACAACGGCATATCTACATACAAACAAATGGAATTGGACCTCTTCCTCATGTCAAACACAAAAATGGATCTTAATCTAAAGGTAAAAGCTAAAACTATAAATCTCTCAGAAGAAAATACAGGAGCAAATCTCCCCGATCACGTGTTAAGCAGAACCTTCTTAGATATGACAACAAGAGGATGAGTGACAAAAGAAAAAAATAGATAAATTAGAGTTTCTAAAAATTTAAAACTGTGCTTCGATGAGTACCATCAAAAAAAAAGTGCAAAGACAAAACACAGAAAAGGAGAAAAATAAAAACTACAATAGAAACAATAGAAAAAAGGAAAAAGGACCCAACTTTAAAAAATGAACAAAAGTTCTGAATGGATGTTTCTTCAAAGAAGATACCAAAGAGTGAAAACAACAAAACAGATGTATCATCAAGTAAAATGTGGTACATCCACACAGTGAAATATTATTAAGCAATGAAAAGAGGAAAAGGATCAACACATGCTACAACATGAATGAAATTTTCAAATTTCATGTTTTCAACATTATACTAAGTGAAAGAAGCCAGTCACAAGAGAGCATATATGGTCTCATTGAATTTATATGAAATTTCCAGAATAAGCAAGTCCATGGAAACAGAAAGCAGGTTAGTCATTGCCTAGGGCTGGGTGGGGAAAAACTGGGGTGAAATGGGGATTGACTTCTAATGGGCATACGGTTTCTTTTGGCGATGATGAAAATATTCTCCTTACACAACTGTATGAATATACTCAAACTACTGAATTGTCAAAAAAGGAAAGCCAAAGTGAAGGTATAGATGTAGTATATGTTTCACATTGCAGTTGGTGTGGTAAGGTCCAATTACAGAGCTTCTAGTGTGTCTGCATACTGGACTAGGCAATGGAGATAAAAAGACAAGCTTAGGGGCGCCTGGGTGGCTCAGTGGGTTAAGCCTCTGCCTTCAGCTCAGGTCATGATCTCAGGGTCCTGGGATCAAGTGTCTCTCTCGTCAGGCTCTCTGCTCAGTGGGGGGCCCGCTTCCTCCTCTCTCTCTGCCTGCCTCTCTGCCTACTTGTGATCTCTGTCTGTCAAATAAATAAATAAAATCTAAAAAGAAAAAAAAGAGAGAGACGAACTTACCGCTTGCAGAGCTCAAGACAGTGCTTAGCATACATCAGACAGTCAAATAAATGTTTGCTCAACATTGACAAGGCTCAAAGTCAAGAATTTAAAACCCAGAACAGATTCCATGTTTTCCTGGTGCTTTGTCCCGTCTCTCTCTGTCCACTGATTTGGAAGACATTTCAGATCTTTCTGACCTCTATAGTTTGCTGCATGAGCTATTTGAAGGTTTCCAGGTGCTAGAATGCCACATACCAGAGGTAACCTGTAATAAGCTAGACCTTTGGGTCCAGGTGTAGAGGATTAGTTCCATGCCCTCAGGGAGGATTTTGGCTTCACGATGTTGGGTCGATTTATATATTTTCCAGATTGCATTGACCGTAAATTTCCATCCACTTGTAGCAGATTCCCATTATTCTCTGCAAGTGGCTGATATATTACTAAAGCTGGTGCCATCCTTTACATGTCTCATAAATGTACCTTCTGCTTGACAGCTCACCAGGCCATACTGAAGGCACAGCGGCTTGCAGACATACCATAGCACCTCATGTCCCAGTGGGCTGGTGGCCACAGCTGGGCCCGAACCATCAGTCTTGTCTCCATCAGTTTCTCTTTCCCATGTTAATCTGGGAGATGATTCCCTCTGATCTGCTCCTTCTTTCCCTGACTGCTCTCCCTTCTCCTTTCCAGGAACCCTAGCTAAGTCTACAACAAAAACTCCTGTACCCTTCTTTAGGAAAGGGGGTCTCTCTTTAGCCTTCTTTCCATGTCCCCAGACAAAGACTCACACAGTACTTTCTATAGAATGGATACTGACAAAATAACTTTCGATACATCTACCACTATCAGCCAGAGACTAGCTAGGACTCTCAAACAAACAGAACAACAAACAAACAAAAAATTTTCCTGCGATCTCCTTCTAGTAGAAGAGAGCAGGTTTAATAACCAAAAGGATTGTGCCAGGAATTAAAAAAAAAAAAAAAAAGGATGTAAAAACCTCCAGAATGTGTCTAGGACAGTGTTATAGACAGAGATGATGATCTTCACCTTTATGGTTTAATTTGGACGGGAGTGGATGCTTGCCATATTCTCCTGAAATTGAACCTCTGGAGATCCACTTCTCAGCTCAACACTTATCCTATTGTGAAAATGAAAATTTTCACAATGAAATACATTAAAGTCACATATGTTTTTAGTATTGTACTGTGAATGAACTGACTGCTTCTCTCATGTGATGGCTCATGAACTATGAGGACTTATTCTTGAAGGAGACACCAAGGGACGGGCTCACAAGTTGATTAGAAGGACGCTGGCAGGTGGGGCTAGGCAGCACAGTGAGTGTGTCATGCATGTCGGTGTGACCAGAAGAGTGTGACATGCATGTCAGTGTGACCAGCCACGGGTCTGAGGACATGAGATGCCTCTCAGAAGAGAAGACAAAAGTAATAGATTAAAGGGATGAAAAGATGCTGTGAGGAAAGAAGAGGTGCACGCACGGCAGGACACACGTAGGGATGCCCAAGCCCGCTGGAGCACAAGTCCTCCACCAGAATATTCCATTTCAAACCTAACATGGCCACCAAGCTCCTGCTGAGGTGTCTCATCCTAGCTCACCACAGTCCCCAGTCACTCTGGGCAGTTGCTGTCCCAAACCACTAGAACTTCCTTGAACTCTGTCTGAAGAGTGTCCTCCACATCTCCAGCCCTCTGTCTGGGCTGGTGCCCTCTTGTATTTCAGAAATTCATTCCTGACTCCTCCCTCTGACTGACAGAGCACCCTTGTGCCCATAGCACCCTGGCGTCTGGCTCCTTGAACCTCGGCTGGCTGCCCCGTGTTTCCCCTGTGACCTCCCTCCATCTTCCACATTAGACCACAAAGGCCTGGAGAAGAGGGTGAAGTTAATCATCTTTACATTCTGGTGCCAACCATGGAAAAGACCCTCAAAAAACAAATAATAATAACAAAAACAAATTTTGAGCAAATGAATTGAATAGCTTACCCTTTTTTTTTTTTTTTTTTTTTACAAAAGTGCAGCAGTGAATGAGTCTTTATTTCTCTGAGAAAATAAACCATGGAATTTGGGGAAAGAAGTATTTTCTCCTCAAATATTTTGAGTGGTGACTTTTAGTTTTGTTTAGATAAAATAAACAGAGATGAAGCTGAGAAAAAAATATTATTTTCCAAGGACTTTGTCATGACTGGGCTCCTTTGGTGGAGAGAGAGCTGTTTCTGAACATCAGGGGTGTCTCACACTGGTGTAAAATACCACACTACCCTTAGGAGTACTTGATCAGATCAAGAAGAAGAATGGAAATGTGTTTCAGAGTGAGTGGGAATAAAGGGCTAGCTTAAATGTAGGAACATACAAAGCAACTGGGAGGAAGCAAGACAATGAAATGCATTCAAGGGCGCCTGGGTGGCTCAGATGGTTAAGCCTCTGCTTTCGGCTCAGGTCATGGTCCCAGGGTCCTGGGATTGAGTCCCTCATCCGGCTCCCTGCTCAACGGGGAGCCTGCTTCTGCCTCTCCCTCTGCTGCTCCCCCTGCTTGTGCTCTCTCTCTTTCTCTGTCAAATAAGTAAAATCTTTAAAGAAAAAAAAAAAAGATGCATTCAACATGTGTGAAGTGACCAAACTGAGTGGCCTGGGAGAAAGGTGAAGGGAGATCTCAACAAGGAAAGCCCGAGCCCAGAGCAGGACCGAATCGTTCACGGAGGACCCAGCCACAGCCAGGAAACTTACATGCTCACTTACAAATGCCATCCTCCAGTGATGGGGAGGGAGCAGGGTGGGCAGAGACGGTGAGGGCAAGGACGTGAGAATGCCGAGCCAAGGGCAGCAGGAAGGCAGGAGAGGGAGGGGTGAAAACCAGCCTACCTGACAGATGGAGGGCCCGGGAGGGATTGTATTTTCTGCTCTAATGGGCCTTGGAAATGAGACATTCCCACTCTCCCACACTCTCCTGGAGAGTTCAAAGCCTCTGTACCCAGGAGTTCTCAATTTCCAAGGCACTCAAGTGAGGCAAAATATATCTTTCCCACCTGTAGTTTCACTGACAAATTATTTACGAAGCTAAAAAGACATTTTGCTGGCCCTTTGAAGAGGTTCCTTTTGTTCTTTGCCATGTGACTAAAAAGCAAAAGCCAACCCAAATTGCAGAACTCACTCTGCAACATACCACGTGGGTCAGATAATTCTCGTGAATTCTATCATGTGGGCTCTTTCCGTGTGAAAGTGTTCTTGACTAACAGGTACAGATGAGTTATGGTGTTGGGACTTTATCTGGCAACACCAGACATCACAAAGGACAGAAACTGAGTCCCTCTTAGGTCTTTCCTGTGAGGGAGGGCAAGGGTCACCCAACTTGGATCCATGGACCCTTGAGAAGGTGAGGCCATCTGCTGGGCCCAGGTTCTCCTTGGCAAATGAGTAAGTCCCTGCCTTTTAGACCAGTCTTCTCTATAGGGGTCCTCTGCCCACTCACATCCGAGAAAATCAAACCAAACTCTAAAAGACAAGGGCTCTAATAGAGTACAGGATTTCCAAATCTCCAAGGCTAACATCCTACCAAGCATCATGACTAATTTGCACTTTTTTGTGTATGATTTTAAACCTTTTTTAACTTTTATAAGCTAGTGAATATTTTTATCAATAAATGGGTTGAAATAATATAAAAGCAAATATAAACAATAAGCACATAAACTGGAAAAAATAATTTTGGCTCAGGGATTCTAATAACATAAAATTTTAATTAAGCATAAATTGACTTCTTAGAACTCTAAATTGGCTAGCATATTTAACATCCCAATATCTACTTATAATCATCTGTTATTTATATTACTTTGTCCTCATCTTTATCTACAATGTATATACTGGCTGAATTTCTATAACCCTTCATTTTGATTTGAAACCCTTGATTTACTGATAAATTTACTTCTAGCGTCTTTTTCCTTTCAAATATTGCAGCTTATACATGTATTTAAAAATTGCTTATACATGCCTATCCATGCTAATTTATTTACTTATTTTTTTTTAAAGATTTTATTTATTTATTTAACAGAGAGACAGCGAGAGAGGGAGCACAAGCAGGGGAAGTGGGAGAGGGAGAAGCAGACTTCCTGCTGAGCAGAGAACCTGATGTGGGCTCGATCCCAGGACCCTGGGATCATGACCTGAGCTGAAGGGAGATGCTTAAGGACTGAGCCACCCAGGCACCCCCTATCCCATTATACAAGCTTATTTTTGAAAAATAGCTCATCTATACATCCCAAGGAGAAATCTGATGGAGACAGCCAAGTTTGGTGAGCGTGCAATACTGCAATGCAGTTCTGACACTAACTGACTGAAGTTAGCACAGACCACACAGATTTAACACAGTCCCCAGGAATACCTCCATTACTTCAGGCACCAGGTACGAGTTCCAGAGTTCTCAGGCCACCCACACTTCTGCCCAACTGGGCACAAATTCAGAGGGTTCTCATGATCCTCTCAGGTTTGATAATTCACTAGAACGACTCACAGAACTCAGGACAGCACTCTAGCTACAGTTCAGTTTATTTCAAAGGATATAAATCAGGGCAGCCAAAAGAAGAGACCCATAGGTGAGGTCTGGAAGGATGCCAGACGTAGAGCTACCCTGTCCCCGCCTCATGGAGTCAAGGTACACTAGTCTCCTGGCGTGTCCATGTGTAGCTACCCACCAGCAAGTTTAATGGAGCTTCAGTGTCCAGAGGCTTTTTTTTTTTAAGATTTTATTCTTTTATTTGAGAGAGAGAGATCACAAGTAGGTGGAGAGGCAGGCAGAGAGAGAGAGGGGGAAGCAGGCTCCCCGCTGAGCGGGGAGCCCGATGCGGGGCTCGATCCCAGGACCCTGGGATCACGACCTGAGCCGAAGGCAGAGGCTTAAACCACTGAGCCATCCAGGCGCCCCAGTATCCAGAGTCTATGTAGACCTGATTGATTGAATCATTGATTGCATGACTGAAGTCAATCTCCAACCCTTCTCCCTTTCAGGAGGTGGGGCTGATATTACCTGGTTCAAAGCCCTAAACCTCTGATCACCTGGTTCCTGTTTCAGGCATGACCAACCTTTTGTTCTGAGTCATCTTAGAAGGAACACAGGTGTGGTCCCTGGCGCCCACCACCAATAACAAAAATACTGTTATGACTTGGAAAATTCCAAGGGCCTAGAAGCTTCCTCCTAGGGACAGAGACCAGACAAATTTTTATTATACAATGAGGACAACTGCCTTAGACAGCAAGAGACCTGACTTCTAAGCCCTACTTCCACCCTCACCAGTAGCTAAACCTGAATAAATGCTGAAGTTTACCTAATGGACGATTTAGCTTCTGGATCTAAGTTAGGTGGTTTAGGAAACAACTTGTCACAATAGCTGAGGCACATGGCCTATCATTTGTTTACACAATTCATACATTTATCCACTTACTCAGTCGGCACATACATATACACTTATTAAGTTCCAGGCCTGTTTAAACTGTCACTGAGTGTGGCCTACAATTGAGTTTGGTGGGTTGGTGTTCCCCAGGAATGAATACTTCTGAACCTGAAAAAAAAAAAAGAAAAGTATTCCTGTAATATTAGAAGTAAGTTAGGGGCAGGGGAGGGGTAGGGTAGGGTGGCTAATGTTATCAAATGCCCTCAATCTGTGCAGGGACCAGGGAAGGAGTGACTGCTGTTGGGTGCCTATCTTCAGTCAGTCCACAGGACAGATGTTCTAACAGATGAGTGTGGCAAAGAGGTTGAGCACTCACGTGATTGGGGTGTGACAGAGCCAGTGAGTGAGGGGCTGGGACTGAACCAGGCTTCCTGACCCAAAGCCCACCTCTTCTCCTTCCAATAGGTTGTACCTACCATCGCTCTAACTTAGGATTGTTCCCAGGCAGTCTCTTTCCTGAAGTTTGGCTTCAGGATGTTGGGAGAATTGAAGGACACCACCTCTTTTAAGGGAAAAGATTTCTGTTGAATTGTGAACAACAGTTGGTTCACCTTAGTGAAAAATGATACCCAGCTACCGGAACAACGTGTTCTCTCTCAGTCAGAACCGTGAGTGTTCCTTGGACTGTTTTTTTTTTTCTTTTTCCATTTGGGAAAAAAGACCCGAGTGTCTTTTCTCTATGCCTCCACTTCCCCCTCTATGCCTCCACTTTGATAAGCAGCTCACAGTATTAGTTGTCACTGCTATATATCAGATTAACCCCCAGAACTGAGCAGCTAAAGACAAAACACACCTCACCTCACACAGCTGGAGACATCAGTAATTTGGGAATGCCATTCTTGGGAAGTTGTGTATGGCAACCTTTCGTGGAGTCACAGTCAAGTTCTGGGCTGGGGCTACAGTCATCTGAAGGCTTGAGTGGGGCTGGATGATTCACTTATAAACTCCCTCAGGTAACTGCTGGTGAAATGCCTCAGATCCTCGCCATATAAACCTCCCCAGATGGCTGCTCACAACAGCAAAGGCAGCTGGCTTCCCCCAGAGAGAGTGAATCATGAGACAGAGGATGGGTCCAATGAAGTCAGAAGCTTCAATATGTTTTATATCTGGTCTTAGAAGTAACATACCAGAATCTCTGCTTGTATTTTCCTGGTGACACAAACTGACCCTGGTACAGTGTGAGAGGGAATCGCCAGGAGGCAGAAATCATTGGGGGTATCTTGGGAATTGGGTACCTAGTTCCCTTCTGACCACCAATGATTCTTGTCCCTTTCACATGTTAAATGCACTCACCTCCTCCAAAGAGTCCCCTTCCCCACCTCGCCTCTGCCAATCTTACCCCCATTACAGCATCAGCTCAGGGTCCAGAATCTCATCATCAATTTCATATGTTACTATAAGCAGCAAGAAGAAAGCAGGTGGCAACTTCAATCCTCCTTCGTTACACCACCCAGTTCACTATATACATTTCCTACTGCCTACATAGTACAGGCAGCAGTGTTACGAAATACTATCACTGTGTAACGAAGATCCCCTTTCCTCCAGCATTCAGAAAGGTTCTCCTCCCTTCCCTTTAAGCCTCACCAGCAGCCTCCTCAAATTCAGATTCTCCTAACATTTTTGGTCAAGGCAGCTTAGGCTTTCCTCACTGTTCTCTGTAAAATCCCACTGCCACTAACGCTCATATTTTAGGTTATTTTTTATGGAAACATTCTCCTTCCAGTTACCAAAGTCTGATTAGGTATCTACTTTTGTGTAGGAACAAAATAACTATCAAAACATGGTAGCTGGGGGGCACCTGGTTGGCTCAGATGGTTAAGCATCTTCCTTTGGCTCAGATCATGATCCCAAGGTCCTGGGATCAAGCCCTGCATCAGGCTCCCTGGTCAGCAAGGAGCCTTCTTCTCCCTCTCCTTCTGCTATTCCCCCTGCTTGTGCTCTTTCACTCTCTCTGTCAAATAAATAAATTTTAAAAATCTAAAACAAAACAAAACATGGTAGCTGAAGATAGCAAATATGTATTATGTGACAAGGTTCCTGAGAGTCAGGAATCTGGAAGCAGCCCAGCAGAGTAGTGGTGAGTGAGGATCTCTGATCAGGTTGCAGGCAAGACATCAGCTGGGGCTGCAGTCATCTGAATGCTTGAGTGGGGCTGGGGGATCATGTGCGCATTGGCAGGAGACTTTGGTTCCTCACCCCGGGGGCTGCTCATGACCTGGTAGTTGACTTCCTATGGAGAGACACTATTCTGAGAGAGAGGGAGTGACCAAGACAGAAGCTGAAGTGTCCTCTGTAACCCCATCTTAGTAGTGACCTGCCATCACTTCTGCCATATTCTAGTGGTCACAGGGATCAATCTTGGTACAATATGGAGGCAATCACGCAAGGATACTACAGGAGGCAGAGGTCATAGGGGGTTGGGTGACAATCCTGCTAATTGTTGACATCTGCTTTCCCTGGACATCCACTGCAGCAGACCCTGAGCAGTTTTTCAGTCTGCTCAAAGTTCTTACCATCAAGGAGCTGGGCCACTTCCTCTTGGGAACACTATGCATAAACTTAATGTAACAATTTAGTGGTTAAACATAGCCATAAACTCTTTCCTCCAGCTTAGTGGATGTGAATAATTCTCTCTGAGGCATTTACAGAAGAAGAGAATTTAGATCAATAACCATGTTTTCCCATAACAGAAGTACACTCCAACCCTACAGTCCGACTTATGCTTTTAAATTTGATTTGGTGTTGGCTTGCTATTGGGAGGAAACACAGTGACAGCTGTACCATGGTATAAACTTTTCATTTTTGAATGTAAAAGTCCTAGATGCAAGTTATATGGGAATATATGCCACGTGACTCCTACCAAAACACAAGGAGTGAAGTCATTCTGCTCTTGGTTCAACCCTCCATGGAACATAGGTTTTTTTCCTCGGGGTTAGCCATGCAGGGAGAAACTGTCCTGACTTCAACTGCCACCTCCCTTTCTAGGTGAAACCTTTCAGGCAAAGAGCCCAAGGTTTCTCTCTAGACTCAGGACAGGGAGGAGGCCCAACCCTGTATTTGGAGCCAGTCCTCCATTAAGAGAGACTACAATGGTGTAGATTCTTGGTATGAAACCCCAAAAATGCTGTAGGGAATGAGAGCTAGTGTAGCCTTTGAAAATATTTGTTGGTTATTATTTTGACTTCTTAAACCATAGAAGTATTGCATGTTTGTAAAAGAATTTTAATTTTACACACACACACACACACACACACACACACACACACGTATATATATAACTTACTGTAAGTATGTATGTGTATGTGTATATATTTATAAAGTGTGAGTTTATATATAAAGTATACACTCTAGGGGAAGTAGATTATAATTTTCTAGCCTTTTTCCCATTTATCTACAATTTTAAAATAGTTCATCATTCAGCAGCATACTGGGGCTTAGTATTGGGGGTGGGGAAGAACATTATAAATCATTCATTCTCTATAATGTGGGGAGAAAACAACAAGCCAGATAAATGGCTAATTATATAGTATAGTAGAAGGAGTTAAATTTCCTGGAAAAATTCAAACAGGGGGAGGATAAGGGGAGTCATGGTGGGAGAAGATTGTAGTTTTAAATAGAATGATTAGGAAGTGCTTCATTAAGAAGGTGACATTTGAACAGATTTGGAGGAAGGGGCAAAGCATGGGAACCCCCAGGGCCGAAAGCATCCCAGGCAGCAGGAACAGCAAAGGCAAAGTTCCTGAGACAGAAACATGTCTGACGGGAAAGCAATAGAGAGGGGGTCAGATTGGTGGTGAGTGGTGGAAGTGGAAGGGAAGTTCGGGTCTTACTCAAGGAGAGACAGAGAGCCATCAGGGGAATCTTGAGCAGAGGAACCCCATGATCTGAGGTTTTAAAAGGGTCACTGTTCCTGCTGTGTGAGACCACAGACTGTGGTGGACAAGGCAGAAACAGGGCCTGGTGAACCTAACCATGTGCGTCAGGTACAGGGGAGATGGAGGGCCAGGCTTACCCAGGGTTGGGATTTAGTTAGCTGAGTGTGACAAATTCAGAGAGGGACAAAGGGATGGAAGTATGTGCAAAAAAGGGATAAGGATTGACACTAGGCTCACTCAGTTCTGGAAAAGAAGGACATTAAGAACAGAAGAAAGAGGCAAGATTGGGGTGGGTGGGCAGCTCAGTGGATTAAGTGGGGGGCCCTTGGTTTCAGATCAGGTCATGATCTCAGGGTCATGAGATGGACTCTGCACTCTGCAGTCTGCCTGTTCCTCTCCCTCCCCCTCCACCCCTCTCCCCCCTCTGTCCCTCTCCTCATTTTTTCTTTCTCTCTAGTTCTCTCTAAAATAAATAAATAAAGCCTTAAAAAAAAAGATGCAAGATGGAGGAGCAATGGAGGAGTATGGGATGGGTGGTGTCCATGGGTTGTAAGTGGTATTGAGGAGTTGTTTGAATCAGGGGAAGAGAAGACTGAGTGGGAAGATAGGCTAGGGCCAGAGGAGAATAGAATACCTGAAATTGAGACTATGGCCAGCATTGCAGGTTTTGGTGCCATCACTGTCAAGGGCATGACCATGGGCTATGGTGCAGAAGAGAGCACAATTGCTGGAGGAAGGGAGGACAAGAACTGAAGTCAGGGTGTGGAAGGATTCCATGTGTGGCTAGATAGTGAGCCAGGAGCCAAAACTTCCAGAAATGAGGGTGGGAAGCTCATAACCTGAGGGTGGGAAGACGACTGCTTCAAGGAGATCTAATACTAAATTCTAGTGGTGCTGGCCTCAAAGATGGAGGTTTTCAGGGAGAAAGGAGGGAGAAGCGTCTGTAAGTAGCATCGAGAAGGACAGAGGATGCCACCTCACCTACAGACCTGGTGAGCTAATAGTGGGCACACTGCCCCATGTCAGTCTTCCTTGGTTTCCCATTGCATCGGTAACTCATGATTTATTTAACCAGTCCGCTTCGGAAGGTCACTTAGGATTGTTTCAGGTGTTCTGTGGGGGGTTTTGGTTATTAAAAACAATCCTGCAATTACCATCTTTATTATTAATAATAATAATGCCCATTGAGGCCAAGTGTGTGGGAAGCAAGGAAGTGGCAGGCAACCTTGGGGTCCAGTCTGGGCCTTGGAATCACCAGCTGCCCACGTGATGCCAGGGTGAGGAAGAACAGCCTGTCCACAGGCTTTTGCATAGCTTTAGGCATTGTATTCTAGGACCTCGCTTTCTTTGGTGTGGCATTTAACTCGCACTGCTCTGATTTCTTCCTTGTGTGCTATAGAGAGACCGATGTTCATCTGGTCAGAGCATGATGGTCTGTGCAGAATGACAGCTGGGTAACAACCCAAGGGACTGAAACTATGGGTCGTCTTGCAACTCTACCTGGTGGACAACTGGGAGGGAATGGGAGACTCAGGAACCCAAGGTTTTAATGAGGAGAGGACAAATTCACGTGCCAATGTCTTGGGGGAAAAACTCCAACTTGAGGAAAAATGCACCTGGGTGATAGGAACCTGGGTGCAAATCAGGACTCAGGTTCCAGGCTGCTTCTGCTGCCAACCCTATGGGCAAATTCTCTGCTCTTCCTAGGGCCCAATCTCCTAAAATACAAAGCTGGGGTGGAGAGGAGGCGGCACCATATAGAGAGAGGGAAATGGACTTAAGAGTCAACTAGTGCTCGCTTCACATCCAAGTGCCTCAATTTCCCTCAGTGACGAGCTCCGGGAACTTTTTTTCCCATGAGTGCAAGAAGGATTTGAGTTACCTGAGGATAGCAACCCTGGGGAGTTTGCCCCTCATAGGTCCTGTGCATATCAGGTTCTGATGAACAGTCACTTCCCATCCTAACCCAGTTCCGCAATTCCTAGCCAAGGACTTGATACTTACGGATTCTAGAATAGCGTGGCTTTAAGAAGAGTGGTTGTTACTTACACCATACTATAAAACATCCCCGGCTGGGGCTGGGGCTAGGGCTGGGGCAGCTTCTGTCTTCAAATCCATGAATAGTGCTGCGGGGAAATGTATGTGTATTCATAGACAATGAAGCCAGTGGAAACCAGAAACAACCTTACATCATTTCAGCTCAAGTTTTGCTGCCAAATAAACGATGGCAAGATTTCTGCTTTCAAGTCTGGTTCTTCCCTCTGGCATGGAGAAAGTCACCAGATGTGATGCTGGAGAGAAGACATTTATTAGAACGTGGAGTACTAGTATCAGGCTTAATGAAAGCCATGTTAATATCTCCTATGGTCTAACTTGCATTAGTTTCCTTTTCCTCCCAAAAAAACACAAAAAACAAAAACAAAAACAAAAAAACCCAAACCACTCTGTCCCCAGAATGAATCCACACACACTTCAGTGTCCCTCTTGCCCACCCATGGCCCCCCTTCAGGGCCATGTAGGGGAAGGGAGGGTGGGTGGCCTCAGGTCTCTTCCAAGAAACTACTCCATGGACGATGGGGCCAAGAGGGGAGAGAGGATGGACAATCTAGTTTACTGCCTCCTGCACATCCTGGTGACAACCTAGGCTCTCCCCCGAGCCAGGTTGTGGCAAGGTGAGTGTATTAGTGCCTATGGGCTACTATGACAAAAAATACCATATACCCGGTGGCTTAAAAAACAAATTTTTATTTCTTAGAGTTCTGGAGGTGGGAAGTCCAAGATCAAGGTGCCAGCAGATCCGGTGCCTGGTGAGAACCCATTCATAGATGGTGCTATGGTCTGAATGTTTGTGTCCTCCCCCAAAAAATCATGTGTGAGATTTCTGATGCCCAGTGTGATAGAAGAAGAAGTCTGAACCCTGGTAAAAGGTCCTCATGTGGTCATGCTGTCACCCCAGTCTCAGACTTCCAGCCTTCAGAACTGTGAGAGAGACATTCCTATGGTTATTAAGATATCCTGTCTGCAGTACTTTGTTATTGCAGAGCACAAATGGACCCAGACAGATGGCCATCTTGCCAGTTTCCTCCCTTGGTGGGAGGGGCAAGGGAGCTCTATGTGATCTCTTTTATGAGGTCACTAATCCCATTCATGAGGGCTCTACTCTCATGATCTAATTACTCCTCAAAGGTCCTACCTCCAGATGCCATCATATGGGGGTGTAGTTTAGAGGAGAGGACACAAACATTCAGATCTTAGCAGTGAACAGGAAGGATTTTTATTTCCCATGTGCTCCGAGGGGGTTATTTTGCTCTTTCTGCTCTTGGTCTAAAATGCAAAGGAGTCAGGAATCCACCTGGCATGACACCTCTTGACATTTTCCTGTGGGAAAGGCTGCAGGCGAATTGCTTCTTGGTAGAGTAAATATCTGCCTCTGGGTTCAAATCCTGATTCTATCACCTGCTAAGATGCCTCCATTTCCCTGTCCCATTTCAATCAGCTAAGACATGTATGATGGATGGCATACTTCTTGGCCTAGGGTATTAACCAAAAAAATCAATGTCAGTTTCCTCTCCTCTTTAATTCTGGGTGTGACAAACAGGAAACCCATCCAGCTAGTTCACGTCCACTTTTGTGTAGCCCCTTCTTTTCATGCTATTTAAAAAAAAAAAATGGTTTTAAAAAGCTATAACCAGTTAGGGCAATGTAAACCTTGAAACAGGAAGTTGGTAACCAGTTAGGGCAATGTAAACCTTGAAACAGAAGTTGGAACTGCTTCAGAACTAATATTCCATCCCTCAGATACCTGAGTAAGGAGGTCTTACTCCTAAGAAGGTCTTTTGGCAACAACTTCCCTCAATTTTTGTTTGAAAATATCTTTCTCTTTCATTTTTGAAGGGCAATTTCACAGGGTAAAGAATTCTAAGTTGGTGGGGTTTTTCTCTCAAAACTTAAAATATTTCACTCCATTCTCTTCATGCATGCATGATTTCTGAAAAGTCATCCGTAAGTCTTACCTTTGGTTCTCTAGGTAATCTGCTTTTTCTTCTGGCTTCCTTCAAGACTTTTCCTTTACTTTTGGTTTTCTGCAGTTTGACCAAGATTTGCCCAGTTGTGTGGATTTGTTTTGTTTTGTTTTTGGCATTTATCCTGCTGGTGTTTTCTGAGTGCTAGTTGTTCCCTGACACTAATTTGGAGAAATTCTCAGTCATAATTGTTTCAAATATTTCTTCTGTTCCTTTATCTCTTTCTCCTCCTTCTGGCATTCCCATTGTGTGTGTGTACCTTTTGTGTTGTCCCACAGTCCTTGGATAGTCTCTCCTCTGTGTTTTCTCTTTGCTTTGCAATCTGGAAGTTTCTGTTCTCATATCCTCAAGCTCAAGAGTCTTTCCACAGCTGATTCCACTCTACTAATTAGCCCATCAAAAATGTAAGGGCCTGGTTGGCCAGAGAGAGTCATTTTGTGTTTATGTAGTGAACTTAGATTGACCCTATGCAGTAAACTTAGATTGACCCCGCCCCTCCCAGAGGAACTTACTTGCAAAGCCTAGATACAAGGGCGGGTCAGGCCAGGTGAAAACATCCAATCAGTGGGGCACGCATATATCTACTAGGGTAAATTGAAATTCAGTTGGCCAATCGTGTGTTACCTAGCAGTTTTTTTCTGTGTGTGGCAGACTTAGCATGACTGTGCAGTGTTCTCTGTGTATTGCAATCTCATTGGCCACCTGTGTATAGCCCAGCTAAACTACCTCTATAAAAGTTAGTCTGTGAGGCTGGGAGGGGTCGCCTCTTTGCAAGAGACGGCCCTGACTGGTCAGTTTGATTCTCGATGCTTGGTGCGAAATAAAGCTTTGCTTGACCTTCGCTTTGTACCAGTCTTGCTCCTTTGATTACGGACCCTAACAAAAAGCATTCATTTCTGTTACAATATTTCTAATCTCTGGCATTTCCTTTTGATCGTTTCTTAGAGTTTTCATCTTTCTGCTCATACTATCCATCTGTTCTTGTACATTGTCTACTTTTCCCCTTAAAGCCTTTAGCATATTAAGTATAGTTTTAAAAAATTCCTGGTCTGATAATTCCAACATCCTTGTAGTATCTGACTCTGGTTCTGATGCTCGTTTGGGCTCTTCAAACTGTTTTTTTTGCCTGTAAGTGTGCCTTGTAATTTTCTGTTGCTAGGCAGGCATGATGTATTGGCATAGGGACCTGTGTAAAAAGTCCTTTAGTGACACATTGGGTATGGGAATGTGGGAGCACTCTACAGTCCTAAGATGGGGTCTCAGACTTTTGGTGAGCTTGTATCCCTCCACTGTGAATTTTATTAGGTCTTTTCAGTGACCTGCCTCTTCTTAGGTGAGGTAGCATGGCTGGAGGGGGTTGGAGTTGGATAGGTCCCTTCCCCCATGGTGGTTAGGCTCTGATTAAACCCCAGCAGGTTAGAATCTGGTTAACTAGTTTCTCCTGAGGACAGGACTTTGAGGAAGAACAGAATGCTCTGTATTTCAAAATGGTTCCTTTCTGCTCCCCCTGCTGAAAACAAGAGGGGGTTTTTCTTTGATCTTCTCTTTGAAAATCTCGTAGAGCTCCAGTAGGTAAAACTCACAGAAGTGGGGCGCTCCCTTATTCTGGGTCCCTCTGGGCTTTTTATCTCTTAGTTCTCCTACCCTAGCACTGGTTTCCACGGAGGTTTCTGCTTGTGACTGTTTGTTCTGATAAGTTGTGATTCTCTGTAGCCAACTGTTTGTCTCTCTGACTTTGGGTACAGTGGTTTGCTGGGCGATCTCACTTTTGTGACAAATCTAAGAAGAGATGTTGATTTTTCAGTTCATCCAGCATTTTACTTGTTGTTAGAATGAAGACATCTAAGCTCCTTACATGCTGGACCGGAAACCGGAAGTGGCCTGTCTTTTCCTAGCAACATCTTCCTGCTAAATGTGTATCCACATGTCCCACATTACTAGCAAAGACGTGAGAGAGCTGTTGCAGCTGTCCCCAGTAGACCCATCGGGTTCATTCCATGTCTCCATGTCTGGAGCTGTGGTTTCCAAGCAAGGGGGCTCTCCCTGGGGAAAGAATCCTCACTGGGGCCTGGGAAAGAACACCAGAACTCAACTTATATTTATTTTTTATCTCAGTTTTCTATTTCTCTTTTTGTAGGTTTTACAGCGTGCATGAGAGATTTGTGTAGAAATACTTAAGTATACTTTCTAAATAAATCATGGGGCTACATGCTCAGACATTTTGAATGATAAGAATTGTGTTCAAAATAAAATGGAGACCACTGTTTTAGAGATTGACAAGGTAATTTCTCTACTGGTGAAAATAGTACATTTGGTTCCTTTTAAAATAACATGATCATTTTCCCCCTCTCTTGACAGAGATTTACCCAAGTACATATGTTTTTTCTTGTTTTGTTTCAATGAAGCCCTCAGATCTTTGGAATAATATTGTACTTTTGCACTGATATGTTAATGTTTCATGTCCATTCCTTAAATTTAAAAAAGAAGTATTTTTTTTTCCTCTTCACTTTCTCTCTGCTGTAAAAGTTTCCATGCTGGCAAATGGAGTCAAACCAATTTAGTCTTGCCAAGAGAGAGGACCAAGACTGTTGATCTCCAAGTTAGAAAATAGCCTTCTTTTTTCTTATTTTTGTTTTTTGTTGGGGCAGTGGGAAGGAGGGGCCAATGGTCAGTGTTTACACTCTCTGGGCTCCTGAGAAGCCAACAGGTGGTTCTGTGGCTCTGTACTCTGGAGTGGTTCCTGAGACACAGCCAGAGAACTTATTCCCAAGGGGAGGACAAAAAGTCACCTGTTGCCTCTTGTACCCAAGCATTTCAGATATAGATACTCTAACATCACTGTATAATCATGGAGGTAATAGCAATTTTCAATGGCAGGCCTTGAAAGATGGCAAAGATTAAGAAAAGGCTCCCATTTTCCTCCCAAACACAAGTTGACACTAGCATCTGGTTTGTCTAGGATTCGGGGTTGGAAGTCAGCAAAATTACAGAGGCTATAAGACACTACTTGCCATGGTAGGCGGTCCCATCCTTGGTGGGAGTTTGGAACAGGGGTCTGTTGTGATGTATGGCCTCCACCAACCTTGTAAATGGGTTAGTGAGGACAACTCTGCCTGCCTCAGTGTTGCTGTGAAGTCAGATGAGATCAACGACCAATGAGGAAGAGCTTGGAAATCCCTGGGCCCCCACATGCAAGAAGGCCCCCCTGCTGCCAGGTGGCCACTTGGGCTCATCTATGTCAGCACCACCACCCCCAACCCATCCAGGCAACCCCAGGTGCCCAGAGACACTTTGCGTCTGTGAGTCCACCAGCAGAATCTCTCCTTCTTCTATCCATGCACCAAAATGTCCCTGTTCATGGCGTACTCATTGCTGGTCACTGCCACATATAAAAAGCATTTGAATGAGGACTTCTAGAAACAGATTTCAATATAATTGAAAACCTATAAATTTAAATTAATTTCAATTTTTATAAAACAGATTTTTGGCAAGGTGTTGGGAAGCCAGGTGGAAATACTAAAGCATAGAAATCCCCTGGGGTACCCTTTAAACCATTGTTTTCAATCCTGGCTGCACATTAGAATCACCTGAGAAGACTTTAAAATTCCTGATGCCACAGGGACACCCCTGCCCAGGGCCATATTATAATTTTTGTGAGCCTCTTCCTCTAAAAACATACTAAAAATCACATTTTACTACTGCAGTGGTATAAAGACAGGTATGTTAATATTACATAGTAAAACCTTTTCTTTGACCTGAAAACTCATTTTCTTCTTTTGATTTTAAACAAAGTAAAAACACTTTTTTAGTGTGCCTGGTGGGCGTGTTATCCCTGCCAAGAAGGGCTTAATCAGAATTTCTTGGGTGGAATGGAGGCCTCAGTGTTTTCTAAAGGTCCCCAGGCTATTCCAGCAAATAGCAGAACTTGAGACCTGCTTTTAACCAACCAAGAAGGAATGCCTACTTGACCGGATTGGTGAAAAATAGACTAAAGAGGTCACCTCTTCTCGTCCTAATGGACCAAGGTTAGCCAAATTCGACCTGAAGAAGCCTTGCTTCCCTCCACACCCAGAAATTCTGACAGAACAAAGCATCCCTTACTCCTTTATCATCATACCTCAGACATTCAAACCCCTGCCTGCCTGATAAGAAACCCCTGAGTGTCAGAACTAAAGAAACAGAAAGATCTGTACACCCATCTCCTTTCTAGATGAAGAAACAGCTGTTGCTGAAGTACCTGGTCCAAGGTCATGGAAATGTCTGAAGCCAGAACATGCCCTGAGCCCCGTCTACACATCTCATTATATGTTGCAACCCCTTAAGAAGGAACTCACAGGCCCCAAAGGGCAGAACCAGGAAAGTCTCTTGAGCGCAAAATTTGCTTGGTCCTTCCATCTGCTCATGAGCAATCATGATCCCATGAGGGGCCAGTCCCTCTCTGGGATGGCATTACATACAGATCACCTGAGAATAGAATGAATACATTAGACATTACAAGACATTCCACCAGAAACCTTATTATGGGCACAAGCCCTACCATGTTGACATAGGGTTCAGAGAGAGAAGGAAGAAAAGGTTATAACAAGAATTTGCAGGTGTTCTGGGAGATGGGAAAGTGATTTCAGCCTCTTTCATATTCAGTGACATCTTTGGAGCCATTTGCCTTTCCTTCCTCCCATCCTTCCTCCCTCCCTCCCTTCCTCCCGTTCTTTGTTCTTTCCTTCCATCAACAAACGCTTGTTGGGAACCTACTCCTAAATGTGTGGGATACTGTAGAACATGTCTAACAAAGAAGAATGGGTTCCTACCCAAAATCTCAGATTCACAGCCCTGGGGGGAGAAAGGCAGGCATGTAGGTAAATTATAGAACAAAACCAGCAGGTCAGATATATGGGAGCATGGAGTAAAGGGCACATTCCTGTGCCCCAGGGGCTTACTGGAGCTGGTATCTTACAACAGACATATTTTGAGCTGAGTTTTAAAGAAGGTTCCTTGGTTGTCATGGAGATGGGATTGGTCCATGAGAATGCACAAAGTGAGGAACTGGAGGGGAGCTCAAGGGTTCTCCGGTGTTATTTACTCAAGTGTTTCCCATTAGGAATCAGGGCATTAATTAACTGCAACCCCCTCAGTCATTTTGGGCGGGGGTGCCTTTTCTGCAAATGCAGCCAGAGCTAGAGCTGAGATGTTGGCTAGAGAAATTCTTTTTCCCTTCTTTGTGTACCTCCTGAAACCAAATTACAGTTATGGCCCCCTAAACCTGCATTTTCACAGGTTTCCCATAGCAATCAAATTATGAAATGGGAGTGGGTGCATAGATAAGACAGAGATGGAAATAGCGCCGAGTACAATGAAGGAAAGTGTTGTGAGGGATGAAGCTTCCAAGTTCATGAACAATTCACGTTTTTCTGAAGGTGGTCCTTTGTAAGTGCCAAGGTCATAGCTTACCTGGAACTCTCAAAACCCGTTCTTGTTTGCTGGTTATTACAGATCACACCAAAGCTATGCCTAACCAAGCTCAGCATAGATCAAGGGCTTTTAAAGGGTTTTTATTTTGCATCACTATTTTTAGCTATTGCATGGAAGAAGATTGAAAAGAAACCTATCAAAACATTAACCAGGTTTGTGCTTGAGTGGTGATGGGATTTTTGACTTCTTTTTCTTCTTTCTCTCACATATTATTTTAGTTTTTTTATCTTGAATTAATTACAGACTCACAAGTTGGAAATATTGTGCAGAAAGATCCTATGTGTCCTTCACCCAGCTTCCCCCAGTGGTTACATCTGACATAACTATAGTACAATCATCGAAAGCAGAAGGTTGACCTCAGTACAGTATGATAAACTTGACTCTACAGATCTAACTCAGATTTCACCAGTTTTTACATACACTCGTGTGTGTGTGTGTGTATGTGTGTGTGTGTGGGGGGGGTCTTTGCAGATTCACCAGACATATAGATTTGAGTTTTCGTATTTTAAAAAACTTTTTATAATAAGAATGTATATGTCTTACTATAAAGAGAAAAGCTTTACTCAAATTCTTTTCTGGGAATCTCTCATGGGGGGGCAGTTAACCCTAAATATATAAATTTTTAAGTACAAAATTATTAATTGTGGAATTACTTATAAACAACCTTAAGGCCTACAAGGGTCCAACTAGAAGTAATTAAACTGAATTAGCTAGAGTACATTCGCTGATGGACTATTGTGTAGATCTATAAACTGTTGGTGATAAAAGTTTGTGATAACATAGGAAAATGTTTGTGATGAAATTAAATGAGAACCCAGCTACCAAACCGTGCATGCAAGTGTGGGATGTGACTATGGACAGAGATCAGGGCCCGGGGTGGGGGAACATACCCAAACTATTCTCTTTATTTTTCCTTATTTCCCCCAATTTCCTTATTGAGCATGTCTCAAATTTTAAAATTCATTGCCTTGTGATCATATTAAAATGTAGATTTTGATTCAGTCAGCTGGGACCCGAGTAGCAAGTAAGAGGCCCAAGATTTTTATTTCTAGCAAGTTCCCAGGTGACCCAGATGCTCCTGTTCCACAGTCCACACTCTTTAAACAACAGATTGTTAGCAAATGGACCTTTAGAAATAATAAGGAGCTTCTTACATTGAAAACTGGCCTCAAGTGCCAAAGCATAACTCCCCCCGCCAAAATCCAATAAAATTCCCTTTCTTTACAGATTCGCCTTGGAATTTCCAAGTAACAGATGGAGAGTTGGCCTTGTCAAGCCCAAGACAGTGAGATTATTCCTTTGTTCTAAGTGATTTTGTTTACCGAAGGTGGGAGCAGTTTTCCATTTGTGGGGTGGCCTTGTCTTTCATCCAAAGCTTGAGTCTTACTGATTCCTTGCTTTCCCTGTGAGGACTTATTTTGCCCCCTTATCATCATGGCACCCAAAAACAGGTATCTACCTGGAACCCCAAAGGTGGAAAAGCACAATGGGGTGAGGCACTCCTCAGACATGTAATCGTTGTGCTCAATAGCCACCTGCTTGTTTAAGAAAAGTAATGCGAGGAGCAGAGAGACTCCCTTTATCTTTTGGCAGCCTCAACTGTGAAGCACTTTATTTTTCTTTTAATCTTTCAGCAGGGGCTGTTTCTGCTCTAAGCGTTGCCAAATTAGATTACGGCCCAGAAATTTCTATTTTTAAAACACCACAAAGTCTTTTGTGTGAGTCAATGAAGCAGTATAAGAAGACTTTTATTTAGTTTGTCATTTATAGATTTCAGTGCTCTTCTGTAAATATGACTTGACCTCTAATGTTATTTCTTATTAAAACTCATGCGTGTTCTATGTAGAATATATGGACTTTTTATCATGTAAAATTAAGAAACTTAATTCTTCCATAAGCTTACTACCTATAATGGTGTTTTCTGTTTTGTTTTGTTTTTGCCTAAATGTAATATACATGTCTCTTTTTTGTTAAGCTGTTATCATACCATGTTAGCAGTTTTGTAATATCTGTTTTATTTTACTTGACCTTCAAAATGGCCTTGGGAGAAGGCAGGGAAGATATCGTTAACTCCAGGTCACTGGAGTTGGCTCAGCCGTGATAAAATTCCATGATGATTCCTGTCATTCATAGAAACTCCTCCTTCTAGAGCTCAGTCCAGCCCCTCTATGGGGACACTCCCTGGTGAAGGCTAATCATTGCCTAGACTGCTCTACGAATACATATGGATAAAATAGATTAATGGAGGAGAAGGGAGAAATTATTCCTAAATATTAATTGGATAAAATGGAATTTATGGAGAGCTCTCATCTTTGAAGAGGTGGCTGATGTCACCTAAATTTCATTTTCTTCCGGCCTAGAAAATGACACTACTCAGGAGTGTATTAAAACCATATCCCCAGTAAACATGTGGCAGTATGTGCACACAGAGTGCCACAGTTAAGGAGAACCTGGTGCTCTAGAACCACATGCAACGAAATGAACCAGAGCATTCATAAACACAATATTGAGGGAAAAAAGCTAAGCACAACAGGAGACACACTGCATGGTTACATTTATGCAAAGTGCAAAAAACAGGCGAAACAAAGCTGTGATATTAGAGGCCAGGAGAGGGGTTCCCCCTGGGGCCCTGGTGACCAGAAGGGATACATACACAGGATTCTGGAAGCACTGGTAACACTTTACTGCTCTTCCTCACCCCACCTCCCCTCCCCTTCTCCCTCCTCCCTCTTCTTTTCCTTCTCCTTCCTCTTCTTTTCCTTCTCCTTCCTCTTCTCCCTCTTCTTCCTTTGGCTGTGGAAAACAGACTTTGTTTCTTAAGCACATTGTTACAGTACAATTGATATACAAAAAGCTGTAAGTATCTAATATATGCCACCTCATGATCTTGGAAATAAGTATACACCTGTGAGACCATCACCACCGCAATCCATGCTGTAACATTTCCATCACCTCGAAAACATTTTTTTCCAGTCCCCTTTGTGAGTATGCATGTGTGTGATAAGAATACGTAATGTAAGATCTACCCACACAGTAAATGCTTAACTACTCAAAACAGTATTATTGACTCTAGGTAGTTGCTGTATAGTAGGTATCTACAATTTACACATCTTGTAGACCTGAAACTTTCTGTGTTTGATTAACCCCTGCTCACACCCCCACACCTCCAGCCCCCTGGCAACCACCATTCTACATTTGACTTTTTTTAAATGTCATGATCATGTAGTAATCTTTTTTCTGTGTCTGATTTATTTCACTTAGAATAATGTCCTCCAGTTTCATCTGTGTTGAGGCAAAAGTCTGGATTTCCTCCTTTTTATTTTTAAAGCTAAATAGTATTTGGTGTAATATATTATTACATTTCCATGCATCATCCATAGACACTTCAGTCGCTTCCATGTCCTGGCTGTTATGAAAAATGCTGTAGTGAACAGTCGGCTGCAGATATTTCTTTGAGATCCTGATTTTGATTCCTTTGAATATATACTCAGAAGTGGGATTGCTGATATATGGTATCCCCATACTTAATGTTTTAAGGAAGCTTCGTACTGTTTTCTGCAGTATCTGTATCCGTGCGCATCCCCACTAACAACATACCAGGGCTCCTTTTCTACACATCCTCGCTGGCACTTTTTTTTTTTTTTTTTTTAATAATTGCCATCCTAACTGGTGTGAAGAGCTCCTCATTGTGGTTTAGATTTGTATCTCCCTGAGAATGAGTGATATTGGGTACCTTTTCATGTACCTGTTGGCCATCTGTATGTCTTTTGGAGAAATATCTGTTCCCCTGCTCATTTTTACAATTTGGTTTTCTGGGTTTGTTGTTGTTGTTGTTGTTGTTATGGAGTTGTGGGAGTTCCCTCTATATTTTGGGTATATGGCTTGTAAATATTTCTCCCATTCTGTGGTTTGTGCTTTGTTTTGTTAATTTTTTTTTCCTGCACAGAACCTTTTTAGTTTGATGGAGTTCCCATAATAAGCACCCCCTTACACAAACCACACAGTTCTAAGATGTGGTGAGGGGCTGTGAAGGAAATACATCCAGTGAAGAGATAGAGAAAGTGCTGCTGCTTAGTCCTCATAAGTAGGGTGGGTCGGGGTGGGGGTGGGGGGCTCTCTGAGCCTCGGGCAGGACTCTAAGACTAAGGGTAAATTCATCCCAAGGAGAGTTGAAAGGTGCAGAGGGAATACACAGGTAACATCTGAGAATAGAAGGGTGCTTGGCATTTTGGGGAGGGACAGAAAGGAGGTCAGAGGGGCGGGAGAGTAGGAGGAGGGCCAGACAGAGGAAGGGTCCTAGGGTAAGGCAGGAGCCAAGTCAGGGGAGAACTGGGGCCTTCGGAGGCTATTGTAAGGAGTTTAATTTTATACTAAGAGCAAAAGGAAACTACCGACGGCTTTCAGCGGGGCACGTGGATTTGACTTACCTTTTAGAAAGACCACGTTGGAGACTATTTGGATAGACTGAGTGCGGAGGGACATTAATGAGTTAATTGTAATAGGCTGCATAGAAATGATGGCGACTCAGGAGGATGGTAGCGAAGGAGAGGAAGGAAGGGACGTGAGCAGGCAGGAGAGATCTGGACAGCAGCACTAACAGGACAGATGGCTCCTAGGTCATGCGGACCAGAGGGAGGATGGGAGAGTCAGGGTGTGAAATAGAGAAGGGCAGCAGGGGTGGGATGCTGGTGGAGGGGACAAGTCCGAAGTTAGAGATCCAGGCTTGGAGCTCGGGGAGAGGGTCTGGCTTGGAGATAGAAATCTGGGGATGGGGATGCCTGGGTGGCTTTGTTGACTAAACATCAGACTCTTGGTTTCAGCTCAGATCCTGATCTCCTGGTTGGGAGATAGAGCCCCATGTCGGGCTCCCTGCTGAGCTGGGAATCTGCTTCCCTTCTGCCCCTCCCCCTACCACTCATGAACTCTCTCTCTCTCTCTCATAAATAAATAAATCAATTAAAAAAAAAAGAAATTTGGCAATGGCTAACATACGTGCCCTGTAAAGCCTGCTATACCGGATGAACTTCTTTTAGGCAGAACTGATAGAGGAAAATGATAGGCCAGCTTTCAGCTCTGAGGCTCTCCCCATCTGGAATTAAGCCAAAGGGGGAGCCAGTAAGGAAGACCAGAATGGGTTGCCCAGACTGTGTGCTGTCACAGGACCCCAAGGGGTCATGGTCAGTGCACAAGATAAAGCCCACGGTCAGCGGAGAAGCCAGCAGGAGCTCAGTGATGAACTTGGCACAAGCCCAGCAGTGGATGGTGTTGGTGACCGTGGTTGTATCTGCTGAGGCTGATGACTCGCTGGGGATGCGGCAGCCAGATGCCAATGTTCCAGGGCTGAACTGAAGTTACTTGAATTCTTAAGGTAAAAGGGTAAAGCTGTAATGTGGGCGGCTTGAAACGGGTTTGCAGCCACTATGGGAGTCTGGCACCCTCAGTTCGGCTCACTGAACACCACCGCCTCGGTGGGGACCCATGTGGGTTCCTGACACCTCCAGGAAGCTGGAGCCCCCTTGCCCACCCTCACACACCACCACCCCACTGTTTCCATCCTCTTCCCACACAGTCCACCCACCAGCCCTGCTAATAGCTCAAGGGCGGCCCCATCACGCACCCCCCACCACCGGGCTCTAGCAGGCGATGCTGTGAGCCACCAAGGCCTTGCGGCCAACGGTTCTGGTTCAGAAAGCGTCCCCATGCCAGGACACGGCAGCAGGCACTGTAAATACAGGATGTGGGATACATACTGAATGCTGGCCTTCCTCTGTTTCATTGCCAAAGGAAAATTTTTCTGGAAGCCACCAGCCCTTCAGGTGAAACTGAAAGAAGGGAGGGACGCGGCTTAAGTTGTTTGCAGCAAATTTTTCCAGGCGATATGAAAGAAGTATTTATCGGGGCTGGGAGTGAAGGCAGGGAAGGAAGAAAGGGCAGAACTGTGATGTGACAGGAAATGTCTGTAAACGGGTGGGGGAGAGGCGGAGAGGGAAGTCAGTGAATCTGATGGCGTCTTCCCATCTAGAGGACAGTGTCTGTAGATTCCGTGTTTCTAAACAAAGGGAAGTGTGATTGCACGAGCCAAAGGACAGGTGCTTGCTCGCTCATTCGATTGGTCTTTACTGAGGACCTTCAATGGAGAGGGAAAATTAAAAGGGAATAAAGGAAGCGAAAAACATTTAAAGTTGCTGAGAAATCTAAAGCCTAATGAATTGTTTTAGATGAGTTTAAATAAAAGAGATGAGAGGTGGAGAGTCTGTATCAACATGATTTCCTTGGGTCTCAGGTCATGAAGGGTCCTGAGCAAGAATGGCCTAAGGGGGCCAGACGGTGATTTCTCTTCCACATAAAGGAGGTCAGAGTGGAGTAGGTAGTCTGTCCAGGGCTGTTTGGTGGCTCTACGGATTTGTCAGGGATCCTCTCTGTCATGCCCAGGACTGTCCCCGTCCTCTTGGTTCTTAAGCTCAAGCCACTTGGGTCAAGATCAAGGAAGAAAGAATGACACGTGTGCTCTGCTCTAAGGAAATTTCCTGGAGGTCCCAGGAAATAGGCATTGCTGATCGCCTCTGATTAGCTAGGATATCCAAATGTGGTCTCGTGTAGCAGCAAGGGAGGCCAGGAATGTCTTTTGTTTGTCCAAAATGTGGATTTTGTTATTTTGGGAAAAGGAAAGAAGGGCTATTTTGGTCCGCCACAGAGGCTAACGTATAGAAATGGGATATACAAAACAGATAAGAGAGGTGATGATTCACTTTAGAGATGATGTTTGATTTTAGCCCCATAGCTAAAGGAACATGGCTCGACATGGAAGACTCTCCACGGTAGTGCCCCAACTGACCAGTCCAAACCTTTCTCCACGACACATCTGAGCCGCCTGATCCTTGCGCTAAACCGGTAATCCCTCAGTTCTGAGTCTTGGCTTACATTGTCCCAGCGTGGATTTCAATTCACATGCTAGGGCTTGTGTGAAGCCACTGGGTTAAGCAAGTGTCCAAGGAATCCCTAGGAAGGAACCTTATGCACACACATATACATACATACACACACAGGAACACACACACGTACATGCACGTGCCCACATGTAAATGACTCAGCCAGAAGGGCTGTCCACTGGGCACAGATTAGAGACAGGACGAAGAGCCAGTGGACTGGAAACACAGCAGGTGGACGATCATGGCTCATTAGCTGGGCAATAGCTCCCCCAGCGAGCGGGGTTCTCAAGGGCTTGCCGCATCCTGGGGAAGAGTGGTTTCCAGAGGCGGCCTCACACACCAGCTGGGTAACTGGTCTTCTAATGACCCCAGCCTCACTTCTTTATGTTCAACCGAAATTCTTCGCAGATGCATTTCTTTGATCGTGGAAGTCTGGTGTGTTTGTAAACACACAAAAGGAGCTGTTGCTCTTAGTGCGGGGGCTTTTGCTGGGTTCCACATGTCTCTCACAGGATTTCATGATGTCACTTCTCTAAATTATATTGACATGGGTAGGCGGGTGTATACGTGTCTGTACTTCAAGGAGGGAACCCAGACTTAACTCTCAAGAGATTTTCACAGAGGCCTATGCTCCTGTCATATTGTGATTTATAATAAGAAATCTATATTTGGACTTGGTCCCCATTCCTGGCAAGGAGCTCCTAAATCCCTTGGGATTTCAAGTGAAGAGTCATAACAGTGTTTTTGTTATGTTAACACAGTGACTTGTGGAAAACTCCTGGGTCACCTAAGGTTGGGGACTCCTTACCAGGGAAGCTATGTGACCAGAGGGTTGGAACTTCTGCTCTCCAACCCCATCCTTCCCCCTCCCACTCTCCCAGCTGCCCGATATTCAAGGAGCAGAGAGGGGCTGGAGATTAAATTTTCATCACCAGTGGCCAATGATTTAATTAATCATGCCTTCTGAAAGAAAACCCAAAAGGACTGAGTTAGGAGAACTCCCAGGTTGGTAAACGTGGAGATTCAGAGAGAGTGGAGGGCTCAGAGAGCAGGGGAGTGCCATGCCCCTCCCCACATCCTTTGTTCCAAGCTTCTCTTCCATTCAGCAGTAAGTAAGATGTTTCTCTGAGTTCTGTGAACCGCTCTACCAAATTAATTGAACATGAGAAGGGGGCCATTGGAACCTCTGATCAGAACCATGAGTGACACCTGGACTTGCAATCCATTGGCATCTAAAGAAGGTGGGGAGCCATCTTGTGGAACTGAGCCCTTATGGCCTGTGGGATCTGATGCTGTCTCCAGGTAGATAGTGTCAGAATCAAGTTAAATTGCAGGTAGCCCAGTACACAAAGATAAACTCGAAATGGATAAAAGACCTCAACGTGAGACAGGAATCCATCAGAATCCTAGAGGAGAACATAGGCAGTAACCTCTTCGATATCAGCCACAGCAACTTCTTTCAAGATATGTCTCCAAAGGCAAAGGAAACAAAAGCGAAATGAACTTTTGGGACTTCATCAAGATCAAAAGCTTCTGCACAGCAAAGGAAACAGTCAATAAAACAAAGAGGCAACCCACGGAATGGGAGAAGGTATTTACAAATGACAGTACAGACAAAAGGCTGATATCCAGGATCTATAAAGAACTTCTCAAACTCAACACACACAAAACAGATAATCATGTCAAAAAATGGGCAGAAGACATGAACAGACACTTCTCCAATGAAGACATACAAATGGCTAACAGACACATGAAAAAATGTTCATCGTCTCTAGCCATCAGGGAAATTCAAATTAAAAGCACATTGAGATATCACCTTACACCAGTTAGAATGGCCAAAATTAGCAAGACAGGAAACAACGTGTGTTGGAGAGGATGTGGAGAAAGGGAAACCTTCTTCCACTGTTGGTGGGAATGCAAGTTGGTGCAGCCACTTTGGAAAACAGTGTGGAGATTCCTCAAGAAATTAAAAATAGAGCTTCCCTATGACCCTGCAATTGCACTACTGGGTATTTACCCCAAAGATACAGATGTAATGAAAAGAAGGGCCATCTGGACCCCAATGTTCATAGCAGCAATGGTCACGGTCTCCAAACTGTGGAAAGAACCAAGATGCCCTTCAGCAGATGAATACATAAGGAAGATGTGGTCCATATACACTATGGAGTACTATGGCGCCATCAGAAAGGATGAATACCCAACTTTTGTTGCAACATGGACGGGACTGGAAAAGATTATGCTGAGTGAAATAAGTCAAGCAGAGAGAGTCAATTATCCTATGGTTTCACTTATTTGTGGAGCATAAGGAATAACACGGAGGACATGGGGAGATGGAGAGGAGAAGGGAGTTGAGGGAAATTGGAGGGGGAGATGAACCATGAGAGACTATGGACTCTGAAAAACCATCTGAGGAGTTTGAAGGGGAGGGGGGTGGGAGGTTGGGGGAGCCTGGTGGTGGGTATTATGGAGGGCACGTATTGCATGGAGCACTGGGTGTGGTGCATAAACAATGAAATCTGTTACACTCAAAAGAAATTAAATTAAAAAAAAATTGCGGGTAGCCCAGCTGCCATTGTAGAGAATGGCTGGGGGATGAGAAAGGAAACCACACATTGGTGTTGGGGGCAGAGATCAGGCAGCCGCAGGTCCCAACTGCCGTGCTTATTGTCTCTCACAGAAGAGCCACTGGGGGGGCTAGTCTCTGGATATGGTGTTGAGCAGCCACAGGCCAAGCCAGGCTGCCACTGCCCACACACTGTGTCACCAAGGAGGGATGCCCAGAATTCCGCGTGGGTGAATGAGGATGGTCTAAGAGGTCTTCATTCTGCTCTTAGTGGAGCTAAGCTCGGACGTCTTAGCACAGAGCTGGGAGCGGAAGCATGAAAAAGAACGTAGCCAAGTGTTTTAAACAATGGTTACTTAAAACTCTCCTAACTGGTTTTCATGGAGCTGGCCATGAATGCAGTAATGCTTAGGGGAGACCTGGATTTAAGTGTGTGGCTTTTGTAAGCCATCGGCCATGTGAAATGGCTCCGGGTCAACTTAGAGTTAATAAAAGCTAATATTTCAAGCACTGTTTAATATTTTGGTTATATGGAAAGTTTTTAATAGCCAGGAGGCCTGGAGCCAAGGAAAGCCTGGGCCTGCATGAGATTAAATTAAATATCCTTTGACTTTATTGACATGGAATCCACATAGCACAGATAACAGCATTGAAGGCCGCATGTTTTCAGACAGCGCATGTGACCCAGGACTCTGTTAAAATATGCTAACTATACAACACAGCTACTCTCCTGTCCATGGTCTTGCTTCCTCAAATTTCCACAGTCCAGGAAAGGATCTAAGGGTAGATTTAGATTAGTAGATCTTGAATAGATTGTGAGGATTAGAAATAGAAAAAAACGAAATGGGTTTACTTCTGAGACATGTTATTAGGTTTATGTGTCATTCATGAGGGCATTTATAAATATTTTGTGAATACCTATCTTGAGAAAAATTATCTAAAACTTGGAAATAAGGATTGGGGGCAGTATATACTTTCTTTTTTTTTTTTTTTTTTAAAGACTTTGTTTATTTGACAGAGAGAGACACAGAGAGAGAGGGAACCCAAGTGGAGGGGTGTGGGGAGAGGGAGAAGCAGGTTCCCCACTGAGCAGGGAGCCCGATGTGGGCCTTGATCCCAGGACCCCGGGATCATGACCCGAGCAGAAGGCAGATGCTTAGCGACTGAGCCACCCAGGGGCCCTGGTAGTATATACTTTCAATGTCACTCTACCCAAGGAATTTCTCAGCCTCCAGGAGCATAAACCCCTGATTGCCGCGACTACTTAACTGATTCGCGCTCAGACACTGTGAAGTTACTTGTCAATTTCTGTCCACTACAGAAGCCACCGTTTGATTGTCCTACAGAACCCTAATGAGTGACCTGTCTAAAGTAGCATTCCGAGTCTGGCATTCTGTGTTTCAAAGTTCCTACAAGGACCCAACTCCTTAAGTTGCTTTTGGAACCAACATTGTTATTTTATGTGTTCCCTTATTAATGATCGGCAGATCTTTCCCTTATTAATGATTTAATATTTTGGGAAGGCCTCATAGTTTTGACTTCTGGAAAGTTGCATTCCGTACTCTGAAAAGTATACAGGAATATAAATGACAGCTCCTGCCCTCTAAGCCCGTCCCCAGGGAAAGGGTAGAGGAAGTACTGTATGAAATCAAAAGAGAAGAATGAATTAGAGCCAGAAACTTGGGGAAAACTTTACGAAAGCCAGGGGTTGCTTTGGTAGAGCCTGTGCCATGAGGGGAGGTGTGGGCTGTCCTTTGGGGAAATTTCATTTTCTCCCTCTTACCTTTATCTCTCCACTTTTCTTTTCCTTCTCAGTTTTAAACCCCAGAGCTCTCCTCCTTACTCACCTTCACACTTCCTCCTCTGCTCCCATTTATCTTCCCGAATGAACCTTCCTTCTGGTCCTATAGAAGGAAGGGGGTTCGGGGAATTTGGAGAAGGGGCACTCTTCACACAAAGAGGCTGGGCAGGGAGCAAATGCTGGTTTTCAGGGCAAATTCCCTGTTGTGCTGTGCACTGGGGATTGTTTTAAAGGAAAAGCTCTGGGTATCAGCGAGTCAACAAAGAGGCCAGGGTGCCCCGCGAGCTATGTTTCCTTAACGTGGTTTGGCTATTCCTGCTAACAAGTGATTTAAAACAGAATCTGCATCGATGTGGTCCTTGCACAGTGGGTCTAACACAGCCCAACATCTCTATCTGTGGGCAGCCAAGGGTTCTAAAGACGCTGGTCTGATCCTTCGTTCAAAGGGAGTGGAAATCACTCTTCCAGGGTGTGGGGGCCATGGGAGCCCCCTCCAAGAGGCTGTGCTCAGTGGTTCCAGCCAGCCCTGCCAGGTTAATGCAGCCCGCTAAAGTGGGGGACTCCATTCCCCCCCCAAACAATCGCATCAAGCTCATTATCGGTCTGATCAAGCCGGGTCTCTGAGTGCAGTCCAGAGGCCAGAGATCGTTCTCCTCAGCCCATGGATGACCAAACCGAAGCCCAGTTGTGAGGGGCAGGAACCAAGTCCCTGACCCTCACTCTTAAGCTGAACGTCCGTTGTGGGGGCCCAGTAAGCACTCAGTAACAGGAAGCAACAGGCTTGTTCTGCGCCATCCGGTGACACTTGGAATGCACCCTTTCAGTCCCCGGCCTCAAAGGGTGTTTCAGAATGAGTCCTGCTCAGGAAGTTAAGTGGTATCTGGTCAGAAGCCCCAAACAAATTTTCTCTTGATTTCCATCCCTAGAAACAAACCGGAAGAGCTTTCTGCAGAAGAGTAACCATCCCCAGGGAGAAGCTCTTCATGGGCCTGAGTTCCGATGACCCTTATCTGGATTTAGGGGGTCTCTGCTTTGCTCGCCCCTCTTCTCTCTGTTCTCAGGACCTGTAAATAAGACTTCCCGGGCAGTTTCAGGAAACCCAGAGGGAGCAAATCGCGCTGGGTTTCCTGAAACTGCCCGGGAAGTCTGGAGCTCTGTCCTCGTGGCCCAGTCCAGCCTTTGAGACTTTCAGGCCCAAGCAGTAAGAAGCACCTACTGACGCAGTGCTCAGACCAGTACAGCGGACATGTCTCCCGTGTGGCGAGGACACGAGGGGCAACAGCCTCACAGCGCAGTCACCCATGTGGTCCATGCTGCAAGCCCATCAGGCTGAGGACACACTGTAGCCACCAAAAGGCAATTCTGGAAGTGGGATCCTTCCATGAATACCCCAGCAGACCCCAGTCAGGACCCTGGTGTCCTTCCCCGCAACGCAGGATATTCTTCTGGAATTCCCAGAGGTCTCAGGCTCCAGGTCCCCAGGGTAGTAACTGTCTGCAGTGTCCTTTCCTGGAGGCCTTCCTTTCTTTCTCTGTTCCATTCCCTCTGCCTTGGAATGGGAAGTGCACCTGGGCTCTGGTTCTCTCTCTGGTCCACCTGGCACAGCACAAGGCCAAGACATCCGGGGATGCCCTGAGGAAAACTCCTCCCCCAGATCCAGGCAAAGCCAGCTCCCTGCTGCAAGCCGGCAGGAGGAAAAAGACGGCTGAGAATATTCGTATTTCTATGATTTTGGTCTTTTTACATTATCTGTTAATGAGTCAAAGCCAGGGATCTAGTAGGGCCACCTACTAGATGTGAGTTGTGAGTTGAATTTTGAGAAACAGTAATAATAGCTAATATGCAGAAGGGATCTATCACCATGCCTGGCTGGGGCTCATCCTGGCAGCAACAGGAGGCCTAGCTGCCAGAATCCAAAACTTCTGCTCTTTTCCTCTGCTGTCCCAAGTGAGGGAACAAGGGTGGCGGAAGCAAGCCAGGCATGGGTGCCCTGGGGGCCCATAGGGACTGACCGGCTGCCACCCTTGCCAACCAGGAAGAACCTCATGCTTTGCTCAAGCAGGAATAGGGGTTTTCTAGCCTCTGTTCCCTCAGGGGAAGTGATATTTCATGGGCGCTTGTACAGAAGCAGCTCTAGCATCCTCCTGTGTCTTTGAAAGTGAAAGCAAAGCCTCAGAGGTCTGTCTGGATTCCCCATTGGGGCCTCCTCTCCCTGATCGCAGAAGAGCTTCACTGCGGGGATTCAGCGCAGTGGGTTCAGCGCCGCTGTCTTAGCTTCTGAGCCCGGCCTTGTCCATCGCTGTTTGCCTCCAGCCCTCCATCACTTTCACCTTCTCTCCGTCCCTTCCTTTTCCTTCTGTCCTTTTGTAATTCTTTCTCTCTCCTGTTGTTCTCCCTAATTCTTTCTTCGTTTTTTTGAAGACATATTTATTAATTTGAGAGGGAGAGAGCACTAGTGGGAGGGGCAGGGGGAGAGAGAGAGAGAATCCAAAGGAGACTCTTTGCTGAGCCTGGAGCCTGACTCCAGGCTGATCTCACAACCCTGAGATCGTGACCTGATCTGAAACCAAGAGTCGCGGATGCTTAACTGACTGCACTGCCCAGGGGCCCTTCTTCTCTTACTTTGCACAAATGCTTCTTAGCTGCCTGCTCTTTTTTGGGTACCCATGCTCCAACAAATGGCCAGGGCATCTGGAGAATGGCCGTTGAGCTATTTTGCGGGGAATCATGAAGCTTCATGGGCCAAGCCCCATTGCTGAGCCTGTCACATCGAGTACTGTTCCAGGTGATGAGGTCCAGGGGAAGCCCCCTCCAACAGATGAAGCTGCTGATGAGCCCAACTGTTAAGCCAGAATTCCACATTAATTAATAATTTCCATGGGTGATGTGCCTGTCAGGATAATGGGTATCCCATCACTGGATCGAGGGGTCCCCAGGAGTGGGAGGAGGTCAGAGGCAAAAGGCTTCTGGGCACACAACCAGGGTAAAAGAATTTGGATATATTTATAATATATATGTTATATATATTATGTGTATATATATATATATATATATATATATATATATATATATTTTTTTTTTTTTAAAGATTCGTTTGAGAGAGAGCACGTGCACATGTGCACATGCAGGTTGGGGAGAGGGGCAGAGGGAGAGAAGCCTCAAGCCAGACTCCTAGCTGAGCATGGGAGCAGGGTCCCATGACTCATGAGATCACGGCCTGAGCCAAAACCAAGAGTCAAACACTTAACTGACTGAGCCACCCAGGCACGCCCCCCACCCCTGGAACTCAGATATTTTTAAAAAGCTGTCAACTCTTTTTTTTTTTTTTTTTTTTTAAGATTTTATTTATTTATTTGTCAGAGAGAGAGAGAGAGAGGGAGAGAGAGCAAGCACAGGCAGACAGAATGGCAGGCAGAGGCAGAGGGAGAAGCAGGCTCCCTGATGAGCAAGGAGCCCGATGTGGGACTCGATCCCAGGACGCTGGGATCATGACCTGAGCCGAAGGCAGCTGCTTAACCAACTGAGCCACCCAGGCGTCCCAAAAAAAGCTGTCAACTCTTAAAGAAACCAGGTAGGCCTAAAGTGACATTCCTTTTTAACCAGGTTGCTGTTCATTCTAAGGCTTCTTCTGTTGGGAGGACCAGTAACACATGTTCAGAACTGGGGCCTCCCCCAGGCAGACCCATTGACAGTTACTACACACAGGCAGTTTCTGAAACACACAGATGGCCCCCACGGTGCAGTGGCCCAGCACACTCAAGTTTTCTTTCTCGCATGAGTCACAGTCCAGTGCAGGCTGGTGGCAGTGGGGACCAGGGTAGAGGGACCTCTGCTCCGTGCTGCCCTACAGAAACCCAGGCTCCTACCAGCTGTGCTCCCCTCCTTCTAGCGCCATGGACTCCTTCCCTGGGTTCCCCACACGTGCTCTGCAGACAGGAAAGAAGCCTGCTTGTGCTGCCCCTTGTTTCGCCGGCCTTTCCTGACCGGAGTCCACGTGCAAGGCCACACGCAACTGCCAGGGAGCAGGGAGCACCAAGGAGGAGAATGACATGGTGCTGGGTAAGCATTTTGCTTGGTGACAGAGACACCTTGGGCTGCCTTACACTGCAAGCTCTAAGGGCCATTAGAAGTTCATCCACACGCACGTTGAGCTGGGAGGAAGGAGGAAAGAGGATTAGATGGACAGATAGACACAGTCATCTTGCCTAACCAGGTACACCCAGAAGTCATGGATGGATCCCCAATCTCCACCCCCAGCTCAGTGTTACACACACACGTGGACTCCTGGCTTGGTGCCGCCTCCATCCCACCAAGAACTGAGATGTGGGCTGTCAGACTCCCTTAATTAACTCACTTATTGTTTGGGCCAAAAGACTTTCGCTAAACAAACTCGATTCTTACAGGGAACAAATGGCTGCACTTTCCCACTTGGAAATGCGTTTTTTGTTACACTTCCTTTTTATAGAAAGACTGAAAGCACTACGATATCTCAAAATGGCTCAGCGGAGTGTGTTGCGATGTAAACGTTTCTTCCTCTGAAATTGACAGAGCCTCATTATCTTTAAATTGCTTCAAGCGCCACCAAGATTAACAGTCTTCTGGAGTGTATGTTGATTCAGAAAGATGTCGCCTCTGAAGTTACAAGACGCCCCATTGCCTCGAGATCTGTAGAGTCCCTGGGAGCCTCCAATCAGCTGACATCAGCTGCCTGACCTACTTGGAATGGGGACCAGTGAAAACTGTGTGTAGTCTTGTAGAAATTGGCCCTGGATTATAGGATTAACAGGAGCCGCTGGAGGCCAAGGGACTTTCACTGTAATTGACACCAGGACGGGTGTTTCAAGCTTTTGTCAAAGAACAATACAGCCAAGGAGCCACAGGTTGGGTCAAAGAGGCATTGTGACGCTTGAAGACTCAAAATGTGGCTAATTGTAGAGGAAAAGGGAGGTGATAAAGAAAGAGGGATTGACTTCAGGAGAGAAGGTCAGAGAGGAAAGTTGGTTTGAAAGCAAGATCAGACATCAGAAGAGGGAACGCCAGAGGCCAAGGCTGAGCTTCTCTGACGCTATTAGTCCCTGGGGCTGGAAGCTGGCAACATCGCCGGCCTGAGATCATTTCTTCATTGACGATAGTGAGAATGCCGGAACGTTCAGAGTCACTACATTATCGAGGTTCTGTGCCACGCCTTCGGATCAGAGCTGTCCTGGCTCTCGCGTCCTTCTGACGACAATCCTCGTGTTTCTAATGACAGCTGCTCACGTCCTTCTATACTGTCTAAAATGTAAACAGCAGCAAATACATTCCCAGTGCTTCATTCAGCCTGCTTTCTGGTTTACCCAGGGGGAGTGCCGTATTGAGATACATCCTAATGGATATTAGTCAAGGCTTTCCAGAAGGACAGAACCAAAAGGATGTGTTGGAGATATTTCTATTTCTATCTCTATATTTCTTCAGATGTAATACATATTATATTATATTATTATTATATTATATTATTATATCTATCTCTATATTCAATATAGATATAGAAATAGAAATATTTCCAATAGTACATATCTAAACATAGATATGATATATAATATCTGTATAAATATAGAGATATAAATAGAAATATTAGTATATATACTAATATCACTAATATTGTATTAGTATATAATATATTAATAATATTCATATATAGTATACTATTAGTGTATATTAATATATTAGTTATACTATATATACTAATTTAGTAATATGCTAATATATACTATGTAGTATATATTAATATTTATATATATATTATCCATCTGTCCACAAAAGTACATTCTCAGGCTCCACCCCAGACCTGGTGTATCAGATTCAGGAGGTAGTCTGGAAATTTGTGTTTTAATCATCCTTCAAGTGACTATGATGCCCAAGACAGTTTGACAACCACTGGCATGGGGACTAAAAGGCTGGCTATTTTCAGTGTGGCTTCCGGCCTCTTGGAGGATTACGTAATAGTATCACATACTTATGGGTAAGGCTTTGTGCAATTTATTAAGGACTTCTATATATACTCAATTCTCACAATGGTTATGTAAAATAAAGATAATTTTTGCAAATGAAGAAGTAAAATTAAAATGACATAGCTACTCCTATCACTGTAATGCATCCTAATACAATCATCCCCTCCCTCCCTCCCTCCTCCTCCCTCTCTCCCTGCCACTTTCTCTCCCTCCCTCCCTCTTTCTAGTCAGTTACTGTGGCAGATGAAATGTTGCATTTGAAGCTCATATTCCCTTTTACAAAGGAAGGCCCTGTTCTCTCAGGTGCCAGAAGACCGCCCTTGGCTGCCAGCCCTCTTTGGGGCCCGCTTTGCCCGAAGGCAGCCTCTCAGCCCAATGTCACACCTCCTTCTCAGAGGCAGCCCATATCCAGTGACTGATGCGTGTGAGGGAGTGATAGTCTGGCCCAGCCCCGTCCTCCCAGTGAAGGGCCATCTTGCTCACCCTGTGGCACTTCGGTTTTTGTCCCCTCCCTTTAACAGATGTTCATCCTTGTACACACCTTCCTCAGTGTCCTGCACGCTATCCAGTCCTTCACAGTGGGCATCCCAGGGACATTTCCTGGCATGTTCTTGGGCACTGACTTGACGTCAATCCTCCTAATGACAGACGATTGTGTTGTCACTGTTGGTGTGACACCCCCCCGCTCATAATCACATGCACACTAAAAATTTTCTGGATATTTGAGCACCGCTCAGTGGACACCAAGGCAGCATAGACTGAGGAACATCTCTGAAAGCTTACTCCAAAACAAAAGTGGATTATACAAAGTCTCTCTTCAGCAGAGACACCTGAGATATATGTGTATATCTTGAATCTGTTTCCAGGTTGCCCTTTGCAAATCCTTTAGGCAGGCAAAGATTTTGTTTCCCCTTGGAAGTCTTCCTCTGACCTGTCGAAGTGTCCAGTTTCCAAAGGGCCATGACTTTCATCATTTCAGCATTTCGCGCAATAGGCCTACGCATGACACAGCACGGACCTTCCAGCTACCTATTTATTATGAGTCTGTCCATCTGACAACTGAGGGCTCCCTCCACGCCATCGATCACCTCCCCACAGAGCATGCGTCATCCTCCCAGAGCCGCTCAGAGCTTGCTGCCTCCAGCCCAGAGAAGCCCATGGTGTCCTGTCTGTAGCAAACATTCATATCTTCTTTCTCCCCCTTGACAAAAAAGAAAAAGAAAGATTTAAGACGTGATACCTTCAGCACCATCTCTGACAGAGAGTTTTTCCTTTTTTTCTGGAAAATAGATGATCTATTGTTTCCATGCAGCAAGTAGTAATTAGCACGGCTTTCGTGTTGCCCTTCCTTTTCCTGAAATTCATCATTTATTGATAGAGGGGCAGGCCTGTTAGAGTTAAGGGGAAAACATTGGCCAGCAGGTTAATTGTGAAGCCTGTGGTGATGGCATGAGAGAAAAGGAAGTGAGTCCCGACGTTCACCATCTGCAAATTGGACTTCACACTGCTGGAAGGGGAGACCTGCTCCCTACAGGAATCAGGACTGGCGTTGACCTTGGCAGTAAAGCTTGGCTTTACAAGTGTCAGCAAAGGAAGGACCACATCTCACCTAACTCAGTTTGCCGAAGAGAAGCAGAGTCCTTATTCTTGGGGGTGACTCCTCCCTTTATAGATGATGGTACTGAGGACCAGAGAAGTCAAGTGCCCCACCAAACATCACAGAGTCTTTGCAATCCAGGCTTCTGTTTTTGTTTTCCCCCTTTCCCACAATTATTCTTAGTCAAGTATGCCTATATTGCTTACTTGGCTATGTTTTTATGAATTTTAAATTGTTGGTTTTAGAGTTAACTGAATTATTCGGGAGAAAAAAACGGACTGAACATCAAGGTTTTTCCCCATGACACAGGTAACTTTTCATCAGAGTGTTATTTTAAAATGTTTAAACTTAATTGTAAAACATTTTTAGAATTTTCTAGTTATTTACCTTAACATTTTTAAATATACCTTTTAAATTGTGATAACATAGACACAACATGAAATTAACCACTTTATTTTATGTGTACAGTTCAGGGGATATTAATTTCATGGTTCTACAACCATCACTACCACACAGGTGATGCTCTCCAGAACTTTCTCGTCTTCCCAAATTCAAACTCTGTTCCATTTAAAAACTCCCCATCCTCCTCCTCCCTCCCCTGGTGACCACCATTCAACTCTCGAACTCTATAAGCGTGACTACTCTGAGTCGCTCATTTATATGGACTCCTGTGATGCTTTTCTTTCTGTGTCTAGCTTATTTCACTTAGTGTAATGTTTTAAGGATCATTTATGTTGGAGCACGTGTCTGAATTCCGCTCCTTTGTTATAAGCCTGAATAATGTTCTATTGTATGTCTATATTCCATTTTGTTTATCCATTCGTCCATGCCTACAGCCTTGGGTAATTTCCACCTTCTGGCTACTGAGAATAATGCTGCTGTGAACATGGGTGTACAAATATATCTATGAGTTTGAATGTGATTTTTAAGATTAAAATTTATTTTTATTTATTTTGTTTAAGATTTATTCATTTATTAGAGAGAGAGCGTGAATGCCTGTGAGTGGGGGGAGGGGCAGAGGGAGAGACTCCTTGAGCAGACTCCCTGCTGAGCACAGAGCCAACTGTGGGGCTCAATCACATGACCCATGAGATCATGACCTGAACTGAAATCGAGAGTCTGATGCTCAACTGATTGAGCCACCCGGATGCCCCAAAATGTATTTTAGAAAAAATAATGTTGCATTTTCTACTGGTGAAGTTTATGTCATTTGGGCCAGCCTCTCACCATTTTATGGTCTGTTCCTATTATATTTGGGCTGCTTGGGTACCTTTACAAACACAAGTGATGGCTGTCTTTCTTCACCTGGTTAGCCAGTGTGCACAACGATAAAGTGGGCACCACTGACCAAAAAGTCGTACAACTCTTCTAGAATGTCCTTCTCCAGAATAGGGCTTGCTTGGTTCCCGCTAGAGTTCTGCTGCCTAAGAGATGAGGCCCTCAGTTCATTCTTCTTAGATCAATAAATTAAGGAACTATATATTTTTCAACAATTGAGTTATTGATCCATACATATTTATTTTTAATCAAACTTTCCTTCAATGTACACCCAGATATAGAGATTATTTTCTGTCATAACCATCACTAGATGGGATCAAGAAGAAGTCCTTCCCAAGCTGTTAATTTGTCACTAGACACGTAAAGGCCCTCCTTAAAAATAGAGAAGTCTCCCAATTTGCAGTGGTATTTGGCTCTCAAAGGTGCTTTTTTTGCCCCAGTAACTTAGATACTCTGTTGCTGTACTGGAGTTGTTTAAAAATGTCAACTCTGATCTCTTAGCTACACCTTAAGTTGGCAGTCCTCCAAAAGATGGTCAATCATGGATGGATCAGATGACCACAGTTATGGTAATGTCGTGTAACAAACAACCCCACATCTTGCAACATACAGCAGTAAGCATTTGCTTAGCTCATGAACTTCAAGGGTGGCTGGGGCTTGGCTGATCAAGGCTGGCTTTGGCTGGGCCAGTCTGCTTCCAGCCACAATTCCAACAAGGCATGGCCTCTCATTGAGGTCTGGGCTCAGATCTGCTTGATGCCTGTTCATTCGGAGACCCTGGGAAGGTCTAAGGGAAGCACTTCTCGGGGTCAGGCAGAGGCAAAAGACAGAAAGTGGAAATAGCAAGGCCCCCTAGAGCCTGGGTTCATAATTGGCACACCACCCCTTCTATTTCAGTTCATTGGCTAAAGCAAGTCACACTGTCAAAACTAAGGAAGGAGAATATGTTCTACCTTTTAGGGGGAAAACTGTAAAGTCACATGTCAAATATCTGGGTACAGAAAAGACTGAAGAATTGCAACCAGTAATGCAGCCTTCTTAACCCAGCTGTGGAAAAAGAGCCAGGAACAATTCACCCTCTCCAAAAGAGACAATGGCCTGCCGACAGCCTAGCATTCAAATAGACTCATACAGTGCAGACAGTGAAGGCTCAAGTAGGAGTCTGCTAAAATCTGGTGACAGAATAGGAAAGTAAGAACTACAGTGCCTGCTCCTTCAAGTGTGCTCCTTTGAGTTATTAACATGCCAGGCCTCATGGCAGCAGCTGAAAGAATGAGGCTCCTACCCTCCCTCCTTAGGCAGAAATCATCACTCTGCCTCAGATTCTTTCCGAAACAGATCTCTGAGTCTTGCTAGAGTAAACCTTTCTCCTTCTATGAGAAAAAAAGGAAGATATGCCTTGCATGTGATCCCCTCCACACAAGGATAATTAGTGTCAGGTGCCATTTTGATTCCATTGCTTACTCAGCAGCTAATGGTGAGCACATGGGATTAGTCAAAAACAAACAGCAAGGTCCCTTCCAGCCACTGGGCCTGGAAATCAGGTATGATGCCAGGTAATTTAGAGCAACATTTCTCTAGGTGCCTGTAACTGTGGCAAGGCAGTTACCATCAACACTTGACACACTGGAACAAAGTCTCAGCAAGACTGTGCTCCTTTGAGATGCCCCAAGTTCTTGTGAACATTTCCAACCACACTGTGCTCTACAATGGGCAGGCCTACAAAGGGGGGGACTGGGTCAGCCCTATTCTACCCACTGTCCGGTTCCAGTAACAACAGGAAGTGTCAGCGACAGAGATGAGGGGAGAAACCAAGGGATCCCTTGCATAGCTGGCCCGTTTCTGAATGTCTCAGACGTGGGTATTTTTCTCATCATGAAAATCCTTCCTGGAGTTCCTTCTCTTTCATAAAGGTCTAAGTGATCTCTTTTGTGAGATGACTCGGGGAAGCTGGGCTCCTCTGAGAGGAAGCAGAATTGATGTGAAAGAGATGACTGGGGTTGGTAAGGATGTGGTGAATGTGGACATCAGAAAAACAGGCAGAGAGGCCAACTGTGGATTGGTCTAGAAATGGTTAGAGAGAAACTAGGACTTTTTAAATGTATTTACGTTGCTAATCTCATGTGGTGCAGGCTATAGATAGATGAGTCCATTCTACAGAAATGTATCACTGAAGACTGATAAATACTGACAAATGAGTCAGGCCTATGGGGGGTATTCAATCGATCTCCTGGAATGAATGAAGCCTGGTGACACCACCAAGGAGAGAATATGGTGTGCAGGGATTAGAGTTCCCTCTGAGGGAGAGACTTAGACATCGCATCTCTCCCAAATTTAGGGATAGAAGTGGCAGCCACAGCAGGTCACCTTGATGTAGGTGTTCTTGGGTTCATGAAGAAGAACTTGCATGAATCGTCTTAGTGATGCAGAATTTCCTACACTCAGGATCTTTTGACTGCATCTTCCTGGTGTCTTTTCATGTGTTCCACTTTTCTCTACATTTCCCATACATGGTAGAGTCATAGGCTTGATTAGATTCTAATTCTTCTGGCAAAAAGTCTTCATGGATGGTGTAGTGTATTTCATATTGCATCTCATGAAGTGGTCACTGCGCTTCTGGTGATGTCAGTGTTGATCAATGGGCTGTCAGTCTGCCCCACCTCATAAGTTACCCGTTTATCCTTCATCCAACTGTCCTAGCACCTATTGGGGATTGTTGCCTAGATCCATTGTTTCATGAAGGATAACATGTCTCTTCTGAACTGGCCTCAACCCAGGACCATGATCCCTGATTCTCTCGAGTTCTCCCAAGTTTATGGCTATCTGTGGGTAGGGTTGGGTTTGGAGAGGGACAAAAAAACAACAGAGGAAAATTGAACAGAAGGAGGCCTTTATGATTGATGATATACTCCTTTCCAATTGTTAATCACTCTATATTATACAGAGGACCTTCTTTGAGTTCAGTGGCTTTCATAAGTGGCAAGGCCCAGTATCCTTACTGCTGCTGCCAATGGAGGAAGACACTTCAGTGCCCTGGACTCAGACTCAGGTTACACCACTCTATAAGCTGCTTTGCTCGGTAATTTTATTTAATGATATCATTCAACTCACTGTTCCATGCTCCCGAACTGGGTCTTAATAAAAAGGCAGTTCTGGATGTATCACCTTGCCCTATACTCCAGAGTTCATTGTCATCCTTGCCATAGCAGGTGATCCCCAATGAAAACTGTGAACTCTACCAGTTCCTCTTCTTTCCTCTGTCTTATCTGTATGGAATGAGTATGAGGTTGCTTTAGGGAATAATCTGGTAAAATCTGAGCCTCAGATCTGGGTGGTTTAGCATTTTAAAAGTTTTCTTTCCACTTGCAGAGCATATCTAAAGTGGGGTGGTGGGGAACCTGGGCCCATACAGTCACACAGCATCCTAGGCTGACAGAGACCCCGTGATTTTAATCCTGCATCATCTGGAAGCTTGATCCTCATGGCAAAGAGAGCTCTGGAGGTTCTTGAACCAGAATCAAAATCTTTGGCTGGAAGCAGCTTAGGTCACCTCTGCCCTCAGCCCACTGACCAAAACTCATCGCTGGTCCCATCTAGTCATTTAATTGTTCTGGTGTCTGGAATGGGAGAAGAACTGGATGTGGGTGGGTATGAGAAATACCCACCCCTGAGTGTTAGAAATTTGTAGAATAAGGCCTGCTATCATTCAAAAATTGTACATTGAGGTTTGTCAGTTGTAATGGTTTCTGGGATTTCATACATTCTTTTATTTATTTGTTTGAAAAGGTTTCCTGGAACCTTACTACTTGCCAGACATGTGTTCCAGGCACTGGAAATAGAGCAGTACTCAAATAAAACAAATCTCTCCCCTCAAGGTGCTTACCTTCCCAAGTCAGAGGAAAACAATAATTGACAAAACCTAGTATATGTCGGACAGTGATTAAGTGCTGTGATTCCATGTAAAGCAAGGACACAACTACAGAGGTAAGAAGTTGGGTACTACTTCAGGATAGGCTTCTCTCAGGAGGGGACCTTTCAACAGGGAACAGCATGGAGGCCAGTCATGGGCGAAGAGTATGGGTGTGGAAGAAAGCATGTACAAATGCCAGGTGTGGAAGTGAGTGAGTGAGGTCAAGAACAGCAAGCCGGGATGGGCAAATAAGTGCAGGGAAGTGGGAGGAACACATTGCATTCCAGCTATGGAATCCATAAGTCATGGGGATAAAAGGCAAAGCTTAGGGAGTCTACTCGATGGCACTATAATGGCATTGTATGGTGACAGATGTGAGCTACACTTGCGGTGAGCATGGCATACAGTATAGACTTGTGGAATCAGTATGTTGTACACCTGAAACTAATACAACATTGTGTGTTAACTATGTTACAGAAGAAGAAGAATAAAAAGAAGAAGAAGAAGAAGAAGAAGAGGGAGGGGGAGAGGAGGAAGAGGAGGAGAAGAAGATGAAGAAGAAGGAGAGGGGGGAGGGGAAGGGGGAGAAGGAGGAAGAGAAAGAAGAAGAAGGGGAAGGAGAAGGGAGAGGGGGAGAAGGAGAAGAAGGAAAAGAAGGAAGAAGAGGAAGATGAAGAAGAAGGAGGAGGAGGAGAAGGAGAAGGAGAAGGAGAAGGAGAAAGAGCAGTAAGTCAGATACTATGGTACAAGAACAATGAAGTGGGCAGAGCTGTAGGGATGAGGTTGGAGGAAGTGGCCAGGGACTGCCTCACAAGGACCGTTTGAGCCCAGGGAGCATTTTGGATTATATTTTACGTGTCATGGGAAGCCATGAAAGGATTTTGAGCAGGGCAGTGACCTTACATAATTTTTACTTCTAAAAGAGGTGGCAAACACATTGTAGGGGGATGGGAGATTAGGTAGAAGGCTCTAATGTGAGCCCCAGAGACAGATGGCTATAGTGACCAAGATTATGAAGGGAATGGCTGAACTGAGGACACGTTTCCAAGGTAGGGTTTGACAAGCTGTGTGTCCCCAGAGGTCAAGGAGTTTCCGTCTCTCCATGCCAGCACATTCGGGTACTGAGAAGCTGTGTGACGTGATAAAAAGTGGGAGTCCCGGAGTCAGGCAGAGCCATGTTTGCCCTTCTGTTCCATCACTTGCCAGCTCTCTTATCTTGGGGGAAGTCGCTTAAATTCGAGAGCCTCTAGAACGGAGATGATGATGCCCATCTCACGGGGCTGTTGTGAAAGTTACAAGGAAAATATGAAAGTGCTTCCATGTTGCTTACCACTTACTTTGGAATATTCCACTAGGGTAGTTTTAATTTACTCCCAATTCATATTTTAAATGCATCTGAAAGACCCTGATCAGGATTCCGCACCCCAGCAGAGGATGGGACCAGTGCTTCTGTGCTTGCTATTCAAAGTGTGTACATGAGAACTTGTTTAAAAATTAGCTTGAGAGATGTCTGAAATAATATTTCAATAGTGAAATTAGTAGTGGTAAGAAATAGCATAAGAACAAGGTGAGTTCAGCAGCCTAGAACTTTCCAGAATGACGACTTCAACTCTGTTATTCTAGTCTCTGACATTTCCTGAAGGATTCCCCTGCTGGGTCTGATTCAAAGGTGAGAAGGTCCTGCGCCTCACATATCACCACATCTGCCTTCAGGAAACCTTTTGTGCAAGAGATTGTCAGAGGGCCCAGAGGCCAGGGAGAACTGGACTTACTCAAACTTGCACCAAGAGCTCATCTGACTCCTCTGGGCTTTCTAATGAGGGACATTTGGGAAGTCAACCTGATTATTGGCCTTCACTATAACCTTCCACCCAGTGGAAGGGCTGGGATAGGGCTGATCTATAGTGCCCCCCTCCTATTCCCACCCACCTTTAATCCCCAGAGGGTACCTAGATCAACTGAAAACAGCAGCAACAATGAAAACATGGTTTGACCTTGTGGATGGGCAATTCGACTGCGTCAGTTCTTGCCAAGAGTTTAGCCCAGTGCCTGGCATACAGGAGAAATTCAATAATAGCAGCTCTTACTGTTTTCTTAGTGAGAAACCTAAGGCCCCAAGTTACCAGTCGGTGAGTGGCCGAGCTGGGAAGAAGGCTGAGCTCTGCTTGGTCCTGAAAATTCAGGCTTATTCACCCTACAACACAGCCTCCAAAGAGACAGGGGCTGCTTGTAGCCAGACTAACCCACTGAGTTATTCTCATGCTGCAGGTCATCGGGAGCCATGGATAGTTGGGTTGGAAGTAACAACAGGTGTGACATTTATAAAACTCCTTGACAACAGAGTATAAGACAGAGATCGGTGGATAGAAGCTAGGGATGGTATGGTGACTAATGTAATAATAACAATAAAAAAAACTAGGGACAATGAAACCAGCTAAGATTCTCCTTAAAAAAAAACCAGGACATTCTATGAGAATGATAGCAAGGGACAAATCTAATGACTGTGTGTGTGCCAGCTTGCAAAGGAGGGGGTGGCAGAACATGGTGGCTGTCGTGTCATCATCTGTCACACAAGACGTGTGAGATGATGCTGAGCTCCTGTCTGCTCACTGGAAGATGATGGCAATATTGGGGGAGAGGACGCTTGCTCCCAGGGTCTGAGACACATACGACTGGGAATCTACTCCTTCTGGGCTAAGCTGTTCATTAGCTGGGGCACCCAAGCTTGGAGACATCTAGGAAGGTCTTCCTCCTAAGGGTAACCCACCAGGAAAAGAAGAGGATGAGATTGTGGGAAGATGAGGTCGGGGGCTGTTAGCCAGAGGTGTGGGTGTTGGAGGGGGGAGTGTGTGTTGGTAGAGGTTTGTGAGTACGAGGTGTGTGTATGAGTGTGTGGGTGTACATGTGTCAGTCTGTATGTTGGGTGGGGTGTCTGGGCTGAAGACTTGCTTCAAGTAGCAGGTGCAGGATTACATCCAGAAGTGAATGCCACACACCATCCTTTCAGTTATTGGGTAGCTGAGCTTCCAAGAAAGGTATCTTGGAGCTGGGCCCCCTCTATTCCAAATAGGCAACCTTGCTATCTACAAGAAAAATAAAATCCCGCCTAGTGTGATGGTGATTTGCCTTGCCAGGAGCCACACATCTCTTACCTAGTCCATGAATGATTGGAGGTGGGCATGGATACCGGGGTTAGGCTTCTCGATCTTGACTTTCTGGTGTTCTCTTGGGTGTGTGGCAAGGAGAGGGGGCGGGGAGAGACATCAAAACTGGAGGTGACCTGAAGTGGGCTCCTCCAGAAGACCAGAAACCGGCCATCGAACAATCACCAAGAGTCCTCAACACAGGCAAGAAAGGCTTTAGGTGTCACTTTGAAAGTTTCAACACATGCCAACTACATCTTCAAGAACTTAGCTATATGTTGGTAGGGGAAGGAGAGGTTTGTTTTATTTTGTTTTCCAAATACAAGGAAATTCTTGGTTGAGAGGAGCAGACATGTTACTAAGAGTTACACTTCACCCATCTAACTGTCATTTCCTGAGAACTCGTGAAGCTTTTGGCTTTTAGGCCGGAGAGATGCAACACGTTGATCTCAGGAGGAAAATCTGATTCAGGCTAGATTGTATCTAAGTTTATTCCAGTCAGAGAGTTGGGGGCATTTTAAAATATCACATTTTGCATCACTAACTGCATAAACAACTTTCTAATTGCCCTATGGTCTCTTTCCACATTTCTTTTCACGCGTCTAACCCGGCCTTCTTTCAAATAAAATATTATGCTTTTTAAGCTATTCTGTCTTTCACCATCTTAAAAAGATCTTTATTCCATCAAATGGCCCTTGGAATACAGCTTTTCTCCCCCCTCCCCCAGGCCAATTTCATTTCTCTAAGGTCATCAGAGAAAACCACCATTTCTTTTATTTATTTATTTATTTATTTATTTATTTAAATTCCATTAGCTGGCACATAGTACATCATCAGTTTCAGATGTAGCATTCCACAATTCGTCAGTTGCGTGTAACACCCTGGTTTCAGAAAGTTGCCTTCAAAGTCCTGGCCCTGAGGGTGATAGTGGCGTCACAAGACCCAAGAAGCCCATTTGCTGTGCTGCAGCGACATTTTTGCCAGCACAGGCCCTGGGGTCGGGAGGGCCAGACTTGGATCCCTGGGCTTCACCCTGGATGTCTCCACGCTCCCAGGCAAGTATAGGCAAGTGGCGGGTCAAGGGACAGGCCAGGTGCATTTCAGCTGTGAAACTTCCAAAATGCCCTGTTAGCACCCACTCTGGTTCTTAGACCTTGTGCTCCTAACCTCCCACCCCAGAGCCTTTGGTTTTCTTAATGGAAGAGAGCGGCTTTCATTGATCACTTTGTATGCTAAGCTGAACAATTTTTTAAAAATAATCTTGGGATCCCTAATTTTCCCTTAACTTCCCATTATGGAGCAATTGTTCCTGAATTTATCCAGAAGTATTAAACTGCAGGCGTATCCATCCACTATTTTACCTTATAGAGGAGGACCCTGTAGGTGCGGTGACCTAGAGGCAAAGGCACTGTTCCCTTGTTCTCTTTCTGCCCCTTCTTGGTCTCAGCTTTGGGCAAAAAACCAGGCTTTCCAACCACGGTCTGTTCTTTCCACAATGGAAGATGCTGTATGGTCTCTCTATATCCTGTCTTCCACCTCTTGGAATAATGAAGTCTCATATTGTTCTAGCACCTTCAAAAAGTGCTGTTAACTACCAGACCCCAAGCCACCTCTCTCAAGGCTCCAGAGACTTCCCAGCCTGGTGGGACACATCTCCCATCTTGGAACGTAAGCTCCCGAGGACAGCGCGGGGGCTGGGTGCTCCCGACCCTGTATCTTGATAAATTAGCACTTTGCCTGGCCCACAGCAGTCATTCAACGAATATTCTAGAATAATGAAGGGATGAGGTATACGAACACTCCCACCATTATGTGTCTTCCTCAGGCATCTTTCCTAATCTCCTTAGCACATCTCCAAGTCCAAGGAAAAAGTAATGGATGCGGTATTTATGTGGCCACCAAGTAAATCTGTCCTTCCTGATCATTTCTGGGCCGTGTCCATCCTCAGAGCAAGGACAGACCACTGTAGGTAGTTCTAGAATGTAAAGGTTTGGAGTCCCTCAGGGTCAGCCCAGTCACTGCTTTTCAGTGACATTCCCATGGAACTTCAGACATTGGAGCTTTCCAAAATGCACACTCCCTTTGGTGACATCAGTGGATTGCCTCGTTCTGGGTATGGACCAAGGGCAGACTGCCACAAGATAGGTCACTCTGCCATGAAGACGGTGTTGAGTTAAAAAGCAGCTGAAATCCAACAAATTCAGGAAAATCTCTGCCTCCTCCTCAACTGCTTAAGATAAACTGAGAAATAGGACCTGCGGCCAGAAGGGAGCTATCCGCGTTGATAATGAACTAGGTGAGGCAGACAGGATGGAGGAACCTAGCAAGGCCCATTTGATCAAAGTCCTCTGTGTCCCATTGTTTCTGAGGGGCCTAGCTAATGTGTATTTATCAAACATTTATGCTTCTTCATCTTCCTGTGTAATTGCATTCCTTCTCTTTGACATCCCAGACTCCAGCCCCCTTCTCCTTGTTTCAGAATGACATCCATGCCTCATTTGGCCTGTCTCCGGAATTTCCACGTCTGTGTGGACACCCTGTGGGTACAAAATTAAAATCTGCTTTTCTCCCGTTAGTCTGTCCGGTGTCAATTTGACTCTTAGTCTGCCCAGAAGGACTTTGAACGGGACGGGACATTCTTGCTCTCCAACATCTGTGAGAACATCAGCCACCCCCAGCAGGCATGGTAGCAGCCCAAAGGGCAGCAGGAAGGAGGGCATGCGGACAGACACTGGTCAGCCCAGCCATATGGGCTTTCTTCTTCTTCCTCTGTTGGAAGGGGAAAAGCCAAGATCTGCTCTTTTGGCCACATGTTCCTCAAGAGTGCGAACAAAAAAAAGTGGGAACAAAAAAAAGTGACTCTCGGACAAAACAATGGGTCTGGCCCTTCATTTCAGGAAGTCACAAGGTTGAGTTTTTTTTGTTTGTTTGTTTGCTTGCTTGCTTTCTCTCCCTGCAGTTTGGCAGACTCTAGGTTCTTGGTCCCTGGCCTTCCCCTCACCCGGCAAGTCTCTTTCCCCAGACTCAAGAGACCTCTGGGATTCCTGGAAGTGAGACCACAGAACAGGCCCCTGGAAAAATCATGGCAGACCCAAAGTTTTGCGTTCAGCTTACTGTGGATTTGGGCCCTGACTAGATGCTGCATAAAGCCGCTGCTTTTCAAGGGATGCCAACATTCCCAGACCCCATGTTTGCTGAAGAGAGGAGACCATGAAAAGCTGGATGGTGTGTTTTTAAAAATCAGGCTCCCCACAGAAAAACACTTTCATATTGAAGGTGTGAGTGTTTGATGAGGAAATAGGGCATAGCGGTTGAGGGTGTGGGCGCCTCAGGCCCCAGCCCCCCTCACAGGCCTCTCACAACCTCCCTTCCTCTCACCACCCAGGCCTGGGGGCCCCTCGAGGGCCGGGGTGGTCATCCACACCCACGCGAGCCCACAGCTCCCCTTTCCAGAGTTCCAGTCATGATTTGCTTCCTCTGAGATCACTTCTGCTGATATAAAATGTTCTCAGACGTTAATTTTAGGCTCTTCACGCCAATAAATGTTAAGCCTGTCAGACAGTAGCAGGGTCACTGAATTCCGCCCCCTGGCCCCAAGCCCGTCTCTCTTTTTCCATATCTTGTTTTCAAAAGATTCACATACAAACAGCAAAAGTTAAAAAAAAAAAAAAAAAAAAAGTAAAATGAGCCCAAGGCACGGTGTGAGATTAGAAGAGGCTGGCAAGGCCAGGGAGGTCCTGGCAGCGGCAGGGTTGGCCCCAGACCCTTGAGGTGGTGTGGGAGCCACTGTATGAGCAGTGGACATTTTCCAGGCTTTAAAGCTCTGGACAGTGGGGAAACTGTCCCCTACCCCCCTGTTCCTCAGTAGGGAAACCCACTCAGTGGTACAACAGGTCGGCCTCAGGCCTGAACAGGAACTCAGAACCCCTGGCCATGAGTGGGCCTCTTATGGCATCTTAATAAATGTTGCCTGGCCAAGGGAAAGTCCTTAAGCCTGTCCTTGCATTTCGGTTCTAGAAAACAAACAGCAGGAAGGGCTTGCTTACGGCCTTTAGGCCAGGTCCTCCCCTTTCTAGGCCACACCCAGACACTTTCCAGACCCCTGTTGCCACTAAGTAACTTCTTCCCGCTGAATCAGCATGTTTCTCTCCAAACAACCCTGGAGGGCTGGGGTGGGTGTTCTCCCATAAATCAGCAACTTGGTCTTGCAGGATTTCAGGGTGGTGAGAGTGCCTTGGTAAAAAAGGCAGAAAGTGGTGGGAGCCTTGGGGAGCATGGCTGGGTGACCTCTGTGCCCTCGAGGCCCTCAGGAGTTTCTGCTCTTTACCCCAAGAACCATTCAGATACCCGTGGCGTTCCGTGGGCTAGTGCTCCACATAACCAGGAAATAAGGCAGAAATCCCGAGAGGTGAGAAAGGTAGGGAAAGGGGCGAACAGCACTCCTTGGGGTTGGCTGTGAGCTCACCCCTGGACTTGCTTTGAGCTGAGCCCACAAATGACCTCCCGCTGGGTCCCCTGCCACTGCAGCCCCCACTAGAGCAGATGACAGTGACTGGGGGGAATCCCAGGGCCTTCCCTGAAGGGTGTGCAGGAAAGGGTGGGTCCAGGGAGAATCAAGGTTCCCTTGACTAGGTGAGGACGGACAAGCACAAGGGCCTCTCTCCTCAGCCCTGAGGCAGGGCTGGGAGGTGGAGGTCGCTGTTGAAAAACAAAATTCAACTGAGTGAATTTAAAGATCTAATCAGCTTTCTTCAGAATTCCTGAACTGGGCAGCATCCCATCTAGTAAGTAAAGGGGAGCACCTCTGAGCTGAATGAAAGAAAGGTTTTTAAAAACAAAGGGAGGGAAGAAGAAGAAGAAAGAAGGAGAAGAGGAAGAAGAAGAATAGGAAGAAGAAGAGGAAGGAGAAGAAAGGAATTTACTAGCAAGGAGTTCCTTATTTAGGGAAGGTTGTCCTTTTCAGGGAGAGATGGGGCCTATCAGCAAATTTCCTAGCATTGACCAGGAAATTCCTTGTCTATTGGTGAAAGGTTATGTTCCCCAGGGGCTTGACAGTGCTCTCAGGTTAGATATCGAGTCTTGGTTTGCTGACTCCCCAGTCTACGTGATGTCATTTGGGGCCTGTGGTTTTCTTTTCAACACCATTAAATAAGTATCTGAGGAGTGAGTGGGAAGATTTTGTTGTATTCAAACACACACCCCTTAATAGTGCTCAAACCCAGTTCTGGCCAATTGTCAAGGCATGTTCTCTTTCTTCCGTGATGCTGAAAACAAATTACCCTTGCTTCACCACAAAGTGATTGCCTGCTGCATGTGAGACAATCCTGGGCAGCCATAGTTAAGGGGACACAGGGGGTGAGGAGTAGTGAAGACAGAGAGATGAATTCCGAGTCTCATCATGAGAGCATGTGGTAACTGCCTACGTCCTAGGGAGCAGCAGGGCGTGTGAAAGTGTTATTGAGGAAATAGAGATCACAAGACACTTTCTCAAAAGGAAAGAACAAAACAAATGTAGGTATTTGATGAACTATATGTTGATAAAATGCCAAGGCCTAGAGGATTCTGTGATGAGTAAGAGTTCTCACCCTTGAGATTTCCTGTTTTAGAGGCAGTATTAGCCAGGGTTCCCCACAGAAGTACCATTAGGACCTACAGAGATGTGTAGATGAAGATTTGTTATAGGAATTGGTTTACACAGTTATGGAGACTGAGGAGACCCATAATCTGGTGTCTGCGGGCTGGAGAACAGGGAAAGATGGTGGTGTAATTCAGCCCAGTTCTGAAGGTCAGTGGTGTGGGTCCTGGGCCAATCCGAAGGACCTGGAAGCTGGAGTGCCTATGTCTGAGGACCTGAGGAGATGGACGTCCAGCTCAAGCAGAGAGCAAATCAGTCCTTTCTCTGCTTTTTTGTTCTATTCAGGCCCCCAAAGATTGGGTGATGTCTGTCCTCATGCCTTGGTGACAGCAGTCTTTTTTTATTCATCTACAAATTCAAATGTTCATCTCTTGTAGAAACACTCTCACAGACATACCCAGAAACAACGTTTTGCCTGCTAAAGGAGCTTCCTTTAGCAAAGTCAAGGTGATACAGTATTAACCATCATGGAGAGGAAATCAGAATTGAACCCACTCATTTCCAAACAGTGGGGTCAGCCTGGAAGCCAGCTTCCTTTCCTGCACTGACACTGCTGCTCCCTGATCTAGAGCTAGGCTGTCCCATATGGTAGCCACTGCCACGTGTGGCTACCGAATATTGGAAATGTGGCTGGTCTGGGCCACCATATGTCATAACTGTCAAATACACATTGGATTTCAAAGATTTACTTTTTAAAAAAAAAAGCGCTATCTCAGTATTTTTTAATGTTGAATACATCTTGAAATAAAATATTTTGCTGAGTTAAATAAAATATATTATTAAAATTCATTATAATTATATGTAGCTATTAGGCAATTTTAAATCACATCTGGGGCTTGCATTTTTTTTTTTTTTACTAAGCCAGCACTGACCTAGAAGGAAAGCTAAGATCTCCTTTCACAGTTTTCCTTAAACCAAGACCCCAGGAAAAGCCCCAAGGAGCTTCCAGAATTGTTTTTTTTGGACTCCCCACCCTGAATCTTCGGGCTCTCTTGGTCCTCCAGAGTCAGAGACACCCGAGCAGATGTCACTAAAGTCAAAAATATTCTTCCCGTAGGGACCCCTCCAAAAAGGACCTTGGGAAATGGACCCCTAAAATAGCCTGCAGAGATCCCGCACGGAGAGCTCCTCACCCCCAAACAGAGACCAGAAGTACATCTTCCAATCGGCTGTTTCTCTGTGTGCTCTGGGCTATAGCTTGCCGAACCATGTTAGTAAACTTGGTACATGCTGGACTAACCCAAGTTACTTTTTCCAATTGCAGGAATGCTCAGAGCCTATGTATACTAATAGATATTGCGACTCCCTAAGAGTCAAACAGTTTTTTCAAGTTTTATTTATTTATCTGAGAGAGGGAGAGAGGTGTGCAAGTGGGGGGAGGGGCAGAGGGAGAGAATCTTCAAGCAGACTCCCTGCTGAGCACAGAGCCCAACTCCACACTTGACCTCATGACCCATGAGATCACGACTTGAGCAGAAACCAAGAGTTGGACACCTAACCAACCGACTGAGCCACTAAAGGCACCCTGAGAGTCAAACATCTTTTGTGACTCTTCCTGCATTTACTGAGGACGGAGTCCTCACACCTTGTTTGAGAACCCACCAAACATACATCAAGAAAGGCTGTGTGGGCTCTGTGACTTCTGCCACCACCCAGGTCTTCTCCCTCCCTAGAGGTGGCCAAGGGCACCAGGCACACCCCTCTGGGTCTGAGAGAAGATCACAGCTGCCTCTAGTTTCTAGACTACTTTGCTCACTGGCATTTGGCAAAATGGCACTTGATTTAACAGCAAGAGGAATTTGCTGCTATTCAACCAGGTAAGACCATTTTTCTCTGCCTGGTTTTGATATTCTGTGCTCCAGACCTCGGGAGCCCTTAATCGCCCTCTGATTTATATCATCATAAGAGATTTCAAAAAATATATATAAATTGTGTACTGGGAGTAAGTGAGAGAGCTTTCCATCAATGCCCAATTCATTCACCTCTGCTGAAAAAATATAATCAATGTCCAACAGACAGCTTGAAGATTTACAAAGTGTTGGACTAAGGACCTTACTCAATAATCATCTTTTCTATTATTTCATTTCCAGGCTCTAAGACCTGCCCAGGGTGTGGGGGTGGTGGAGGACAGAGCCTACCCATGGGCTGCTTGTAGTAAGCCACCAGCAGGCTGGGACTGAGGGACAGCTGGAAGGGGGCCAAGAAGCTCATTTACTTCAATCTATCTTGCTAGCATTGGCTGCTATTATGTTCTATCCCAGTCCCTCTTCCCCTCCTCACCCCTGAAACTCAGAAGTCCCTCCCAGATATTCAGTTCAGGCCATAGCTTAGCTTCTAGCTTCTGTCATTGGCTTCCCACACCAGGCTCACTTGAAAAAAAAGAAAAAGAAAAAGAAGAAAAAGTCAGCTATAGGTTGGTCTTGCTATCTCGGGTATTTTCTTACTCTTAACTCAGTCCTCCTGGCTTCATCATCACTTCACATTTTTCATTAAACAGAATAGCAACCCTGTGCCAGGCATGGGGCTAAATGTCCCTACAGGGTCTGCACATACAGAATTGGTTGATTTGTTTTTTTTTTTTAAATGGTATTTTATTTAAATTCAGTTCATTAACATCTAGGGTGTTACTAGTTTCAGGGGCAGCATTTAGTGATTCATCAGTTGCATACAACACCCAGTGCTCATCACATCACATGCCCTCCTTAATGCCCATCACCCAGGTACCCCATCCCCCACCTGCTTCCCCTCCAGCAACCCTCAATTTGTTTCCTATAGTTAATGAGTTAGGTTAAAAAAAAAAAAAAAAGTCCTGGCCTCATTTGTTTGAATTCATTATTCCTTTGTGTTCTTTTATCTTCATGACAATGAAATTGAAGTTTGATCCTGATTCGTGATGGACCACATCTGCCAGCAGTCTTTCTTCTGGAATGCTCCCTTATTATCTTAATGCCAGCAGTGTCCCTGTTCTCCGGAGAACCTGCTTTCTGTTCTCCTCTAGGTCCTGGAAACCACTTGGTGGCTGGTCGCAGGGGAGGGCCATCGCCGGCCACGGAGCCTTCTCTGCCTCTGCTAACACAGCAGAGACCCGGGTTCAGCTGACAATCTCATATTGCGGGACAGGAAACAAAAGAGCAATTCAGTCCTTGTGAAAACTTGCCAGATTTCCATGCAACGATTTTCCTTCTTGAAATCACTTCTTGTGTTTCCATCACAGAAACGAATTCAAAGGAAAATGAGTAATTGCTGGTCTACTCAGAATCAGTGGGCCCCCACGAGTAAGCGCATTCCTGCGTGAATCTATTAATTTCCATTTCCACGGCTTTTGGATGTAAAACAAATGTTTGATGTAATATGCACCACCGGTCTGCTATAATTAAGCAACCTCTTACTGTCTAAATTGGTGAAGCACATCATCGATCAGTATAAATCAGTATAAAGAGGGCTTTCACATTTTCTTGATACAAGGGAAATGGCCACAAGTATTCTGTTAAGATTCTGGGATGCCGCTCTCCCCCAAGTTACAATAGTAGAAATAGCTGCTTCTTGGCGGCCTCACTGGAATGCTCGTGTCCAGTGATGGCTCAGTGCACGTGTACGTAGAAAGGAGTGAATGGTGGGGAGACTCCGATTAGGAATCAAATACAATTGACCCTTGAATAGCACAGGGGGTTAGGGATGCTGATCCCCATGCAGTCAAAAATCCACGTATATGGGCACCAGGGTAGATCAGTTGGCTAAGCGTCAGACTCTTGATTTTGACTCAGGTCATGATCTCAGAGTCGTGAGATGGAGCCCCACGTTGGGATCCCAGCTCGGTGTGGAGCCTGCTTAAGATTCTCTCTCTCCCTCACTCCCTGCCCCACCGCCTCCACTTGTGCCCACTCTCCCTCTCAAAAAAAAGAAAAAAAATAAATCCATGGGGCAACTGCGTGGCTTGGTTGGTTAATCATCTGCCTTCTGCTCAGGTCATGATCCCAGGGTCCTGGGATGGAGTCCTGCATCTGGCTCCCTGTTCAGCAGGGAGTCTGCTTCTCCCTCTGCTCTTTCTCCTCCCTACTCATGCTCATGGATTTAAAAATCCATGTATAATTTTGGATTCCTCCAAAACTTAACTACCCATATAGCCTACTGTTGACTGCAAGCCTTACTGCTCACATAAACAGTTGATAAACACATATTTTGTTTGTTATATGTATTATAATACTGTATTCTTACAATAAACTAAGCTAGAGAAAAGAAACAGTTATTGATAATATTATAAGGAAGAGAAAATACTTTCACAGTATGCTACTGTAAAACGATCTGCATATAAGTCCACCGGTGTTGTTCAAGGGGCCACTGTATATTCCATTCCAGGGCCATTTCCTGAGCTCCTATGCAACACCATTCTGAGCACCACTTACTAAGCACCTCGAATGTATTAGAAGCCATCCTGACATCTTGACAATATTCAAGATGTGGGTTCAGTCCTCCTAACTACACCCTGCATCTTCTGCTGCATTCTTGCCCAAAGTGGGGAGGCTGGAATCCTGCCAGGTCTGGTAGGATAGCCTGGAATTCACCCCTCTCCCGTAGCCAATAGTAGAGCAGAGTAATTCCCAGCCACTGCTCCCTTCCCTGCCCAGGTGGGGGGCTACCTCGCTGCCATATCCAGGTTAGTCCTGGCCCTGGACCCTGGGGCAAAGGCAAACCCAAGGCAGGGAGGCTGTCGGTACTCCATCACCGCACAGTTAGCCCTCACTGCACACCGCATTTCGGACGCCACAGCTTTTGCCTTAGTTCTCCGGAGCCAGCAGCCACGTCCCACCTGTATTCATTCTCGGGGCTCAGCTGCTGAAAAAGAATCGCTTGAGCCCCTTGAAGTGGAAAAGGATTTCTCACGGGCTCCTCAATGGCTTCCCCAATGCTTGGCAAAGCTGAAGAACAGACCCCAGGAGGGGATCCCCAGAGCTCCTCTCAAAGCCACCTAGCAGAGCCAGGAGACATTCATGTCCCTCAGGAAGGGTCTGCAGGATGGGCAAACAGCCCCTGCCTCTCCTGGCTTCAGAACCACTCCCCTCTGCTCTGGTCCTGCCAACTGAAGTAGCTGTATCGCCCTCTGCCTTCTTGGCCACTTGACCCTTGCCAAATTTAACCTCCCCCGCGTGCATCAGGAGGTGGATCCTAAGTAACGTCCAGAGTCCTAGTTGCCGGGATTCAGGTGGGGAATGAGGTTTTCGCCCGCCCACCTCTGCAGTCTGGGAGGGAAGACAGGCTGTGACCGAGCTGACATCAGGTTTTGTCAGTTTCCCAAGCCATAACCTGACACCCGCCCCTTCTGGACTCGATCCATTTTTATCTGGGTAGTTGGCTTAATCCCCCAGGGCTCTGGAAACCGATTTCAGTTGGCTGAGAACCAGCTGGGAACCAGCCACCTGCTGACAAATGCCAAACCCAGGACTGTTTTGTATCGAAAACTTCTCTTTGCTGAGGTTCTAATTTTCTGCAAAGGGCCTCTTCTCCCCACCGCCCCTCAACATAGTTACCATTTTATGAGGCGCATCTCTGCTAACGCCTTTGTCCCTCCAGGAATAAGCCGCTCCTTAATCTGAGCCAATCAGGGATCTCGTCTGGAATCTAGGGGCTGGAACCCAAGAGGGTTGCATCAAACTTCGCCGTTGAAGCTATAAAAAATATCTCGGGAATTCTCAGATGCCATGATTTCTGCCACGTGGACAGCCCTGACCACGGTGAGAGCAAGGAAGGAAGCGGATGGAAATACAGAAGGAAATTCACGAGAAGGAGAGGGAGTGCTGAAGGCCTTGGCAGCCCTGATTCTGGTTTCTTCTAATCTCCTCCCCTCCCATGCCAGTCTATTAACTTCAGGGGTGGTTCTGTGCCCGAGCAGTATTGTCATTCTCCCACTTTTGCTTCATTCTGAGGTGGCCTCTGTCATCTGGAACAGGGGATTCGAGTTAATACATATTTATTGAGTGATTTGAGAGGGACTCTTTGATTCTTGTTAGTGTACACACATGCTGTTATTCTCCTAACACACACACGCACACACATGCATGCACATGCACACACACACTTCCTGTCTCTGCCAGTTCTTAAAGCTCCAGTGCTATTACTCTGCTCCCCTTCGCAGCAAAGCCTCCTAAGAACTCTCTGTACTTCCCCTGGTACCTCCTCTCTCCCATCCATCCTCCCCTCCGCCTCACTGCTGGCCTTCAGGGTCATCTCTCAGCCTCTCTCTGGACCTCTCTGCAGCCCTGGACGCCACTCGACATTTCCACCTCCCTGGAACTTTCTTCATTCGCCTGCAGGCCACAAGTTGGCTTGGTTTCCCTCCTGCCTCACCATTGCCCCTGCCCAGTGTCCCTCTTAGTTCCTCCTCCTATTCTTGACATCTTAATATTTGTGTCTTCTGTTGGCCTCTTGGCTTTTCTGTCCCTCCCTTGTCCTTTTCATCTGCTCTTCTCTATCGTAGGAGACCTGGCTCGGAAGTCTGTTTTCCCAGATGACCACGCCAGCTGGTTTCCACTGCATATGACCGGCTGGAGGCTGGGCTAGGAGACCGAGGAGGGAGTCCTGAGCTTTGTCTGCAGCAGCAGCTTCATTTCGCTTCTGTCCACCTCCTGGGGGCTTGCCAGAGCTCAGCGTCCATCAGGTGAGCCCAGCCTCCGGGTGCTGGTAACACCACCACTGTTCTGTTCCCAGACCACATGACTGTAGAGAAAATCTGATGGAATCTGAAAGTCAGCTAGGAGAATGAATGAGTTTAGCAAGGTTGCAGCATACAATATCAAGATACAGAAATTAGTTATTTATCTATATACTAGCAACAATCAGAAATGAAAATAAATCAGTTATCACTTAATATCACATAAAAATATTGAAAACTTCAGGATAAATCTGACAAAAGATGTGAAAGACCCCCACTGAGAACCAGAAACCTTTGCCAAGGAAAATTAAATAGACTTAAATTAATGGAGATACATACCTTGTTCATAGGCTGGAAGACTCAGTTCTCCACCAAATTGATCTATAGATTAAAAACACAGAGGGAGAGGTGCCTGGGTGGTTCCGTTGGAGGAGCATGCAACTCTTGATCTTGGGGTAGTGGGTTTGAGCCCCAAGTTGGGTATAGAGATTACTAAAAACAAAACAAAACCAAAAAAACCAAAACCTTTAAATAATACATACATACATAAAATTTTAAAACACATAAGGCATAGAGGCAATAGTATTGTAATAACATTGTATGGTGACAGATGGTGACCATGTTTATGGTGGTGAGCATCACATAATGTATAGAATTGTTGGTTCACTGGGTTGCCCCAAAACCCATATAACATTGTATGCCAATTACACTTGGATTAAAAAAAAGAACAGTCCCTGTCAAAATCAAGCAGACCATTTTTTTGTAGAAATTAACAAGCCGATTCTAAAATCTATATGGAAATGCAAAGGACCTGAAATAGGTAAGAAAATTTTGAACAAAGTTGGAGGATTAATGCTGCTCAATCTCTATAACTATTATAAAACTATAGGAATCAAGACAGTATATGACTGGCATAAACATTGACAAATTGAACAGAGTCTAGAAATAGACCCACATATACACATACATAGACAACTGAGTTTTGACAAAGGTGTCAAGAGAATTCAATGAAGAAAGGATAATCATTTAAATGAATGGTACCAACATAATTAAGTAAATAAATAGTACTAGAACCATTAGATAATCATATACACAAAAAATTTTTGATTCATGACTTGTACCATATATAAAAGTCAACTCAAAGTGGGCCATGGTCTTAAATGTATGACTATAAAACTTCTAGAAGAAAGCATAGAAAAAAATCTTTGTGAGTTTAGGTTAGGCCAAGATTTCTTAGTTACACCACCAAAAATAATGTCCATAAAAGAAAAAGTTAATCTTTGCTCTTTGAATGACACCGTTAATAGAATTAGAAGCCAGGCCACAGGCTGGGAGAAGATGATTGCCAATCCTATCAGAAAAAGACTATCGGAATAAAGGATTCAATAGCTCACTAATAAGAAGACAAACAGTCTGGTTTAGGGGCAAAAGGTTTGAACAGATACTTCACCAAAGAAGATATATATTTGGATGGCAAATAAACACATGGAAACATGTTCAACCTCATTAATCATCAGAGAAATGCATATTAAAGTTACCATGGGCTAACACCACACACCTATCAGGAAATCTAAAATATAAGACACCAGCCTTAGCAGCTGTGAGGGTGCAGAACGACTGGAACTCTCTACCGTGGTGGTGTGACCGCAGAATGGTACAACTACTTTGGGAAACAGTTGGCTGATTCTTGCAAAGAGGAACCTCCACTTCCCATATGATCCAGCCTTGCTGGTCTATGTATATATCCACACAGAGGCTTGTACGCGAACGTTAGCAGCAGCTGTCCTTGAAATAGTCAAAGATTGGAAGCAATTCCAATGTCCACCAACAGACAAAAGGATACATTCTGGTACATCCACATGACGGAACTCTGCTTTGCACTAAAAGGGAATGAACTGTGGATACACACAAAGATGGAAGAGTCACTGAACAAACACCAACTGAAACAAGTCAGAGAAGAGAGCACAGGCGGCGTGATTCTTCAAAATGCCAATTCATCCTTAGGGCAGAATGAGGTGCGTGTTTACTAGGAGGAAGGGTGGGAGGGAAAAAAGACAAAGGGGTGTGGTGACCTATTTATGCTCTTGATTTGGTGATGGTCTCACAGGTGTTTTCGTTCACATGTCTACACATTACACTTACAGTAATCTTTACGGTGTATCCATGATACCTCAATAAAAGTGTTGTAAAAACTAAGTCAGACCATATTTGCCCTCTGCCCCAAACCCTGCATTTCATGTGCCCTGAAAGCCAAGATCCGTACCCCATCCTCGTCTGTGCTCCCAGCACCCTGAGTGCCTGCCTGTGTTTCCAACAACGGCTCAAAGACAGCAGGCAGGTTTCCACATGAGGGACTTTTTTTGTTCACTGTTCATATGTAACCCAAATTTGTTACCCAAATTTCCATGTGGCTAGGTCCTTCTTTTAAGCCTTTGCTAACACGTCACCTTCTCAATGAGACCCACCGTTATTTAACTCCCCACAATCCTGAGTCCTCTTTCCCTGCTCTGTTTTTTTTTTTCCCAAGCCCTGACCACCTTTTAATAAAATAGGTATTTTATTCACTTATTATATTTATGACTTAGTTTTTCTCTGACCCCCCGGTAGAATATAAGCTCCTTGAATACAGAAGGTTTTTGCTGTGCCCACCACAGCCTGATGTGTCCCAAGACCAGGGTGTGGCACATGGTGGCTTCTCATAAAGACTTGTTCAGTGAATGAGTGAATGAGTTATACATGGATAACGCTTGCTAAAGACAGAGGTAACCTACATCAATACAGTTCTAAAATCCAGCTCAGAATATATTGACAAAGTTTTGACTTTCATGTCCAGAAAATGCTCCATAATTTTACATGATTGTGTTTTGAGCAGTAGTATTTTCAATCAGTAATAATGCCCCCCGCCAAAATGCTCACTGAATGTGGATGATTTCAAATACAGTTTGCTAACATCTCCCAAGTCAAATCTGTAAATAAGGACTCCCCGCGAATGGCTTTCCCCATAACATGCAGAGTTAGAAAAACAGCAATTACGGATATCCTAAGAATGAATAAACTCATTTTTTGCATGTGTTACCCTTTGAGACAATAGAGCCAGCTTGAGAAATTGAGTGCAATAGGCCATCTCGTTACTTCAGTCAGATCTGGTTTAGCTCTACTGAAACTTCCTCTTCACGCAGACAAGGGCACTGTGGTTCTCATGCCAGCAAGCTTTTAAAAGTCTTTAAAGTAATTTCATGACCCAAAAATGTGCACGTTGTTCATTCTGATTTGATGTTTCAAGTTTAGAATGCCTATCAGTTTCTGTGCAAGAATTGGCTGCAGCAGAAGTTCTCAAAGTTTGATTGTTACTAGAGATGCGATTTTCCAGACCCCAACCGGACCGACAAATCAGACATCCTGGGGGTGGGGTCCAGATTTCTACAAGCCTTCTAGGGGATTCTGATGGCTGCTAAGGCAAAACGAGGACCACTGGGTCTACACAATAGTGAGGTTTGGAAATAAATTCACTATGGTGTCACTTCTACTGCCTGAACTGAAATTAGTGCCCTGAAATCAATCGGCAAAATGTTCCCTATTTTTTAACAGTTCTGTTCTTTCTTCTGTTATCTTTATTTTATTTTTTAAACCAGACAACTTTTTCAGGAGGCACATGAAAATTTAGATAATAAAAAACACTATTCCTTCCCAGTGATCAGCAAAGCCTCATCAAGAACAGAGTAAATAAATGTATTTTTAAATATATTAACACAAAAGATTTACCATCCAGTAGTAAAAATGAAAAGTATACGTGTGCACACACAGTGTTTTTATTGCTATGTGGTGAAGGAAAAGAAGTCAGATGCAAAATAATACAGTCCAATTTCATTTATATAATGTTGAAAAACAGGTTAAACCAAACTGTACTCAGGCGGTAAAAACTAGAGTCAAGAATGGTATTGAAGTCAGCACAGCGACTGCCTCTGGAGGCAAGGTGGGTGTTTTGATGGCGAAGAGAGTTATAGGCAAGGCTTCTGGGGTAAAACCAATGCTCTGAGGATATTTGCCTTATAAATACATTAAACTATAGGTGGAAGTTTTTATGTTTTTTGTCATATTTCACAATTCAAAACTGTCTTAAAAAGAAAGAAAAGTAAAAGAGTTGACACTGTTGTGCCCCCCTTTGGCTTCAGGAATTAAGGTTACCAATACAAGTGGAGGGTCTGTGGGTTTCTCCCTGATTCAGTCCTGTCTTCTCCCCTTCTCCCACGGGAATTGTTCCAAATTGGTTATTCATCATTGTGAGTCATTTTATCTATTTCTGTTATGTTTGTGTATAATAAGTACGTATATAGCCTTAACTGGCGTATATCACCATGTTGCCGGTTTTTAAACTTTATATAAATAATCTTACACTGAATATATTCTACTGCACTGTTTCACTCAGATTGTGAGTTCATGTGCATTCATATGACTATGGTCATTCATTATTCTTTGTTTAGCTAAGCACATTATCTGTGGATATTGGGTTGTTTAGAGATTTTGTATGTATTGTAAATGGTGTTGTTATGAAACATTCTTGCGCATATGCCATAACATTCCATCTAAATGTATGGAAGGTGATATTGTTTTAGAATTATATAAATTATATATATAGTTATATATAATAAAATATATATTTATACATAAATAATAAAAATAAAATATAATATTATATAATATATAATATATATTTTAATGTGTATTATATAATATAAATATAATACTATATAATATATTTTAATGTATATAATTATATAATATAATAAATATAATAATATATAATATAAATAAATAATAAAATTATATAAAATTATATAAATTATATATACACATATATCAGCATATAAAGACACCTGTGGACATATGTGGAATTTCCTGGTCTGTGTGTAATGGTGGATTTCTCAGGCATATGGTATGGTTACATTAAACTTGATTAGATACTGCTGACTGGTTTCCCCAAGGGGGGGTGGTACCAGTCGACATCCCTCCCGGCAGGACACTGTGACTCATAACACCAGCATACCGAGACTGTCTAATGGATCTGGAACAGAGTCCAAATTGGTTCTAACCTGCGTTTCCCTGTTCCCTGACCATCCTTTTATATGGCCATTTATGTTTCCTCTTCTGTATATAACCTGTGTATATGTGCACCCTTTTTTATATTGTTTCTCTTTTCTTTTTTTAAGATCTTATTGTCGAGAATGTGTTGAGCATATTTTCTCCCAATTTGTGACTTGACTTTATTTATCTCTCTGGATTGTGTCTTCTGAGAAATGGAAATCCTGGTTTGTAATTGAGTAGGACTTGTTTACTATTTACTTCAAGATTTATGCTTTTTGTGTCTTATTTGTATTTTTTCCATGTCGAATTCATAAAAATATGGTTTTACAGCCTCCTTTAAAAGCTTTGCTTCTCACATTGATGTTTGTTCTGTCATATGAAATGGGGCTGAGGGTCCCCAGCTGTGGACTGGCTTAATATGCACCAACAGTCCCTTTCTCTATAGACTATCACTTAGTACTTACTTCTGGACTAAATAGCTAAACATAATGCAGTTATACTGCTCTTTCTCAGTTCTCCAGTTGTAGACATTGTCTAACAACTTCCCAGGATGAGGGATGGAATGTAGCTTTTTGGCCTGACCTTGTATCTCCTCTCCTCCACATCCCAGAACTTTCCGTACTGTTCTCCCTACCACTCTCTCCCCTTTCCTTTGGTGGGAATTCTTAATAGTTGATTGTTAGCTCCTGTATATCTTATAATTTTCTCATCTCTACTCTCCATTTCTAGAAGATTTTCTCAACATTATTACACAGCCCTTCTGATAAACCTATTACTAAGGCTACCTCATTTGTCATTTCCAAGAGCTTGCTCTGTTCTGTCACTGTTCATGTTTCATAGCATCCTGTTCTTGCCAGGGACGCATTGTGTCCTGAGAGCAGGATCGTGTAACAGTTAGAGGTGCAGGAGGGAATGCTCTAAGGGAACTGGGCTGGGGGAACCCAGGAATTCAGGTGAGGAAACAGCCCAGACAAACATTGTCCCACAGAAACATTCTGCCACCCAATTATGTCATTTTAAATGTTCTAATAGACATATTTTTAAAAGTACAGAGGAGGAGGTTGGAATTCATTTTGCTAAGGTATTTTATTTAACCCAATATATTATTGTTTCAACATGTTAGAGATTTTAAAACTTATTAATGAGATATTTCACATTTTGGCGGGGGGCATGTTTTCACAATTCGGCATGTGTCTCACACTTAAGCATATCGTCATTCAGACTTGCCACGTTTTAAGTTCTAAGCCTGTGGCTGGTGGAGACTATGTTGGGTAGGCCACATCCACAGGGAGCTAGAACAAGCCAGTAGGTTCATTTCGAAGCTGCCTTGACTCCATCAAGAACTTCCTTTCCAGTCCACTTCTCGTCTTTCTGGACCTTGCCCCCAGCACTCTGGCCCCCCTGGATGGTGGGCCCTAGAGCACTGCTCCATCCCAGATCCCTGTCTTAGCCGTGCCTCGTGAGCCCCTGCCCACCTCTGCATTGTCGCCTCTCATGGACATGATTTGTGTTGCTTCGTTTGCTCCCACTTTCATCCCTTTAGAAAGTGCGGTGCGCCCAGGGCTCTCTCCCTGTCCTTCTCCCTCTACCAAGGCCTGTCATCCTTGGATCCACTTAGCTTTGCCATAGCGGCCTTGATATCCAGAGCGGTTGCCCAGCTGACTGGCCTCTTAATCTGGTTAGAAAAGCTGCGGCCTAAAGGTGTCATGGTGGCCAGGAAGGAGCTCATCCCCAGCATGGTGACTAGATCCAACTGGCAACTAGCAGTTTCCAACTGCAAACTCCCAGATGGGTGGCCAGCTCTGGTCATGATGGGCTCAAGAACTGGAATGGCCTTGGGGCCACAGTGTCTAGGGCCTGGACTCTGGCCTTTGCCCCAGTAGAGAGAAGACAAGGCTAGGAAAAATGAACTAGGGGCCAACAGGAGGCAAAAGAGATGCCCCCAGTGTTCATGGGAGAAGAGGTGTGGAATGAAACCCAGGGTATGCAGGAAGCTCTGCCTGCCCCAGGCCCCTGAGGAATGGACCGGGCAGGTGTGCTTGGTGAGTCAGCCCTGGGCCCCTGCTGCCCTCCCGATGACTTTCTGCTCATACAATAGCCCAATTGTGTCACTGCATCTAGCTATGGCTTGGGTTGCAACCCAGGGACTCAGCCCAGGGACCTCTAGGGACAGAGAGAAACAGCTATGAGAGAGGTCTTTGTGCAAATCCATCCTGCAGGAAGGAGCCCAGGGGGTCACAGAGAGCATGGCTGTGGCTGAGGAAGGACAATGGGGGACAAGAGGAGATGGTCTCAGCAATCCGTTTGGACTGATGGCCTGTGGGTGTCAGAAAGTGGCAAGAGGAAAGCTTATCCAATCAGTGTGGAATTGTTGTGCATTTTAAGTAGGTTTTCAGACAAAAGACTTTGTAAGTCTGAAGTCTAAGGGAGGTTAGTGAGGTCTCAAGATACTGCAATGCTTTCTAACCGAGTGAATAATTAGAAAGTGTTTGCCTTTTTTTTTTTTTTTCTGTTGTTGTCACATGCAAGGACCTATTTGAGATTGTTTGTAAACAAAAATGATGGGTAGCTTGGGTCTCTTGGGGCTGAGAGCTCAGTGTACCCTGTAAAAAAGTCTAACCCATTTTTGCAGAAGGTGAAATTTCTGAACGGTTATTCTAGACCATGTTTAGAGATGAGAAATATGGGGGGCATTTCATAGCTTATTTCTGTGAAACAGGAAGTTAAAATATTTAGACAGAGATGTGGGTCTAAGACCAATGGAGGCAAGCCCTTCGTCCAAGGCATCCAACAGTGGCGTCTTTTCATGGGTACCAGGTTGCAAGGTGTGCCTTCTAGGTGTTAGCCTTTGTCGCCTAGGGGAACTAAGGGTGAGAAAGATTTTTAAGCTTAACACTGTGTTCAAATACTAAAAGTAAAGCATAGCCTCTGTTGTCCCACTTTCACCAGCCTACAGGCTTGATGTTGGGATAGTCCCAAGGATATCACTGGTTTCTCTAGCTCCAACTGATTCATTAATGCTGGGTCTGTAGCCCCTCTTGGATTCCCACCCGATTCTTTATGGAAACACTGGGTGAATCTCCCCTGAGCCTGAGAGACTCCCTTGCTCCTGGGTGGAGCCTCACATTCTTCCATTCTGGCCTTTCTTGTTAGTGTCCAATGCATTGGCCTGACCACATCTATAGGGACACCCTTTCCTCAGCTTGTGTTGGGCAGGGCCCCAGTGGGCTCGGATGGAAACCCAGTGTGAGTAGGGACCATTCTCAGAGAGGACGGATGCTCTCCTTTTCCTTGTCTTCCCCTTCCAGCTGTCCACATGGCCGCATTCCATGGACATCATTCTGTCAGGAATTCTCATGTAAATTCATGTCTACCTCACCTCCTGTCATACATTCACAGAGAAGTCTGAATCGACATGAAATGGTAACTTATATATGGGACCTCCCCTATTAATGAGAACTGAAATCCTGGGGCAAACTCTGTAAGGTGATAAGATGCCAAACTTAGACTCTTTCTACCTTGCAGTTTTGGCAAGTGTCCCAAAGGCTGTCCTTCTTTTTGTTTCTCTGTAAGTTAACCTTATGACTTGAAGTGACTTACACTTTCAGCGACCGTCTATCAACTGCTGACAGACTCTCCCGTGCTTTCCTTTATGCTCTCTTTCCCTCCTCCCCTATCAACTTTGTTATCTGGAATTTTCTTTGTACATCATCAAGGTGGACAACATTCCCATGATGTCAATAGCCACGTCATTTCCAGGTGTTTTCCAATTAACGACTGTGATGTTCTGTCAAATCTGAGAAGATTCATTTTGTTCACTTTAAAGTACCAGTTGAAGTATCTCTGTTTCTTCAGTTGTTTGTTCTATTTTTGGACTTTGGTGTTTCTCCTCATATTTCCTTCAGTGTTGAAAAGTACTGGGTTTTGGTCACCTGCCTATCAAATGCCGGTTTTGTTTACCAGAGCCTGCCTCAGGTGACAGGCAGGAAACTTATGTGTATCACAGATAATGTTAGTCATCACCACGTAACTTACCATTCCAGAGTCGGGACACATCCACTCCTCCGTATTTCCATACCACTTCAATTCTGCAACCGCGCTTTGGATGGTCTGCTTCTCCCTCTCCCTCTGCCCCTCCCACTGTTTGTGTGCTCTCTCTCTCTCTTTCAAATAAATAAATAAAACCTTAAAAAAAAAAGCCAAACCAAAAAACAAAATACCACAGAATGGGTGGCTTATAAACAACAAACATTTTTTTCTCACAGTTATGGAGGCTGGGAAGTCCCACGATGTAGGTGCCAACAGACTCAGTGTCTGGAGAGAGCTCTCATCCTTGTTTATGGAAGGCTGTTCTTTTACTATGTCCTCATCTGGTAGAAGAGCAAGGGAGCTTTCTGGGGTCTCTTTATAAGGGCACTAATCCCATTCGTGAGGGCCCTCCCTTCCAAATGCTCCACCTTGAATATCATCCCCCGGGGGTTAAGATTTTAATATATGAATTTGGGTGGATGCAAACCTTTGGTCTCTATCAGACTGTGCTGATCTCTGGAGTCACAAAGACAAATAGGATACATTCTTCACACAAGAAGCGCACCTTCTCAGGAGAAAACAAGAACGGGCCCATTAGAGTACAGTGCGGTAAGTGCTACCATGAAGATAAGCACAGATCCATGTGAGACCGTAGTCCAAGCTGAGGAGGGGACAAGCCTCTTGAATGGGTGCTTTCTGAACTGAGTCTTGGAGACATCCTGAGGTAAGAGAGGGAGGCACCTGGGGATGGGAAGATGAATGGTCCAGGCAGAGGGAAGGGCAGAGACAAAGCCTTGGAGGCACGGGAGAGAACAGCAAGCCCAGGTGTGAAGACAGAATGTATGGCTGGAGGACTGGCTGCTGAGGAAGAGGGAGCAGAGCATGAAGGGATGAGAATCTGGGAAATGGAGCTGGGAGGTGTGTGTTCCCAGTGCTCTGATTATCCTTTGCTGCAAAACAAACCACCCGCAACGGTGGCTCAGAACAATAGCAATCATTTACTTTACTCACAAATCTGCAGTTTGTGCAGAGCTCATCACGGAGGGTTTGTCTCTGATCCACATGGGGATTAACGAGTTGATGTGACCTGGGGGGCGGGGACGGGGGCAGAATCTGCAACCGATCGCAGGACTCCTTATCCAGCTGCCAGCCCGGGCTGCTGGTTGGCTGGGACTCTGGCCAGTGCAGAGAGCCAGGAACCTTGGCTTCTTTCCATCAGGGCCTCTTCGTGGACCTGCTCTCCCTTGTGGCTCAGTGACTGTGTGCCCAGAGTGAGCATCTCAAGACAAGAAGGCAGGTGGAAGCCGAACTGGCATTTGGGACCTTGCCTCTGAAACTTGTAGACTCATTTCTGCTTACGCTATTGGTTGAGACAGCAGGAAAACACCCAGTTTCAAGGGGAGGAGACCTAGCCCCCATCTTTTGAGGGTTGAGCGGCAAACTTCCAAAAACGCATATGGGACGAGCTATTTTTAGAAAAGCACTCTCCCCCATGCAGCAACTGTATGGAAGGCAGAGTGTACAGGTTGATACTAGAGGCAAGGAGATGCATTAGGAGATGTTTCCAGCGAGCAAAGAGCAGACTAGGGAGATGCAGATGTATTCCAGAGTCTGCTAGGTTCTGGGAGTCGGGAAGGGAGGCTCAGTCATCAGGGAGCAGCACTGGCCACAATCTACTTTGCAACTGAGCCCTGAGCCCTTCGGAGGTACAGTCTGTGTGTACCAGCTCTCAGTTCCCTGGCCTCAGTGCTAGGCCAGCTAGGAGTTGTTGGTGTGTGCTGTCCCCACATCAGTCAGGGCTGTGGTTTCTGTGGTCCCAAGGAAGCCTGGGGTGCCACTCACGAAGGCCCACTGTTGTTACTGATTGATAATAACACCAGGACCTTGCTGTCCACAGAGACAAGTTCTCCCCCAACACCACTGCAGAGAGAGAGAGAGATTTTCACCTGGGAGGGAACGAGAAGGTCTGGTCCACTTTCAGAACATGGAAACTCCTCACAGTGGCCTGCAGAGGAGGTGGAGGACCCTGACTTCCAAATGCCTGGCCCCCCATTCAGTGGACGAACAAGGACATTCAAGATAACATTTAAGAATGTTCAAGAACATTCAGTTGTGCTTATTTTCAAGTCCACAGACCTTCAACGGTCAGAAACTGAAGGATGGAAAAAAACCCTATTCAGCTAGTTTATGAAGACAAGAACAGCTCTTGGGATGTTTATTGTCTCCTTCCCACCAATGGTCATCTATCTCTTGTTCTCTGAGCAGCACATACCTTCCTTTCTATCAATCTTGGAATATACCTGTGTTCTCCCACCTGGAAGATGACACTTTCACCTCACTCCCACCAGCAATGAGCTGGAAGCCTATACTGGGTTCAGAAGAGTGATCTTGGCTTTGACCCCATTATCCTGGGGCTAAAACCCAGCTGGCTGGCCAGCAGAATCCCACCATCTCTGGGACCTTTGGAAGCACATGAGGACCCCTGAGAAAGGCTCTCAAAAGAAGTTCTACCGGGAACCAGCACTGAAGTTGTCAGGCAAGGCTGTCTGTCACCTGTTCTTTCCTGATGCCAGCAAGACAGAGTCTTCAAAAAACCAAGGGCCCCTTGCCATGGCATGCCCCATGTGAAAGATGGCCCGCCTCAGCGATCTACCAGAAGAAGCCTATGGCTTTAGACACTGCTGGTCAAACGCTCTTCCCGTGTTGCTCCTATAGTTTCTCTGAGCCTCCCTGTCATTGTTTGCAAATGCGGTGGGCTTAACTACCCCTGCCAGCGGAAACCTTTGAAGTCCACTTTTTTTTTAAGATCAAGAACTGACCAAGTTCATCCAGATGAATCCAGTTTCTTGACTTTCTTCTCTTCGGTGATGTTTCCCTCCTCTCCTTCTTGATCATTCACTGGGATCGACAAGTCCTATTTGGTAGCCACAACCAATTATCCTTCCACGTCAGTTACTAACTTAATCTTACAATATCACATAGACCTCTGAGTTCATGGATCCCTGGGGCTCTTCTCCTCCTTCATCGATTCCTCTTTACTCTCCCCTTTATCCAGTTTGGATCCCTGTGGTTTAGCTTTATAACTAAAGGAGAGGGTGTTTTATCCCGTATCATATGGTCTGGCAAGTAGTAATTAAAGTAAGAAAGCATTTAAAAAGTAAAAATATTAAGTTAAAATTGGGAAGACCCAAAACTGACATGTACATCTTTGAACCCATTATTATGGTTTACAGCAGATAGAGATGCGCATTCATCCACCAGTCTTTGGAGTTAGGTCCATGCCTTTCCTTTGAGAATGGGTCTGCTGATGGGAATTCTGCACTGTCTCTCTCACATAAGTCACTAGAAAGCCTCTACTACAATTTGGTTTGGTTTTCTTTAGAATGGAATGACCACCAGTCCATGCCTGAGAAGTGATCCGAGTGCAACTGTGCTCTTACAACAGCATGGAAGCCTGGAACGAACAGGTGCTAAAACACCTGTGAGCTCCGAACAAATAAAACCATTTCTTGTTCCATAAAGAACAGTGGACAGAGTGGGCACTCAGGGCGGCACCTGCTCGCCCCCCAGGCTCACCTTCTGCTAGGGGTCCAAGCCCATGAGGCCAATAAAGCCCTTGTGCTCTTTGAAAGCTACTCCCCAGTTCTTTTTCATTTCTCAAACCCTCATCCCTAGGTCTTCTTAGACATCCTTATCAGCTTAGGGCCTTCCCTCCATCACTGGAGTGATCTTAGAGCCAGACAAGGCCATGAGAGATCAATCAGGGCTAGATGTTTATTTAAGGGTTGTGACCCCAGAAGGAGGACAGATGGGACTGACAGAGTAGGGATGCTCGCTACAGGGACTGGGGGCATCTAATAGCATGAAAGCAATTGCCGGCCTCCCTGAGTAGTGAAACAGTGGGGGGTTAGTCTGGGGACCATCTACAAGAAAGGGATGACACAACCATAGGCAGGGCCCACACTCCCCTCCCTTGGGGATCACGGCAAGAACCCTGTCACTGTCTGGGCTGTGACCTCTTGGATTATAAAAAATCCCCTTCTTCATCTCTTGAAACTAAAACTCTGTCCTGAGTTTCAGGACTGAGAAGGCAAACCCAGAAAACTCTTAGGAAATTTCTGCCAACATCACTGGGGATGGCTACAATTACTTTTGTAGATAAATATTTCTTAATTCTGAGAAGACTTAAAATTATATAAATGTTTGCTGGTATGAAACTATAGCATTAACATTTTTGAGGTAAGAAAATCTGTGTGTATCTGGTAGCTTATGTCTTTATAAAATTTAAGAGAATCTGACCTGTTAACTTAAAACATCTAACTGAATTTAGACTTTTTTATATTTTATTTTATTTTATTTTATTTTTAATTTGATAGACAGATATTACAAGTAGTCAGAGAGGCAGGCAGGAGGGAGAGGAGGAAGCAGGTTCCCCGCTAAGCGGAGAGCCTGATACGGGGCTCGATCCCAGGACCTTGGGATCATGACCTGAGCCGAAGGCAGAGGCTCTAACCCACTGAGGACTCAGGCGCCCCTGAATTTAGACTTTTGAATTTAGGTTGGACTCTTAGTAAATGTACAAATAGCAACAGAACATGTAAGAGAACTTAAGACTCACTGTATTCGTAAGTTTAATTTATTAGATTTCCCAAGGATTACTTAAATGCTTGGAAAGGTTTGTTTGTTAATTAGATCACTGAAGTATGTAAGACTGGAAATTGAATTAATAGACATATAAATGTAATTTAAAATCCTTAAAGGAAAAAAAAATAAAATGCTTAAAGGAGTTTAATTCCATGTTAATCTGGAAATAGACATTAATCAAACTAATTAAAAAGGATTGCTTCATGTTGGGTTTATAAATAAAATAAGATTTCTAACCCGAATTAAGAAACTTACGGTAGGGCGCCTGGGTGGCTCAGTGGGTTAAAGCCTTTGCCCTCGGCTCAGGTCATGATCCCAGGGTCCTGGGATCGAGCCCGCATCGGGCTCTCTGCTCAGCAGGGAGCCTGCTTCCTCCTCTCTCTCTGCCTGCTTCTCTGCCTACTTGTGATCTCTGTCTGTCAAATAAATAAATAAAATCTTAAAAAAAAAAAAAAGAAACTTAAGGTGAAACCAGGGATCATTAACTATTTTTTTTTTAAACTCAAGTAACTTCCTTTTAGATAATCTTAGCTATAGATTCAAAAGCCATTTTTTGAGGACACAAAAATCTCACACTGATAGCCTCATAGTTCATGGGAAGACCGAAACCACCAGACAGGCACCCCATCACTGTCTGATTACCAAATCCACAAGCCAACTGTATCCACTATTCCTTCTTCCTTCCAAGTAGCAACAGAGTCTTGTTCCTTCTGTCATTGCTCAGTTCTCTTCTGCTCCCTCCGACCCTCCCTCCTCTGGGTGTCCCCTTCCCCACACCATCAGCTTTGCACTAGTATGTAAAGAAGCTAGCACATGGACCAACACGCAAACATCGGTTGGACCCAGAGCTACATACATACATAAAAGAGGATGGGTGTCTAACGGTGTAGTCACAGACAGAGCTTTTGAGACTCCAACTATCTCAGATGGGTTGGGTTGCCTATCTCCATGCTAAGGGATTAAATTCATTCGTTAAAGTCATAGGCAGAGGGGAGTGGTGACTGTTGGGACAAGATTGCATTCTTTATTGCTTGACTTGGCTAATTTTAAATGTTAATTATTTTCTAGAAACAATTTCCTTTTAAGGCTAATCTCCAGTCTCACCATCACTTGCTTTTAGATTTCATTTTTTTCTAAATTAGAATAAGCTGTACTCTCTACATTACACCTATGAATTAAGACACATAAAAATGAAACTTTCAAGAGTATAATGTAAGTTGAATGTACTTGTTAATGTCAATGTACTTGTTAATATGGGTTTGAGGATATGCAGACACTCAAGTTTAAGTTCATGCATGCCGTTATAAACATGAAACTGAGCTAGAATGATGTGACATTTTCCTCTAATCTTTACAAAAACATCAAAGTAATCATACCCATTAGTATGGCTACCACTGAAAAAGCAGAAAATAACAATTGTTAGCAAGGATGTGGACAAATAGGAAGTCTTGTGCGCTGTTGGGATATAAAGTGGTGTGGCCATTATGGTAATCAATATTGTGGTTTTCCTAAAAATTGAAAATAGAATTACCATATGATCCAGCAGTTCTACTTCTGAGTATATGTCAAAAAGAATTAAAAGCAAGGATTCAAAGAAATATTTGTACACCCATGCTCACAGCAGTGTTATTCAAAATAGCCAAAAGGAAGGGAAGCAACCCAAGTGTCTACTGACGGATGAAAAGAGAAAATAGAGCATATACATACAATAGAATATTATTCAGCATTAAAAAAGGGAGAAAATTCTGACAAAGGCTACCAGATGACTAAACCTTGAGGACATTATGCTAAATGAAACGAACCATTTGCAAAAAGATAATACTGTATGATTCTGCTTATATGAGATACCCAGATTAACCAAATTCATAGAGACAGAAGGTAGAATGACAGTTGCCAGGGCCTGAGGGGAGAGGGAATGGGGAGTTGCTGTTGTCAATGGGGATGGAGTTTCAGTTTCAGAAGATGAAAGAGTTCTGGAGATGAATGTGGTGAAGGTTGCCCAACAACGTGAATGTACCCAATGCCACTGACTAAAAATGATATAGTAATTTTTTAATAGATTTATTTATTTTAGAGAGAGAGTGGGAGAGACAGTATGTGTGCGCAAGCAAGAGGGGAGGGAGGGGCAGAGGGAGGAGGGAGAGAATCTCCACTGAGTGCGGAGCCCAACGTGGGGCTCAATCTCATGACCCCTGAGATCACAACCCGAGCCCAAATCAAGAGTCAGATGCTTAACCAACTGAACCAACCAGGTGACTCAAGATAGTAAATTTTGTTATGTGCATTTTAGCACAATTTTTTAAAAAGTCACAATAGGTCACAGGGCACAAGTGGTTTCTGATTTAAGGCATTTTCCAGAAATTCTATGGTAGATTAGACAGATAAGAAACAACAGCCCTACTGAGCAAAACTCTGACTCAATTTCAGATGCCATATGACCTTTTGCAGACACACACAGAGAGACGAGAGAGCCTGAGAGACACAAGCCTTCTTGTAAGGCTTGTGTGTGCAAACTCAGAGTTAATAAAAGTACCACCAGGTCTTAGAATGTACCTTTATAGCCAACGTTTGATCATGTCAAGGCTTCCTTCTAGTGTTTTAGAATGGCTTGCTTTAGCTCTTATTAAATCAGAGAGAAGGATGTTATTTCATTTTATAGGTTCTCTTTTTCTGTTGTCAATCAACCAACAAATATTTGCTAAGCATCTACTACGTACAGGGAGCACAGAATCTAACACTCCGAGAAAGGTTTTTAGGTTGAACCATAGGAAACTGCCAACATTCAACCATTTTTGACCTGAAAAAAGGGGCCATTTCCTATGACTTAACCTTAAACTCAGTTGTTGATAATCTGGGGAGAGAACCAGCAACCTGGGGAGAGAAAAGATAGACACACCAGAGAGGTTGGCCGGCAACCACCAGTACAACCAGTACAACAACACATACGACCCGTACAGCCCCAGAGCCAGAGAAATGCTGTAGGTCTCCTGGAGAAGAGGCAGCAGGATAGAGGAAATGGGGAAGGGGTTGAGACAGTGCGGCTGGACGAGCAGAGGAAGTGACTCATTTACCAAAATGTCTGCTTGACGCGAGCGCAGACGCAGGGAGACAGGGATGCCCGGGCTCCGCGTGGAGTTACCGGTAGCTATGAGGAGGCCCCGGGTAGCTGAGGCTTGAAGGGGAGTGGGAGTGTGTGACGGGCAGTCTCGTCTGGGTTTCACCGTCTCCGTTGGACGAGGCAGCTGCTGAGCACTGCGGTGCAAAGACGGAAGCGGAAGTTCAGGAAGAGCAGTTGGTTGAGTGAAGACATTAGGTGAAGACAGCGGGCGAAAGTTGCCATTTACTACATGGGCTGTGAGAAAATAGACCACATTCTTGGTGGCTGCGAACAGCAAGTGGTGTTATTAGGAACGGATGAAGACCTTACAGAGGAAGCAGGTGCCTTGGGGTTGAATGAGGTGAGGCTACGCGAGAAAGGCAGAAACAAGCGAGATAGATCAGTGAGGAGGGGAAGAAGGAAAACTGGCATCACTAAAATGTTGAAAGGCCACAGAGCTTCATCTAGAATTTTGAAAGAAAAAAAAAATGTGATGTGTGAACCATATCCAGCCACGCATTGTTTTTCAAGGGCAACAGGAAGGCGTTTTTAGACGCGAAAGGTCTCAAAGCACTTTGTTCTCTCCTCTTAGGTTGATTCATTCAGTGTTAATAGACAAATACTTATTGAGTACCTACTGTGTGCAGAGCACTGGTCTATTTTGGTTACATTAGGCAGCAAAGCAAATACCCCTGCCCTTGTGGAACCGAATTCGAGCTGTGGGGTGTGTATGTGTGGGTGTCTATGTGCACGCACACACAGTAAATAACGACCATAGCAAAGAAGTGAGTTATCCAGTATGTTTGAAACTGTTAAGTACTGCAGGGAAGAAAAAGAGCAGAATAAGGGTGGTCGTCAGGGCAGGTTCATTGAGAAGGTTCTAGATGACCCAGATTACAAATTCTGTATTTCACAATATTCATTATTCAGTTAATTGGCTTCATTGCATTTTTAATTTGGCAATTATGATTTTAACCATTATTTTTCGTGAAAAAGTTGGCTACTGATAAAATTATTTTCTAATACCCCCAGGAAGGCCAAGCAAAGTCCAGAGCAGAACTCTTTCTTTTTTCTTTTTTTCAGTTGTTCATCTTAGAGGTTTTATTTTTTATTTTTTTTCAGTGTTCCAAGAGTCACTCTCTCCTAAATATTCTTCTACAACCAGTATGACAAATGGAGCATTGACTCTGTGTCCACCTCATTTTGGTCCATGCAATTTTAAATACAGAAGAATTTTTTTGATGTATATTTCCTTCAAATAATTTCTATCTGTTGTAGAAATTTGGTGAACATTAAGACATGTAAAGAAAACACAATATTTTCAATTGCTCAAAATGATTTCCTGATAACTTTGTAGCCAATATCACCGTCCCCACCAAGAAAATCTACCGCTGAGAAGTCAGAGGCTACACCTGCAGCATGGATTGGCCATTCCCAAAGAAGAGCTCGGAAAGCTTGTTGAACAAACGCTGCACCCTTGAGCTTCCAACACCTACTGTGACCACTGTGATTTACATGCTATTTGGATATCTACATTCTGGTTAGGCAGTGGTTTTAACTGGTTTCATTACTTCAAGTTCATTCCTTTCTTCTTATTTACTATTCACAGCGCTGGAAGGGAACTGCTTGTCTTTGTAGCAATGAACACCACTAGCATCTGAATCCCATCTGCGACTAGATGGCAGCTGGAGGTTGAAATCATTTGAATACAGTGCCTCTGTGGGTCTACAAGCAGACATGGTCTGGAATTGTGGGTTACCTCGGGCTTCGTTTAGATAATAATCTAGCCTATTAATCTCTTTTTCCTTTTTCATTAAGATACTTAACAAGCTGTACGAAGCTTCTAAGCATGTTACATTATTATGCAAAGCAGTTCACCTTATCTACATGTATAATAATGTCTGACAACTATAATATCATCCTGAAAGGGTTGGGCAGAAAGTGCCGCTCTGTGCCAGTGTGTCTGAGGCCATTGAAGTACAGAGGTCTCCAAACGTGGCGGTCAAGGTGCTGGAGAAGGGCAGAGCCCATGCTTACCCCCAGGGTGGAAGCCAAAAGTGTTTGACTACCATGAAGATAGGACTACTGCCTCTTTGGACTTGGACTTTCCCCAGGCCATGACCTATTCTTGGAAAGCTGCATCAGCAGGAGCTGGAGCTCTGGTCCTCTGGTTCCTGACTTTGGCTCCAGAGCCTGATGCCCAAGCTGAGGAGTTGATCAAACACCCATCCCCTGGGGAGGAGGCCATGCATTTTAAAAAAAATCTGTCGAAGTGAGCTTTTATACCAGCTGTCAGTCTCATCCATCTTAGGTAATAACTTCCTGTCAAGTGACGGGATCCTCCAAGGATGGAATGAGTCTTTTCCAGTTAGCTTGTACAGCTGGGAGCTGTGATATGGGAACTCCACATGGAGATTAAGGCAAATAAAGATTACTCTTTTAAAAAGACAGCTCTAGTTATTCAAGGTCTGACACTTCTCTCTATATGATCCAAAGAAAGGACATGCTACAGAAGGTGTGTGTTTTCAGTAATGTGAACACAAGGGGTTGGGAAGAGGTGATTTTTCCGAAGGTTTCAAGCAGACTAGAACAGTATCCAAAGCGTAGGCCTCAAACCACCACCATCAGAATCTCCAGGGAGCATGTTAAAAATGCAGATGCCCCTTGCCCCCTTTAAATTGGAATCTGGCAGTTAAAAAACTGCATGAAAGAACATTCTTGAAGGGTTGGAACTATAAGCCATCTAGGTCTGAGTGAGCTGTATTTAGAACAGCAACTACCAGTGTCTCAGAGTGCAAAGGCTTTTTGAGAAGATGGCATTAGGGACTGAGTGTTTGCACTGCCTCCAAATTCATGTTAACATCTAATCCGCAATGTGATAGCATTTGGAGGCAGGGCCTTTGGGAGGGAGTTCAGTGACGAGGAAGGTGCTCTTACAAATGTAACTATTGCCCTTATGGGAAGAGGCCAGCGAGCTAGCCAACTCTCTTCCTGCCATTTGAGGAGACAACATGGCAGGTCGGAGGTCTGCATCCTGGGAGAGGGCTCTCATCAGAACCTGACCACACTCGCATCCTGATCTGAGACCTCCACAGTCTCCAAAACTGTGAGAAACAAATCTCTTTCATTTATGAGACATTTGGCTTATGGTATTTTGTTATAACAGCACGAGCTAAGATAGGGGGCAGAGGTCTTCTGAGCATTGGTTGGCCTATTCAACTTTTGCCTAGTACTCAATGACTCTTGTGTTGTCAGCTCAGGCTAAGAAACATAAGGAACTTGGAAGATGTTCTATTCTGCCCTCCATGCCCCCTCCCCTTCCCAGCCATCAAGGAGAAAACAAAGATGTCTGCTCCTCAAGGGAGGATTTTTTTTAGGGGATGTGAATTTGTCGAATACCTGAGGTAAGAATGTGGTGTAAGTATGGTGCTCAGTGTGGCCAAGTATGGCTTTGGGGCCTGGGCTTCTAATGAAAGATGGGTCTCATATTTAGAATGAGGAGTTTCTTGGAATACATGTCCTTGCGTACTTTTAGAGTCTATGTTCTAAAAAGTGGGGGTGGATTGGTGCTGACACTGCTGGTAGGGGCCACATCGAGGGTCTCATGGAGCCACACCTTTGCAGTGGGGCCCTCTGAGGAAGCCTGTGGCTGGTGGAGGCACCAGGGTTCCAACAAATGAGGAAAAATGTCAAGTAGATTATGTGACACACAATCGGCCTGACTGGCATTGCTTAGTACTGTGGAGCGTGTCCTGCCAAGTTGGTCTAGTGCTCTACCGCAGATAATCCTCACACAGCCCTGGGAATCGCCAACATGGTGAGCAGCCCCGTTTGCCCGCAGGCCAACACACTCAGAGAAGCTGGCTAATTCGCTTGAAGTGACAGGGTTAATAAGGATAACTGGGCGCTCCTACCACACTTGGCTTTGGCAGCAGCTCCCAAGCCTGGAAAAGGGATTCTGCTTTGTGAGAGAGCAGACAGCAACCCCGCAAGGTTTCAGACAGACAGAAAGACCTAAAATCACTGTATTGATCACACGAGTGGTGATTACACGAATTATACACCTATGGGTGAGTTCTAGTGGGAAAGTGGCCAAGACCAGAGCTGTATTTACCGTGAGGTTTTATTTTAAAAGAATACTTTCAAGCTTTTCTAGGCTCTCACAGTTCTAAGCTTTGGTCTTAAAATTAATTTGGCATTCTGGTATCGGGTGGTAGAAATTAGGAAGAGAAGTAGTTTATAAACCGCTTCACAGATAGAAGCCAAAGACAAAATTGTACTGGTACCGAAAATATTTAGCTTGGGAATATCAGAGTTTCAGTAGACCTAAAGATTCTAATTATAATTTAAGACTATCATTTGTGATGCACTTTGGGAGAAAACATGGCCAGTTTTAGTTCCCTAGAAACATGATTTAATAGCATCTGGCACTCGTCACGTGTGAGGGCTTGGTGGTTCAGGGCCGTAACTCAGCAGGGCTGTTTCTGAAAAATGAAGGCACACTGAATGCAAACAAATGAGCGGAGTCACACAACTATAAAATGACTGCCCTTTATTGTCCTTTGCCGTCTGTGCAGAGACAAGGGAATGGCAAAGCAAGATCTGTCCAGGAAATCTCGGACATGCAACAAGGTGATGGCAGAAGGGCCACCTGGACAGGGCATTGACGGTCCGTTCACACTCCAAACCACACAGGGACTCTGCCTCGACCGCCTTCCCCACTGTCAGCAGGCTCGAACTGGGGCTATCAATCCACCCTCCACCGGTCCACCTGGCGCTGGGAAGTCTGGGGATGCTGGAACCTTCATAAATACAAATCCTGATCTGTCCCAGGCAGCTGGAGGACTTCCCACGGGGGTTTGAGGCAAGATTGAAAATGACGGTCAATTTTAACTACAAGCCTTAGAAAAGTTCCTGAAGCCAGAATGTCTATCTGTATTGTGTCCTTTAATTGCTTGTTTCTTCCTTACTTGCTTTGTGTAAACCCAAGCCTTTCAGCTATCCAGACACTTATCTTATGAACGGATTCTAACATCAGGTCAAAATGGAACACACAACACCGAGACCTGAAAAAGTCAGAAGCCCTTGTAATTTCCAGGGATAAGGTATAGGACAGATGTGCTTTGTCTGAAGTAATGATCCACTTTGCTCATCTGAATATATATATTCTTACAGAACTGGGTACCCCAGCTTCAGGTACCAGACCCCAAACTTCTGATTTATATCACAGGCAACAAAGAGAACAACGAACTCAAAGAGAACAGGAATGGCAGGTTAAGTGCAAGCTCTCACCAAACTGCTTATTTCTGCTGGAAACCCCTGGGGTTGGTGTTGGAAGGGGGTGGCACCAAAGCCAGCTTTCTGGGTTTGCAACTGCCTGACCAAGTACCAGCGCCATGACCTTGTGCATTTACCTCCTGCCTCATTTTCTCCATCTGCATAAGGGGGATGAGAACAAGACCACCTTAGGGGGTTGTGATGAGGACTAAGTGAGGACACCCTGTCTGGCATAGACAGGGCACTGAGGATACATGCGCTGTTCCATTAGTCAGTAATGGCACAATTCCCCTGTGATGTGACTTTGTTTCCTGTGCCTGGCATGTTGCAACTGTTTGAGATTTGCTTACCAACTGAGCGACTGGAAGTAAGACACGGGTGGGAGAGAAAAAAGCTGGTGCTGAGCACTACGGCTGACAAAAGTTCGGTGCAACATTTTTAAACAAATAATTTCCAAAGAGTAAAGTTAGGACCAAGCTTGAGATTCTGCTTTCTCTTGGAGTTTCACTAATTAAAATTTATTATTTCAGCATACAAAATATGTGGTGGTAGAAAAAGAAAACACGCAAATAATAAATTTGTTCAAACTCCTTTCTAAAAATTGTTTCCCCGTAGACACTGAGGAACCAGTAAATGCTGGAGCAATTACTGTCCCGGAATGGACTCTGAGTTTTCCCAAAGATAAATACACACATAGTCTTGTCATAATACTTTTTTTTTTATTACAATATCCAAAAAACTGAGTATGCAGGTTTAGGAGGTCTCAAGACCCCTTCTTCAGTTGTAGGAATGTGCCATCTCAAGACTGTATATTTAAACTATAAAGAAGTTCAAATGTAAAGAAAAAAAATGCAATTTCTTCATAAACATTCTGTGTCTCTTACTACCAATCACATATTCTCTTGTAAACCCTGAAAAATTCCCTGTAAAGCAAATAATATATATATATATAAATATATATATATATATATATATATATATATATATATATATATATGGGGTGTGTGTGTGTGTGTGTCTATAAAGTGTATGGTAGCTCCCCTTCCCCAAAGATCAGCTGTTTTCCTTAATCATCTGTATTAGTGTCAACAAATGGCTACAGATACATATTACTTTGAGAATTAAATACATAATCGTGAAATTTAAACAGGCCGCAGGGCGAGAGGAAAAAGCACTAGGCGGATGGCACATCTGGGGGTAAATGACCACAGCATCTGTCTGTCTGGGTCACAGGTCTGGCTTCTGCAGACTGACTTTCAAGGAAATTCTTTTATTGCAAGCATAGCCCCGAAGGCACTGGACTTTCACTACTCTCTCATCTGGTGGTTCTGGTATTGCTACCAGCAAGGCGTGTCCACTCCCTGGACAGTCTGGGAGCCATGCAAGGGCAAAGGGCATGGAGCCACGGCTGCCAGGCCCAGGACCGGGGCCCTCTGCAGGAGCGCCGGCCCCGCTTTCTGAGCTGTGCTGTAGTTCACTTAACGACAGCATCGGTGCGTTCAAACCGTGCCCGATGTCTGTTTAAGGAGGGCTTCTGTTAGCGCGAACCATCTGAACAGACTAAGGCTGTTTTCAGTTGAGCAGGAGCGCCGTGATCGAACAGCCCCCTCTTGCACCTCCCGTTTGAAACCTGGCCGGGAGGAGGGCAGGCCAGCAAGTAGGTGCCACGGCCCGGCCTGGCAGAGGGGAGGCGAGCGGAAAAACAGACCGACCTGCACGCAAAGGTAAACGAGGCCAAGGAAGCCAAGGACCGATGAACCACCGGACAGAGCGGAGCCCGCTGCAGGAGGGCCCGTGAGCGCGGCCTTTTCCGGGGGCGCACGCGCCCGGCTCCGGGAAGGTGAGTGTGGCACCGAGGGCCTGGAGGTGGCAGGGGCTGTGGGCGTCACTGCAGCGCTCGGACGAGGTAGAGCTTCTCCCCGTGCTCACTGGTGAAGATGGGCGCCTTTTTGTAGTGTTCCACCAACTCGTCCATGGTGTGAAACCGCCGCTGCCCGATGCAGTAGACATTGTCCACAAGCTGCACCTTGAAATGTTTGTTCTTCCCTGACGCTTTCAGAGACACGGAGAAGTCACTGGGCTGGGGAGGAAACGGAACACGAGTCAGGACCGGCCGCCGGCAGGAGACGCGGGGGAACGCCCCCACGCAGCAGGCACGCACGCACGCCAGGTGTGCGGCAGTACCTAGCACGCCTGAGGCTCCCGGCGACCCAGGGGCCATGCGACCTCGCGTGCTCTGAGTCCAAGCACAACTCCATTTTGCTTAGTACAGCGTCCGTGCCAAATGTATTTCAGTTATTCGAAAATTGGGGACCCCATACATAGCGTGTAGGGATACTGGTGTTACCCTGATGCTGAAGAAACTTGAATTTTTTTTCCCCAGCCTGTTTCTAATAAACTGGGAATTTCTAAAAAGTGGTCTGCATATAGGCAGCAGCTAGAAATTTCCCTCCATTAGAAATGAAGCCATCAAAATTTTTCTAATTCTAAGCTATTTAAAAATAAATAAGAGCAGTTGAAAACTCCGGAGTTTTAAACATGGTTTGTAATATCCGGGGGTGGGGGTGGGGCTGTACTATGGTTTAAGCGCAGATTTTACTGAGAAGTGCCTGATTTTGCGATTATGTCAGTGCCTTATTTATATGTGAATCGATTTGAGAAAGGTATCGTCATTTTTTATTAAAAGTAGTCCTGCCTATTCTGAGACACTGACTAGCCAGCTGATGGGGAAGTGGAAGGAGGCTGGTCACCCTCAGTGGCTCCAGAATAAAACCCAATTGCCCACTGGCATTGTGTCCACATGGGGTGTGTCACGTGGCCCTGCCTACAGATCTAATCAATTAAGATGTCACTGTCCCACTGTCCCACTCTCACTGCAGTTCACGTTGTTCTTTGAGCCATCCTGTCGCTACCCTGGACGATCATTCTTTCAAGGCTACAAGCTGAAAGGTTTTCCACCTAAAGAAACCTCTCTCAATTGAGATAAGTTCTTCCCTTCCTTGGCTTGCCATACAGCAGAAAGCTGACAACTTCCAGGGACAGGAGCAGAGTGTACTCCAGTAACTTCTGTAATAAATAACTTACACGTTCGTCTTATCCCTTCACTATGCATTAGGCCAGGTGGACCACATCTTCTCCACTCTGTATTCCGGAGAGCCGTACAGATGGTAGAAGCCTACTATAGCTCTTAAAGGAATTCCTACAGCAGGGTTCATTGGTTCTCAAGACCCAACTAATTTCCTGCTGCGGAGGACCCGCCCCGTTCTGTGTGGTCCCACGGAGACAAAATTAACAAGCACCTCAGCCACTTTAACACGCAACTTACAAACCTTTGGTCCAAAGTGTGCAAAATCTTGCAAAACAAGTGAAAATCCCATAAACCAATGACATCCCAGGGAAATGGATATCCAAGGGCATTCAACTCTACAAAAGCACTGTGGGGCTCACCCACCAGTCACAGCTGCTACCGTGCAAGAATCAAGTGACAACTGTATTCACAGCCTGTATTTATGGATCCCTCCACCCCAAACAAACCAAAGAGAAATCTTTGAGGGAAAGGTCCCATCTTATCTCCGTGCTAACCCTGGGACTTGATGCCCTAGAGGAGACGCAGGAAGTGCTAGTGGGCTGGATCTTCAGGAAGACACAGAAAGACGGATCTCCGAATTAACCTCAGGCAACATACCATTTTCAGAGTCATGGGCGTGTGACGGTTAGGGAGTGGGGAGGACAACACGGAACTCGGAAGTTATTTCCTCCACTAGACCTCTTAGAAACGAATCATCACAAACCCTGATGTCACAGATGATCCTGTCAACCCGCCCTGTCAATGTAATATTCTAAACCGCACAAAATGTCATTCTAAGTAATTCTAATCAATTCTCCAATCGTGACTGTTCTCATGGGACTGAACAAGATGGGTGCAAGCTAACCCTCGGTATCCTCTGTGTTATTTTCCAAGTTGGTTGCTGTGTGTGGCTCTGAAAAAAGAACCAAGTGAAACAGGTTTCTGCCTGACAGGTCCTCCACGTGTGAGCAAGGCTTGGAGCACTGGCGTCGTTGTTGCTGTCACAACAGTTATTAGTCCTAGTGCAATAGTCCATACAGCTTATGTACCACTCAATCCTCTCCTGAGGGCTTCTGATTTCCCTTAAAGCAATGTTTAGTTTCAAGCTTCTATTACACACACACGCGCGCGCGCACACACACACACACACACACACAGAAGGCGATCTCCCTTTTATAGTTTAGCACAAGCCAGGCACTGTGCTAGTTTTATAGATCCCTGAATCAATTCACAGATTAAGCAGCATTGTGGTCGAGGTGAGTCAGGGTAAGTACACGATATACCCCATTTTAATTAAGCCAAATGATCAACAGATGACTTTCTGAACAGGGAAATGTGCTTTTAATTTAAGCTCCTTAATTTAACATCATGGCATGCCATGTGCATTTGGGTGTTAACGGCAGGAGCGCCGATGCAGCGGAGAAGGTAATTTTTAATTTCATGGGCTCTTGAGCAGAAACCTTAAAAGTTAAGGATGTAGAACAAACCCAGTTTATGTGAAGCAGGAATGCTGAACACTTGGGGGATTCTTGGTTCATTCTGGGCAGATTTTCCAATCACTAACTAGCACTAAATGAAGTCTGAAGATGAGCTCGACCGGTGGTTCTCAAGGTAGGCTCCCAAGACCAGTACCAGCAGTAGCATCACCCAGGAACTTGTCAGAAAAAAAGCAAATTCCCAGGCCTCGCCCCCAGACCGGCTGAATCAGAAACTGCAGGGTGGGGCCCAGCCATCTGTGTTTTAACCCTGGCCATCTGCGTCTCAGTGAGCCATCTGCAGGATGCTGATACGGTCTTAGAACAGAAACACCATCTGCGCCAACCACTGGCAGTGTTTTCAAATGTTCAGAGCCATGAGAAAAAGATATGAACGTGAATGATGGGCTGAGTAGCCCCTCGAAGTGGGGAACTCTGGGGCCAACCTCACCCCCAGGCTGTGGATGCCTTTCTGATTCTGTCCTGAGGACTCCGGCCCCGCCAGACATTCTGGTGTGGAGCTGCCTCAATGACACAGCTGGGACACAGGTGGGCAGAATCTCCTTTCCTTAAACTGGGCCAGTTCCCTGGGTCTGACAAGAGATGGAGCGGCTCCAGACCCAAAACAACTCTGCCTCCAGAGAAAGCGAAAGAGCACAAAGCGGAGGAAGACCCCTGGGGAGGCGATGCCACCAGCCTTGTCCACATCTTGTCCATCTTCTAGAATGACTTAGGGGAGTCGGGTGAAAAAGAACGAGGCCACGCTCCCTTTGGCTAGCAGCGGTGTGCTGACACTGTGACTCTGCACTCTAATTTGAAGCCAGTCAAAGAACCCTGACAGGGTTTTGTGAGAATACCTACGTTGAGAGATAAATGCAAGCAAAACTAAAATGTTCTGTTTAGGGATACATACTTAGGTTTAAACAATCAGGGAAATTATTTTCATAAAATTAAAGGTAGCAATTACCTCTACTTGGAGGTATGCTGCAATCAGGAGGCTAATCTGGGATGGGCAGTAGCTTCTAGAGTACCAGCAATGTCCTGTTTCCTGAACTTGACCTGGGATACACATGTACTTAAATCAGGCTCCTTGCTCTGCGGGAAGCCTGCTTCTCCCTCTTCCACTCCCCCTGCTTGTGTTCCCTCTCTCACTGTATCTCTGTCAACTAAATAAATAAAATCTTAAGGAAAAAAAAAAAATAGACATTTTCTGTGTGTTACTTGACACGATAAAACATGTTTTAAAGGTGCTAAATCTGAAGCAAGGAGAGCTGGCTTGGCTCTCCAGCAGTCATGTGGCACCAGCATTTACCACTTCAAATAGCCCTGCCACCCTCTTGAGGGCCTGCTTCCTGCTTCCTAGACAACCAACTTCTCATGGTGTCTCTGAACAGCAGAAGCAGCAAGAGAGCTCTCCAGGGTCTCTTTTATAAATATGTGACTAATCTCATTCATGAGGGCCCCACCCACCTAATACAATCACATTGGGTAGTGGGCCTTAGCCTGTGAATTTGGCAGGGGTTGAGGTGAGACACACATTCAGTCCAAAGCAAAATTTTTTTATATTCTTTCTGTGTTTTCTGTCCTTTTATATGTGTATCCTAAAATCTCTAATTCCTTTGGGCTATCTTCCCATTTACTAATCCTTTCTTTGGCCGTGTTTAATCTATGGTAAACCCACCAAGTTCTTAATTTCAGTTATTATATTTTTTAGTCTTATAATTCTCACCTTTGTTCCTTTTTTATTACTTCTAATTGTCTACTCAAATTCATCTTGCTGAATTTCTTGAACCTACTAATCCATAGATCTTGAGGACGATGTTTACACATTCAAAATCTGGGCTTCTATGGGTCTGTTTCTATTCTCTTTTCTTCCCCTCCTTGTTTTTGGTAATTCAGTCTTGCCTTTTGGTACTGTCATTTGAGTGCTACATATTGATATGAGATATGAAATGATGCTACTGTCCTTTGGAGAGAATCTGCTTTTGCTTCAGTACTCGGGGAGGGTGGCACAGAACACCTCAATCCAATGAGGAAAAGAACTGATGACAGTCTAGTTAATTTCAGAATTGCCTTTGTGTCCAGTATGTAGACTTTGGGGAGTCCATACTGAAGGCATGGATTTTTTTCTGGTGCCTTGCCTCCTGGGTGGCCCTGGCCTCCAATTTTTGCCCCCTTGCACTGTAGGCTCCCGAAAAACTACTTCTTGGTTGCTTTTAGTTTGTTTCATGGTTTCGTCCAGCTTCTCAAGGTGTTTTTGGCAGAAGCGTTAGTCTGTGAGAAATTAGTCTACCATGACCTGAAGTGGAAACTGGTCGTGTGACATCGGACAAGTGGGAATTTGTTCAGACTCCAGGTCTTTATTACAGTTACGCTGAGAAGCAGGACAGTTGGTTGTACTATACACTCTGGAACCAAGCTGCTTGGGTTCATATTCTGGCTCCTTCACTGAATAGCGTTGTGACCCTGGCAAATTTCCCAATGGTTTTTTGTATTGGTTTTCTCAACTGCAAAACAGAGATAATTCCTAAAATTGGGAAGAGACTAGAACAGTTTAACAAACTCTAGTAATGTCAGGAGTATAAAATCTTTGGGGAGATACTAAGCAAATACTGTCATTTAGGGGCTCTTCCTTAAGTTCCTTTCATGAAACTTTATAAAGATAGCAATTGGTGTCTTGTCAATACTTAAAAAGATTTCTTTTGACTAGAATTTCTAGAGAATACTTAACTTTCCAAACTAACTAGAAGAGGCCTACTTCCTTCTGCAGAAGCACCACATTTTACTTCACGCATGATCATGTTGTCATCCTGACTTGTTTAAATCTATCCTACTAGGCTCCAAGCTCCTTGAGGAAGAGGCTCATTTCGATCTCATTTTTATGAACTGTCTGCCTCTAAGTATCTTTGAGGTCTCCTGATTTCCAGCAGAGGAAAAATAAACATTACCAACATGGCAGCCACTTGTTCACTTTTTCTTTAAACAACCAATGGAAAAGCTTTGTCTCTTGAACTGTCATTTTCTGTCGTCGCCTAACTTACAGTCTTGCCTTCTGCCTGGGGTACCATATTAACTTGTTTACTGCTGTGTCACACATCACCCCTAAATTCAGTGGCTTGAACAGCAAACATTTATAATTGCAGTTTCTGTGGCTCAGGAACTGGGGAGTGCCTTAAACCTTGAGCTAAAACCACTCAGCTCCTATTGGGCTGTAGTCAAGACATTGTCCGAAGCCTCAACTGGGGATGCAGGAGCTGATTCCAAGAACCAGGTTTGCTTACATGAACCACTCAGGAGGCCTCTGTTCCTGGTTTCATGGGCCCTTCCAAGGGGCTACTTGAGTGTTTTCAAGACCAGGCAGCTGACTCCCTCAAGATCAAGTGCTCAGAGAAGAGGAGCAAAACCAGAATGTCTTTCACAATCCAGTCTCTCGGAAATCATCTAACATAACTTCCACCACATTCTGTTCATTAGAAGGAAGTCATTAAGGTCAGCCCCTCCCGAAGGTGAGGCAATCAGGCTCCACCCCTTGAGGAGAAGGGAATCAAAGAATTTGTGGACACCTTTTAAAGCCATCACAGGTACCGTATTTGTTAAACTTTCATTAAAATCTAACTAGACTCAGTCCTGTACCTTCTCTTCCATTTTGAAACATCTGTTTTCAAGTCTTGTAGTTAAGCTTCCTCCCACTGCCCATATTTCCTCCCTTTCCTTCTCCAAACGCCATACTTACTTGGTGTCATGTCTCTTCACCAAACGCTGTGCTAGCTTTTCAAATTTTCTAATATCAGACCATGTCTTCTTATTCTCTCCTTCTCTCTGACTGTCCTTAAATGAGTGACATTTTTCTTTTCTATTCTCACGCTTTTGAACCACAGATTATGAAGAATTATCAGTTGGGATAAGCCATTCATTCTTCCCATCCCCCTTGTTAGGAAGTCGTTTTCCAAGTGGGACAGGAAAACAATTACTAGATTAGGGAAAATCAACCTCTCAGGGCTTTTACTAATATATATATTTTTTTGCTTAGGTTTTAGGTCCCTATTTGAATACAATCCCTCTAAGTACTAGAACTTGATTTAACCCCACACATCCACACTGGGGTCAGAGCAGGTGTTCAATAAATGAACTGACTTATGAATTTCCCATTCTGACCATCTCTTCCAGTTTCCATTCCTTTAGGTAATTTTTACATCTCACCTTTTTATAATTTCTGCTCACAAGTGACCACTTTTAGAAAAGACAATGAAAGAACACCCTCTTTGACACTACTTCTACAGCTTCATCAACTTGATCCACTATTTCAAATACTTGCTGTAAAGCTGTAAAGCACCTTTGCATTTTTATAAAACAGATACCCTGGTCAAATATTTCTCTCCTTTCCTCAAGATTTAATCACTATTTTCTCACTGATGGGGAAAAAATGGATGCTGAGAACAGTCCGTAATGTCCTTTATTTCTTCTTTCATCCCTGATAGCTTAAATAGTAATATGATTTTCTTTTAAGCACATGGCTGGGAAGAAATAACAGGGGAGGATGGGACCTTGCTCCCTGGCAGTAATTCTTAAAACTTTTCATTTTGGAGAGTAGAAATGTCATTTGTGCGGTTCACCAAGCCTCCCAGGTAGGCTCTGGACCGAGTTCCGGTCATGCTGGTTTTTGAACATCAATAATTTATGCATATATTCAACACTCCCTCTACTTCCAAATCCAGGTCACCCTGTTGGTTTCTTATCAATGGCCGCATCATTCTTTCCTTTTATTTGGTAAATGGATCTCTTTTATACTTCTTCAAGGAAGGTACTCTTTGTCCAGAGAAGCAGTTCCTTGACCAAAAAAAATCTGAGAACCAATGGATTAGAGGCAAACTCTATTCCACTGATCTTCCACTGATCAATACTCTCTCTGTTCTTATCTCAAAAAAGCTGCCTTTTGGTTTTATCATTCTGCTAGATCACCTGCCCAGGTTGTCCAATAAGGCCTTCTTTTAATCAAAATTGACTCACTGTCTATACTTAGGCCACTAAATGTCAACTGATACTACTCTCTTTGTTTCTCCATCGATTATCTCTTTGCTGGCGTTTTCTCTTCCTCTATAAATGTGTCTTTGAAGTATTTACTTCCCAGGCCTGAGGCCAATCCATACGTGACATGACCAAGCATTCTCATTCTCATTCTCTTTTGAAATAAACTCTTTTACAGAACTCAGTCGTCAACCACAGAACGGTCTACTAATCTTTAAATGACAGTGTTTAGGGTCCACTTTCAAGTTAGTGTGTGCATGTGTGTTTATCCTTCCCTGCCTCCCAAAACATATTTCCTAGAGTTAAATGTAACTATTTCAGAGGCTGGACTTTCAGAATATTGTCCTTGTCACTCTTTGTCTTTTTGCCACGTCATGCCGAGTGTAAATGGTCAACAATAAATGATATTCAGCGATTCATCTTACCATATAACACAATGCTGTTCAAAAGGGCTGGAACCAATTTCTGATGCCACAATCCAGTGGTTCCCAAATCCGAACACAGCATCACTGGGAGAGCCTATCCACACAGAAGGCACGTGGCTCCATCCCAGAGACTCCGATTTGGCAGGTCTGGGGTGAGGTCTGATTATCTGCATTTCTGGCAAGTTCCCTCGTGATACTAATGCTTGTGCAGCAACCACACTTGGGAGAATGACTGCTGCCCAGCTAAGGAAAGTTTTACATGTGTCTTCTCCTGTTTGTTTGCCGACCTACGCATGCTTGATTCTGTCATATTTCCCATGACTGTAATGTAGTGGGAACTTTCAAAAAGGTGAAACAGAAAACAGTAAGGAAGAAGGGGGTGAGCAGGCCAGTTTGTACACAATTCCACTTGTAATGACTACCTGCGGACCTCATTCATAATGAACCGCTTTCAGTGCCATAAACTTCATGGGGGTATCTATTTTGTTATTCTCCCTGGCTCTTGCCATCCTATGGAGGTAACGGGGAGGAGCTGCTTAGTACTACCCAAAGAAGCAAACAGTAAAGGTAAGATTAAGAGGTTATGTGCTGATGCAAATCAAAACCACAGCGAGCTGTCACTTCACACCCATTGGGATGGTTATCGTGAAAAACAAAAACCAAAAAAACAGAAAGTAACTACTGCTGGCGTGGATGTGGAGAAACCCTATGCACCACCCGTGGGAACGTGCTATGTGCCGCTGCTGTGACTGACAGAGGGCAGGTCCTCAAAAAATTAACCAGTGAACTACCATTTCATCCAGCCACTCCACTTCAGGGCATACATCTAAAACCAATGAAGTCTGGGATTCGAAAAGGTATTTGCACACCCATGTTCACAGCAGCATTATGCACAACAGCCAAAAGGTGGAAACCCCAACCAACTGTCCATCAACAGATGAATGGATAAGCAAAATGTGGTCTGGGCATACAACAGAACCCCATTCAGCCTTAAAAAAGGAAGGACATCCTCTCACTGGCTACAACATGGATGAACCCCGAGAACATGACGTTACATGAAATAAACGAGGCACAAAAGAGCAAATCCTGTATGATTCCACCCCAATACAGAGCTTAGAGTGGTTGGATTCATGGAGACAGAAAGCAGAAAGTCACCAGGGGCTGGGAGAAGAGGGAGACGGGTGGTATTTAATGGGGATACAATCCCAAGCAGGGAAGCTGAAAAAGGTTTGGACATGGATGGTAACGATGACTGCACAATAATGCAAATATCCATGACGCAACTGAACTTGAAGATGGTTAAAACCGTAACTTCTGCATTATGTACACTTTGCCACTATAAAAAGTACCAACCAACCAAACAACAAAAAAACTTCTCTTAAAGTTTCTGTGGGGTCTAAAAAGCTTTGTGAAATTCCGGTAGAAATAAGAGGCATGTGACAAAGGGAGCCAAGGCATCGGGATGGGCCAGGACATGGGCTCCTCCCGCCATGGACGCTAACCTGCAGTAGTCTGGCAGAGCAGTCACCGGCCGCAGGAGCACCGGGGGCGGGGTGGGGAAGTGGCGGGGTCCAGTGCATCACCTCCTAACGAAGGCACAGCAGTGGTATGCAACATTTCCCTCAGATCACCTGAAACACCTGGTGACCCTAGTTAGCCGGTTTTCTGAGAGGGGTGTGGGATATGGAGGGGGACACATGTGGCAGTTGGAGACAGGGCTCAGACTCACCTCCTGATCCAAAAATGCGTGCTTTCCTTTGGCTTGGGGTCAGGCAACAATCATCCCTAAACTTTACTTTTTCCTATGAATCACTTTTTTCTCGATTTTCCGAAAATGCTACCATGATACTGCCTTGCTTTGGCTGGGACACCCGCTGGTCCGTCTCAGAATATCTGCATGTTGGTAGTATTAGTGAGATACCCTAGAAACCATGTGTGCTGGGCACGTACCTGCCTTGCACACATCTCGAGACCAACGTATACACTCCTTGCAGAATTCCTTTTATAGGAAGGAATTCCTTCCTTGCAAAGGAAGAGTTTTCTCAGGACACCTGGTGAAGACCCCTGGCAGGCAGGCCAGGGTCCTCAGTTTAAAAAGAGAAGACATGTGAGACTGCAGGTTGCTGTTTACCATGTGTCAAGGAGAGCCGGATTTCAATGTTTCTCTGTCTGTCCTGGTTCCTCCAATCTTGAAAGCTGGAGATGGTACAGGGGGTCTTCCTTCACCAGCAGAGAAAACACATCTGTGGCAAGAAGCACAGCTTTGGGCTGGCCAGTGGGCACCAGCCTGGGCCAGCAGCCTCATGTGCCCCTCGCTCTGTGTCTATGCACGTGTGTGTGTGTTGTGAGAAACAAAACAAAACTGCCCAGTTCACAGAGGTCCTAATACTTTCTATGATTTTCTCTCACTGCTAATTCAGTGGCATGATCGTCAAGTTACTGGGAGGTCAGCCTAACTTCCACCTCCTATAGAAACCACATGGAAGCCTCGGTCCAGAAGACAAATATATTTAGCTATTTCTATAGCCACAGCTAAAAAACTGATTATTAAAAAAACAAAACAAAACAAAACAAAACAAAACAGGGGTGCCTGGGTAGCTCAGTGGGTTAAAGCCTCTGCCTTCGGCTCAGGACGTGATTCCAGAGTCCTGGGATCGAGCCCTGCATCGGGCTCTCTGCTCAGCAGGGAGCCTGCATCCCCTGCCCCCCTCTCTGCCTACTTGTGATCTCTGTCAATTAATAAAAAATCTTTTAAAAAAATTATTAAAAAATAAAAATAAAACAAAAACAAAAACCAAAACCAACCCAGAGGCTTACACTGGTACTGCATGTGTTTGCCACATAAGCCCTTCTAACAGATTAAGGGCTTAGAACTTCCTTGACCCAGTTTTTAAAAATTTCCATTACATTGTGAAATGTTTTTGGAGAAAACCATTTCTTACATGTACTGGTGATTTTCTATGAGAGCAATAGAAATATTTAGATAAATGGTAGTTCATGGTCTAGGAGATTTTTATGAAAATCTTTCTGAATACTTTTATGGATAAATTGTTGACTTGGACCTATTTTTTTGTTTTACTTTGAAAGACTTGTTCTTCAATTGGCAGTGGTTACTGGATGACCGTTTCTCTCTTCATTATGTCTGCAGGCCTCAACAGAGGGTGTCTGGACCACCCTCGTGGCAGCAAAAAAATACGCCAGAGGCCACAGTTCGGATTCCAGCAACGCATTTAAGCACAACCCCAGGAGAACACAGGCACGGACAGAGAACTTCGGAATCTCTAGCACTCGGCACTGGTTGGCTGCTGATTCCCATACTGAATCTATTACACACCTTCTGGATAATTAATTCGTTGGTTAACGCAGAGTGTTTCTTAGAATCCCACCAAAGCAGTGGGATTCAATGGCCAACAGCGTGACACAGTACAAACTCTCTGTGCTGACCTGGCCTTCAAAGGGGCCAGCACAGCCATGTTCAGGGGCAAAGTCACCCGAGTGTAAGACTGCCCTGTCACCCAGGAGCATGTGGGGAGCACATGGCCCAGGCCTGCAGGTCAGGAAAGACTCTGCAGGAGCAAAGGTGGCTGGAATGAGACCTGAAGGACATGTATACGTTCCACTGGTGAGGGGCACAGGAGAGGCAAACTGCATTCTAGATTTTTCTAGGCCTGTATAAAGGTCTGGAGGCAGAGACAGCCCAGTCCAAGAACCCAACAGCAGGAACACAAGTGCAAGGAGGGAAACTTGCACACTAGGACCTGGAAAGACACCAGGCATGAACAGAAGAGGCCACTCAGCAACTCTCAGCTCACAAGGGGGAGAGTGGCTCTGTGCAGCCTCACTGCCCTAGTCCACTGGCCTGACAGGGCCCCCTTGGCGAACCTACGCCTGTTTCCTTTACGCGTCACCAGTTAGCTGAGTTTGGGGTGACAGCCTACTCTTCCTTTTCAACATTAATCTCCCTCCAAAAACAAATCAATGGATTCAGTATTATTTATTTGCAACAAAGCAGAAACCAGACTCCATTTAAAGCCCTTCATCATAAATAATGGTTTTCTAAGATTCTCAGGTGCTTTGTGTTCCTGAAGGGCCAAGTTATTTTGCCTGCTGGTTACATGCAATTCTATCGGTAGTCTGCGAAGACACAGGCAGAGCACTCAGAGAACCAGTCCATCCTCCTCCTCCCAAGAAGAACCCCCTCCTCCGGGGATGAACGGGGAGCCAGGCCTTGAACGGAGGCCAAGGGCTCAGTATAGAAGCCCTCGTTGGGTTCTGAAAAAAATCACGAGGGATACCCTGGGCACACTTGTGACTGATCATATTTCAAGAACTAGCTTTAAATAAGACTCTAGTCTTTTTCACAGATGCGTGAGTTTGTCGATTTGTCTGAAGGTAAATACGGGAGGGCCAGCGAGACCGGTGATGAGGAGTGAACTCTTAGAAAAGCAGCCATCCTAAGTGATGCTTCGGGTCCTTGCAGTTTTAAAAATGCGATATATTTCAAGTGAGACATACTACAAAAAAAATACAGGCTTAAAGCTTCCATTCAGTACTGGGCAAAGAGCCTGATGATTAAAAAGTAACTTACTGTTTTCTCAATGGAAAGATGCATGTAGGCACTGCTCTTCCTTAACATTAACCCACACCTGAGAAGGCATCTAGAGATCATGGCCCCAGACCGTGGATTTAGAAAGCTCGTGAGCGTCACTGTTGGAAGGAACTCACTCCGTGGGTCCCCCCTTTCTGTGCTGCTAAGAAGCAGGGTTCACTCTGCTCTGACGACTGCCCTCTTTCCCACTCTGAGACACAGAGCAAAGGCCATCCTAAACAGCTGAAAAAAACCGACAAAAAGCACTTTAGAAGCTGAATTCCACTCAACAGAAAGCCAACAGTTCTACCTAAGGGAAACTTTAGAAGAGATAAATGTTCACCTTTGAGCATGTTTATAGTTCTTGCAAATGTAGAATTAAGCAAATGTAGTATTTCAACAGCAAATATAAGTATGTCTGAAACCATTCGGGGGTTACAATAATCATTCTCAAAGTGTGGTCCTCAGTTCAGTAGCATCAGCATCAGCGTCGCTGAGGAATGTGCTAAGAAATGCAAATTCTCAGGCTCCAGATCTGCCAGGAGTCACGGTACGGGAGTCACAGTCAGGAACGTTAGGGGTGGGACCCCACGGTCTCTATCTTACCAGGCCCTCAGAGGGACGTTGGCCTGTGGGACAGTGTAAGCATCAGTGATCTAGAGAGGCAAAGGGATGACATCACCCAAAAACAGAGTTTTGGCAAAAAAATTATGATTTCTAGAAGAAATAAAATTTGAATACATAGCAAGGAACTATACTAATTCTGTCCTTCTGTTCCTCCCTGGCCAGATAATCTTAATGGATGGATGGAGATATATATCTATATATACCTATATATAGATATATATAATTTTTTTTTTTCAAAAAGAGCAAGGAATGGAACACATGACTGCTCATGTGGTCAACGCACACATTACGTGATCTTTAGCAAAAGGTAGTTTTTCTCCATCAGAAACAAACGCAGTGGATGACCAGCAATTAAAGTTTCCAAATCCTACTGTGAAACATACCATACACATGTGGAAGAAGGAGCTCTCGCCGGGATTTCTAAAGTCCGGCGGAGGAGAAGGGCTCCCTAAACCACGGGCAGGTGCTGCACGGCTCGTCTCCTCGGCAGACGAGCATCACAGGCGTAAGCTGTCTCTTTCCAAATAATGGCTTCAAGGATGGAGGATGGAGCTCCTGTAAAGCTAAGTTACTGACAACTTCCAGAGCCTCCCAGAATGCCCGCTGCTGGTTTTTCCTAACTGTGAGCACGGCTTTCCAACCCTATCCGCAGAGTACAAATACATGCGGGCAAATGCATCAGGGTGTCTGGTGAGCACACAGAGGACAGGCAGGAACTTGGAATTCTCTAGACTTCATGAGCTGTGGATTCGCAGGTGCACGCAGGAAATTGGAACATGGAGGGTAAGAAACGGTGCTGTTTTCACCTTGAGCTGCTGAGAGAAATGATAATTATGGGGCTGGGAGCAAGGGAGAGAAGATGGTAGAAACAGAGGGTAGGTATTGAGATTTGGGACAGGAAAGGGCACCCAAACAGGATCCTTTGGTTGGTCTGTTCATTCCTTGATAAAACATGCCTGACAGATAGCTCTGAAAACACCCAGGACATCACTCACACCCGCAAGCCCAGGATGTGGTAAGGTTTGTATTTATTTTTCCAAAACAGGCGCTCCTCCTCCCTTAAATGCACACATGTCCTAGGCAACTCTACTGGTAGTCTGCAAAGACGCAGTGTTAGGTGTATTTTTATTTTTCAAAACAGGGAAATACTGAGTATTTTTAAATGCACGAGAACATCAAGCAAGCGCCTTGATTATTTATAGCAGAATCCCTCAGGAGATCTTAAGGAGGCCTATCTGGAAGAAGAGCTCTGAGAAGCCGCTGAGCTCCCGCAGAAGCCAGGTGTCCTGTGGTGACCTCAATCAGAGGAAAGTCCCAGGCCCAAAGATGGCGAGAGAGAAGGGAAATGAAACGAAGATGTCCCTGCATCCCATCAGAAGCCTTTCCGACCCCGGCAGGACACGATGTTCTTTTAGATTACAGCTGCTATGTCAAGGGCTCACATCGGTCTGGTGGTGGCTCTGAAAGCCAGGCTCTCATCTCAGAAGTGCCAAAGTGAATAGCAAAGGAGACAAAGGATAAGAGAGCGTTGGCCAAGAGGCAGAGGCAGAGAGGAGATGGTGGAAAATGAATAAGGAATGGATCTGTCCATCTGTCCATCCATAAAGTTCCTCAACAGCCTCAGAGGTCCCAGGTGGGAGTAGGAAAAGCAGACCTAGGTCTGCTGTTGGGAGAAATGCAGCAGCACGCCTTGGAGAACCCCAGAACATCCCTTTGGCACAAGGCAGGCATCCCAACAGGGAAAATGCCACGCGTGAAGGCAAAAGCCACTAGGACCAGCAGCCCTGCACACCATCACAGCCCTGCACATTGGGTCATGTGGCCCTCCTCAGTCCAAGCCAGTGCTAGAGAGGGTGCAGGGCTGATGGGGGGTCCTCTCCTGCCTCCATTCCCCTGGAATCACACTATTAGTGTGCCATGGCTCGCTTTTCTAAGTTAAGACAAAATGCAAAAAATCAGGAGAGTGTCCTATAAAAATGGTTAAAATACAGTGTCAATAATTAACGTTTCAATTATTTAGAAAGTCAGCATATTCTCTCATAATCTGAGACAAACAAGACACGGGAGCTTATTCAAGTACTAAGACGGAACCCAGGTGAAGAAAACTCAGGCGTACCTCGGAAATACTCTATAAACCATCGCAAAGAAGCCAATATCACAAGAAAGCAAATCAGATGAATTCTTTGGTTTCCCAGTGTGTATGAAAGTTACGTTTACACTACCCTGTAGTCCATTAAGTGTGCGATAGCATTACGTTTAAAAAATAATGCACACGTCTCAACTAAAAATACTTCATGGCTAATAAACACTAGCCATCACCTGAACTTTCAAGGAGTCAAAAATCCCTGATCACAGATGACCATAACAAATATAAACATGAGGAAAAAGTATCAAATACTGTGAGAATTATCAAGATGGGACAGGGACACGAGGTGAGCAAATGCTGGTGGAAAATGGTGCCAATCAGACTTGCTCACCACGGGGCTGCCGTAAACCTCCAGTTTGCGAAAAACACGCTCGTGCGAAGCCCAGTGAGAAGGGGGAGGCCTGTGTCCCCCCATCCACAAGGATCTGGTCTCTGAGTTCAGACAGTGACACCCGCCGAATGTGTGTTTCCTATGGAAATGTAGTAGGAAGTCTGCCCCGAGGCCAGCAGTTGGGAGGGCGCTTTTCTCATCTACCCCGTCCCCAAGCCCTAGATAGGAAGAACAGTGAATGAGGCTAAGGTCTCCGCACCGCAGGGCTGCTTTGACCCCTCTCCATTCTTAAAAGTGTCTTCAAACTCAAAAATTATTTTTTTTGAGGTTTTTTTTTTTTTTTAAAGTAATCTCTACAACCAATGTGGGTCTTGAACATACAACCCCAAGGCAAGACTCACACGCTCCACCAACTGGACCAGTCAGGTGCCCCTCAAATTCCAAATCTCTAAATCAAGCTTATACTTTCTGACTCAGGATTATACTTATCCCTTAGGCACTCTGGACCAACCACCTTCTACCATAATTGGTTTTACAGTGATTCCTCTAAGTTTCTGCTCAAGAGTTAAACGTGCAACATACTTCATCCTCCTAAGCCTCCGGCATGATCTGAAGGCAGCTCTGCGCAGAGCTTACATCACGTGAGAACGATTCGATCTGATGGCTTGCCAGCAACGATAAGCTCTGGCGGCTGGATAAGAAAATCACAGAGTTCAGATTTCAGAGGGAGTTAATATCCAGGCCTGGGGTGCTTGCCTCAGCACATCTAAGGCGGCCGCCAACGCTGCGACCTGCTGACACGGCGAGGGGTCCAGTCGCCACCACCATGATGCTCCTCCTGCCTCGAAGAACACATCGCAGGTGCCTCTCTCTCAGAGAAGGAAAAACATTTCCATGGCCTCGAGTTCCTCGCAGATCCTTCTGCAAGAGTCTTAAATATGCACTGACTGATGGCGCTATCAGCCTTCCCAGAGGACCCCAATTACAGTACAGTTTACATATTTCCTAGTCTTGTAGTTTGCATTTTAAAAATTAAACTGAAACCCGCCAGAACCGACACAACATAACTGCAATGCACTCTACCTACAGCACTCTTGTTTCGGGGGAATCTTATTATATGGAAGGTGCATCTGCAAAGGGATCAACAAAACCAGTTGGGTTGAGTATTTCCACAATGTTTACACATGAAAAGGTTACCTTGCATGACACTTGCCCTGTCTTCCAGACAGGCTCAGCCACGTACCCAAAACACAAACCCCAGATCTGTCGACCGACCGCTGGAAGAGGATCTGCTATGAGGCAAGTGGCCTCCTACCTCTGATTCAGTTCACACACGCAAACTCTGCTCTCTTAAGCCCTGTCCTTCTTCTTTTCAATTCCGTTCATAAGTGCTTTTAAAAGCTTTTCAGAGATGAACTCCGCGATGCTGCCTGCAGCAGAGAGGACCGTAGGATTGTACGGTTTCAAAAGGAAAACCAAACAACGCACAAAGGCTGTGTCAGAACCCAGGTGCCCCGCCCGCTGAGAGCAGCAGACATGCCTCGGACCCAGAGAGGAAACAAAGTCAACCACCAAGGCTGCGGTTGGCAGGGAGTGGGCTCATGAACAGAATGGGAAGCCTAGAGAGAAAAATGATGTCTGAGTCTGTAGAACATTAAAGGGGTAATTTCTGTAGAGCAGCCAAACCACCTTCAGGAGCTAGAAAACCACCTTCCTTACCATCCCATCTGCAAGAGTACGTCTACAGGACAATGACAACCACTGTCCCCAACTGGGTTCCCATCCCCACGGCAGACGTACGTCTATTACAGAGCAGCAACCTTACGTGGGTTTACAGGCAAATCGTATTTCCCAAGCTTAACTGGAGCCCCAGATACGGGGGGCTCTAGGCTACCGGGAGCTGTAGACATGCTCTGGCTATGGGCCGTGTGTGGACAGGGAAGGGAGCTGACCAGTGCGGGGCACGATGTACTCATGGAGATGAGTACACCGCGGCCGCCAGGCCTCTGCCACCCGGGGGCACTTACCGAAGACTCGCTGTCCCTAATGAGGAAGTCGCCCTCGACGCCCCGCTCGTTAAGGGCGCACTCGGCCTGGTGCCGTGTCACGTTCCCGTAGTACCACTCTCGGCCCGCGAAGCGCCCGCTGCACGCGGGGCCCGCGTAGCTTATCTGCGGTGCGTGCGAGGGGTGCAGGGCGGGCCCGTCGCTTAGGACCACTACGTAGTTTTTGGGGACCAGGCCGACCTGCCCCCGGGCATTTTTGCACTTCCACCACTCAGGGTCGTTCTCGGGCTTCTCAATCACCTCCATGGTCTCCCCCTTCTCAAAATTGAGCTCCTCCTCGGTGACCGAGCTGAAGGGGTACAGCGTCTGCACCACATGCAGGACCCGGGCGCCCTGGCCATTGCTCATGGAGGCGCCTTTCCGCAGGCTCAGGAAGCTGGGGGACTCAGCGGCCGCTTCGTCCGTCTCCTCTAGGACATAGTTGGAGGGGAACCAGCCGATCTGCCCATTGTAGCTGCCTCGCCACCAGCCGTCGCTGCACTTCTCCATGACGGTGACGCGCGACCCCTTCACCAGGGACAGCTCGTCCTCCCGTTCCGCCACGTAGGCGAACTTGACAAAGGCGGGGATGTTGAGGTCATAGATGCGGTCGGCACCGCCCCCATTGGCAGGGTACTCGGCATCCGTGCTGGGCGTCGGGGACGCGTCCCGCGCGCTCGTCTTCCTCTTGGTCTTGCCGAGGCCTGCGGAGACACAGCAAGGGCTCAGTGGGCACACACGGGGCATCCCTGGTGCTCAGACACGCCTTCCCCAGCCCTCTGACACACCGGGGGGCAGGAAGGAGACGAAGCCACCACGGGCACACCCTACAGCCATAGCCAGCAAAGGGAGGTGCAGCTGGAGTGCACCTTTGCAAAAGCTGGGGATTTCTACACCCCCCCTCTCTCACTCACTTGGGAAAGATTGCCCGAGTACTAGCAATGGAAAAAGATTACAAAAGAGCAGAGAGCTAGCTTCCTTTGGAAGGATGCTACTTTTTAGAAAATTCCTGTGACCCTCTTAGAGAAAAATAAGGTAGAGTGGCTTAGATAGGATGTCTTTGGCCTTCGTACCCACCAGGAAGTTGGACTGATGAGCTCAGACCTGCTCTAAGTCTAGGACTGGTCAGAACTGCCTGCCCAGCTCCCACCTCACCAACTCAACGCCTGTGCCACTTCGGGGACACTCTGGGCCCTCCCAGAGCTGTCTGGCAGTAGACTGGCCCCACTGGGCGCAAACCAATACCCTCCTTCTCCTTCTCTCGTCTTCCTGCAATTCTGTCCTTTCAAAACAAGAGACTCATTTCCCACATGTTGTGATGAGCCAATTAGGAAAAAATTGTTCATCTGTTAAGCCTAAGGCAGAATTTCTCACGTGGTGATTCAAAACCCACTAGTGGATCATAAAACCAATTTAATGGGTTGTGACTGTCTTGTTTATGTGTGTTGTTTGGGTTTTCTTTAAGGGAATAAGAAAATCTCAAAGCGCATCGAGCAGGGTCTGAAGCTTCAGATACGTAAGGGAGTGAGTACTGAGTTGCATTGGGAAACTTACTTCCTCCTGTGCAAGGGGAAAACAGAGTGAAAAGCTCTAAGGTAAAAGTGTTTCAGCCCTGGTAGAACATAGAGAATTCCGGAACCTTCTTGAGAAGTGAGCCTAGGGGAGAAAGGTACATTGGTGTTCAGAGCCACAGGGGCCACTAGCCTCACAGGGTGGGCAGGCTCCCCAGCTTTGCCTGATAGACAGCTGCCCGCCCACCAGCTCCACAACACCTCCTAACTTGTCAATGTGGGGATTTTGATGGTATGGAAACTGGCCATTTGCAGATAACCACCCCCACAAATGACACCAAAGCACTCTTATGGGTAGAGTTTGTAACTCTCATTTTCTTCCATTAAATGGAGTAAAGACAGAATGATCCTAAGGATTATCTTTGCTTCTACTCCCTTGTTGAGCAGGCAGGAGTTCAAGAGGAACAGAACATTGCCGTATGACCATTGTCTACTGTGGGGTGTTCAGCACTGCCTCCTAGACCAGCACCCCCACACCTCCAGGCTCAGGCTCAGCTGCCCCACACTTAGTGCCAGCAGTGGGGTCTGGCCACTGTAAGGCCCTTGGACAGCACGCACGAGGTGACAGCCCAGCAACATGAAGGGATCATTCACAAGGCTTTCAGGCAGACATACCAATTCTTTAGTGAATGGCTTCAGCAGACTTTTCTTCTTCTTTTTTTTTTTTTTTAAATATACAACATTTTATTTAAGCATGTAGGAAATACGAACGTAAACCAGGGTATGAAGCCAAGTTATGATTTTAGACTTCCACTTACAAGTTAACTCACTTTACATGAAAACATGAACCTCTAAATCTTCAAATGAATCTTTCATGTGATTTCAAACCTATGTGGGATTCACTAGCTCCAAAATCTAGAAGGCAGACCACTCAGAAAGTACACTTCTGTCCAGAAGGCTCAGGCACCAGGGTATTCTAAGCCTCATCAAGGAGTCGGCATGCTAAGGCAGCAATGACCAGGCAGAGGAAAATTTCTACTGGTAACGAGACTTTAAGAAATAATATTTACAAATAACTTTTTTAAAAAAGATTTATTTATTTTGAGAGAGAGTGTGTGTGTGAGGGGAGGGACAGATGGAGAGAATCTTCAAGCAGACTCCTTGCTGAGCACATAACCCAGTGCGGGGCTCGATCTCATGACCCTGAGATCATGACCTGAGCCGAAACCAAGATGCTTAATCAGATGCTTATTCGGCTGAGCCACCTAGGTGCTCCTACAAATAACTTTCCCTTTTTTTTTTTTTTAAGATTTTATTTATTTATTTGACAGAGAGATGGCAAGTAGGCAGAGAGGCAGGCAGAGAAAGGGGCGGGGAGCAGGCTCCCAGCTGAGCAGAGAGCCCGATACGGGGCTCTATCCCAGGACCCTGAGATCATGACCTGAGCCGAAGGCAGAGGCTTAATCCACTGAGCACCCAGGTGCCCCTACAGATAACTTTCTAATAGACCTTTTCAAATTTGTGAGTAATGAAAGCTCTTGAGAAAACACCTACAGAAGAGCAGAATTTAGAATATTTATTGGCACAGAAAGGTGTCAAGATCAGCAGAAAAGCCAGCATTAGACCTTAGACCTCATGATACATTGTCGAAGCCACCTTATGACCAACTTATGAGCTTGGGACTTTGCTGACTCTTCAAGCACAAAATAATTACTTTAGCCACTGAGTTTTTACCAGGCACCTTCCTAGACTTTGGGGAGACCAAGAAAAACGAGACAGGCATGTTTCTTACCTGCATGGAGCTTAAATTTATCAAGACTGGAACATTCCGCATAGCAAGCACACCACGGAAAGTTAGACCTGTTTTACAACTCTAATATGATCCAGTCTTTGAGGCAACTCTTGAAGGGGAGGGGGGGCATGGAATGCGGCAAAGCAACCGAGAGCCCGGCCCACAGGAGACTCCAAGCAGGCCACTTATTAGCCGTGTGATCTTGGGCAAGTTACTCAGTGTGTGTCTTCGTTCTCTTACCCATAAACCGTGGACAACAGTGGCACCGTATTAGTGGGCTGGGGCTGCCATGACAGGGTACCCCACAGATCATGGGGCTTAAATAGAAATCTATATTCTCACAGTTCTGGGGGCTAGTGAGACCTCCCTTGTTAGCTGGCAGGTGGCTGCCTTCTTGCTGTGTCTTTCCATGGGCTTGCATGTCTGTGCCCTGATTTCCTCTTCTTACAGGACACCAGTGACATCAGACTTGGATCCACCCTAAAGACCTTGTTTTAACTCAGTGACCTCTTTAAAGGCCCTTTACCAAGTCCAGTCACACACTGACATAACTGGTGGGTCAAGATGCAACATATCAATTCTGGGGGATATAATTCAGCCCCTAACAGGTAACAAATGCAGATTGTAACACAAGGCACATGAAGGACTCTGAATAACGATTACAACTCTGAGTGAGGGCCTTGCGTTTCTTTTTTCCCAAACAGGTATTTTACCGGGAGAGGGCCAAAGTCCTCTGAACAGTCTTGGCAACATGTTACCAACGCCAGATGGCCACCAAAATAGAAAGCTCGCCTGGCGAGCTTTTGGCACCTGAGAAACATTATTGCTTGGGAGCAAGGTCACAGGCAGTTGCTGAGGCAGGAAAATTCAAGAGACAGATGTCTGGGAATAGGGAGGAAGCTGGCCTTCCCGACATCTACATGACCTGAACACTCAGATCAACAGCCCTGCGACAAAGTGAGCATCCCTCTATTTCTACAGATGGGGAAACAGGCTGAGGGGATCAGGGAACTGGCCCAACACGTGCAGCCAGCGAAGTGGTGCGGACTCGTGCACCAATAAAAGCCTACTGAACCCGTAAGACCATGTGCTGTAAGACCCTGTACCATGACAGCTATGGGAAGCGTGTCAGGACTGCAGGCTGTCAGAAGTCTATCCTCACTTTCCATATCAAGCCTCCAAACCCCATGATAAGTGCTTCCTCTAGTCCTCGGGAAAGGAAATGGCCCGTGTCTCCAGGTGGAAGCAGGGCTGAGGTTCAGGGAGTGAAGATGTGGGGTTAGAAATGTATCCCGAGTAAACATGAGGCCACCGGGCCACTGCCATGTGGCAGCTGGGAGATCTCAAAGGCTCAGAGGGAAATCTGTGAATGCAGAGCAGGCAGTGTGGTTCACGGACGTCTCACAGACGGCTACGCTGCTGTGCCCGACAGCCCCAACTCAAACCACCGCCCCCCCCCCCAACCACATGCCATCCAGGCCCCAAGCAATCTCTCTCTCTAATTTAAAGGCAAATCTGTTAGGGATTTGGAGGCAGGGTGGGAATTCCATACTCCCCCACCCCCCACTTTCTCTGTGGCTATTTTTCCCACACATCTTCTGCTCTGTTTCTTCTTTCACTGAAGTCATACCACCTACTTCTCCCAGTTCTAGCAAAAGCACCTTGAACCCATCAATGTGTGTTTTTGATTTTCTAACAAAGACAATGTGATTTTTTTCTTTCTCTTAGAATGTTATGTATTTTCCCAGCAGGCAAGGCAAACCCTCACACTCTTTTGCAATGTCTCAAGCAATCTTTACCTACAGTAAGTAAACAGTAACTAACCCCACAAGGCAGACCCGAAGTCCTCATTAACCAGTGTTTCTACTCATGCCCTCTCTGTGTGGTATTTTGGAAGAACACACTTTCCCACGGGGACTGCTCCTTTGGCCCAATCAGGAATCCCTGGGATAGCCAGGCTGCAGACAGGAAGAAGGACCCAAGAGCAGTACCCAGCTGCCCTACCTGGCCATACCCCTCCCCCTCCCTCACCCCTTTGGGTATGGGACCTGGATATAGGTTGGATACCAGGCAGTTCAGGACTGAAGACAGGGGACCTGAAGTGTGTGTGTTGGGGGGGGGGGGGGGCGGATACTGGTGTGCTTTGGCAAGATCTGGCATGACTTCAAATGATGGGCTTTTCTTTCCGTTCTCCTGTTAACCATAAAATCCAACTGCACGGATTTTATTTGGTGCCTGAGTGTTTTGGAGGCTTTGCTGTGCTGTGTTCTGGTGAATTGTATTATGGGTGAGAATATCTAGAATGGGACCATCAGATAACTGTGATGGCTGGCATGCTGTACTGGGTGATGTCAAGTAACATTTTTTCGCCAAGTAATGGCTTTCTCTACAGCTTGTTCAATAATGTATACACTGCAACACCTTTGCACAGAGAAAAGAACAAAGGAGGAATGGAAATCATTGTGGAAAAAAAAAAAAAAAAGAAAAAGACATTTCATGTGGCACGTGCTCAGGAGGGACTGGGATTTTTAACTTCCCTATTAGAGATAAGGCTCTCAGAACAACTGGGGTCCACTCCCCCCAGTCTCCTCCCCCCCAACCCCCCGGCAGCTCCAACGTTCTCCTTGCTCCACCAGGGGTCCTGGGCAGGAGGGTGCTGGACAACAGGCTCCACATATGGAGATGGGTAAAAGTCTTGGAGAACCTGAACGCTGGCCCAGGACTCCAGGCCGGACGGAAGTTAGCAGTCAGGCTGGAGAGAAAGGTGTGGACCCATGAGCACAGGGCTGCCTGGGATGGACGGGGATCACAGCCGAGGAAGGATGTGAACAAGCTCCTCAACAGAGGCCCCCTCCATAGCTGTCACGTTAAAGACCCGCCACAGTTTGTTCCATGAGTTTTATCTGCATCTAGTAACAGTAATAAAAATATGATTTGAAGGGGCAAACAGGTGAGTTGGTTCCAAACATAAACCACTTTTCAGCTTTCGTGATGATTTTCTTACACCAAGCTCTGGGTCTCTAATCCTGAGTTACATTTTCATTGATGATCATGAGAACATTTTAACTTTTCTTGAATAAAATTACATACATTAAAGGTGGAGTTCTCATAAAAGCTTGAATATGTCATACATTATTAATGTTGCTGATTTTCAAGTGAAAATCGCTTAAATGCTCCTTTGAAGATAGATGTTGTAACAGACGACTTCAAAATATGCTCTAAGTGTAACCTGCCAGCTGGAGCTCTGGAGATTCAACAAAATGTCAAACAAATAGGATAGTTCAGAAGTATATTCAAGTCAATCATTTAAACATTGTGCATCCAAGTTTTAGGAGGTCTATGGTGAAGACATTTTACTTTCATTATTTATCGGATCTGCAGCGTAACCAGATTTAACTAGAAAGCCTCCTTGTACCTAAAATACAATAAGGTGGCATTTACAATTTGGGGGCATTTCCCCCATTAGGGTTAGAGCCTATTACAAGAGTCGACTGAAAGTTACAAAGAGCTTTTATTATTAAATGCTAAGGAGATATGCCAAGGTTTGATTAGGGTACAACGCGTCCAAAGTAACTTTTTATATAAAGTCGGAATATATTTAATGTTTGGCTTCTAATAGCTTTTGGTGCTTTTATATGTGCATTTAATTTGCATCTGGTGTTTTTGGCTACATCGGAAGATTAGCTTGCACCAGTGCTGAAATTTATGATCAAAATATTTGCTATATAGAGGGGAAAAAAACCTCTCAAATTTACTAAACTTCCGATGTTTCGAGAAGTGACCCATTAAAATCAATGCAGTGGTCCTCTGTTGCTGTTTTCAACTATTGAGTATCCTTTATCCCTTCCCTTATTCCACAAGACTCCTCTTCTTGTGGCTTCAGCAGGGCCATCTGCACCCCACCGGGCCATCTGTGGGGGACCCATGACCCTGATCTGCCACAGTTACGGGCGAGCACCAGCCCTAGCCACCTGGAGTTGCCCACGTTTATAGATGTCTGAAAAATGAATGGCTGAGCAGAGATGAGGCCCAGAATGAGAGAAAGAGCCCCTGGGTCCTACCATACTTCCCAATGATGTGAGCCACTGGATTCCCTTTTGAAATTTTCCTCTTCTTTTTGTACTTTTTTTCCCACCCTGTCTACTTTTGATTGGACTTTGTCACTTTAATAAAGAGTGCAGAAAAAATATAACCGCCCATCCCCTGCGCTTACTCCTCCCAACCCACCTCCTTCAGTATGCCAAACTGTTGATTCCCACTTAGCAAAGTGCTATATTTGGGTGAAAATGTCAAAAAGAATATAGTCGTAGTTTGGGAGCACCCAGGTTTGGGTATGAGAGTGAGGGCAGGATGGTGGGGGTGCTGACCGCCGTTCGCACCATGTCACGGTTAATGGCTGGGCTGGTGTGCCTGCTTCTGAGGCCCAGAGTATCCTGGGTTGAAAATACTTACTGCAAGAGTCATCAAGTGTGACATGGGGGTGGCCATAGGACATCAGGCTTAACCAAACCACACCATCGAACCTCAATCTGATGGGGCCTAGTGTATTTGACTTAGGATGGTCCCAAGTGAATCACTGTGGCCGGTATCTTAGGCATGGCTCGTCAGAGAAACCCCAAAGACAGCTCAAGAGAGGGGGGAGGCTGTTCAGCCCAGCTTACTTCAGATGAGGCCAAATCTAAGGAGATTCAAGGAGACTCAAAGGAGTCTCAAAGGAGACTCGAGCGTAAATTCCTCATTCAGCTGATTCAGGGAGCATCTGTTCCTTTTGTCACACAGGTCACACGGAGGCTCAAACATGTCGCCAACTGATGACCACGGATGAGTTCCGGAGAGGAGAGGCAGCATGGGGGCAGAGGAGACAGGCTGCATAGGGCTGTGAGCCAGACGTGAAGGAGGCCGTGGGGCCACGCTACGGAGGCCCAGCAGGAGAGTGGGATGTAGGACGAGACCAGAGGGCTGGGCCGTGCTGGGGCAAAGATGTGTACAGTGGAGGCTGGCAGAACTGTGTTGGGGAACCAAAAAGCTTGTCAACTTAAATCTCAGAATTCTGAGTGTCCCACTGGCAGAAAAAAATTCCACCTTCCCTTGAGACTCACCATTAGGAACCAGATAGACTGAAAGCAGCAGAAACAATAAGTTTTTAACTACTTGTGAGCCAAAGGACTAAATGCATCCTTGGCACTTTTGTATCTCTTTGGGCAACAGTTTCATTTGCAAAGAATCCCAGCCTTATCGTCATTGCTGTTGGGCGCCACAGTTCCCATCCACGTGCCTTGTAAGGTTTGACAACAGGGAGCATCCATCCTTCTGACAGCCAGGCTGGGCTAGAAACAAAGGAGCTAGAGTAGAAAGCTGGCCAGGGAGCTTTCTTCCTCTAGGGTTTGAATCTAGCTTTCAAAAATGACAACGAAGGTTCTTTCCAAAAGCTTAGTCAGTCTGCATCTCCACGGCCAGACTGCAGACAGTATGACCTTGGGAAACGCCATGGGCTCGTGGGCAGGACTCAGGGTCAGCGAGGAACTAGCTTCCTGTGGGCCTTTCCCCCACAGTAAGGCGACAGCTGATCCCAAACCCCTGGTCAGCACTAAGATCTGCAAACACTAAAGGTCATGTCACCCTCACACGCCCCGTCGTACTCACCCACCTCGATTTCAGTGCCCACTTGCCCGTGCTGTATTTATCTCCTTGAGAAAGATGGTGTTTCATCCCGTTGTGACCTCAGGACCTGACATCCAGTAAGTGTTTGCTTAATTAATAAGCTCTGCTTCCTATCTCACCACCAGGATTCCGTAGGCACTGATCCGTCCTTCCGGACTGATCTCTCCAATGACACACACCTATGTTGCCAGCAGTGTTAACACATTACTGAGAAGCAGACTGTTATCGCAACTAGCAAACCTCCCAACCCAAGAAGGGGTAGGGACATGGGTAGATGGAAGGGGATGGCCCTACCCGAGGCAAACCCCCACTGTCCGGGTAGGGGTTGTCAGCCGAGGGAGGGATAGAGTGACTATTGGCCACCCCTCTGCCCAGGAGGTCCCTCTTCCAATGGGCAGCCTTCCCAGGAGCTAGCTCAGAGACAGGTGCAGGAGCAGAGGGCCCACCATCACGTGGGGCTATGCGTCTGGGGCTCTGAGCTGGAATTCCCTTCTTTGGGCATCAGAAAGCCTGTTCATGTGTTAGCAGGCAGGCAAATAACACAGTCGAACATTTAAGCCTGGGGAAAAAAATCATTTATGGTACAGGATTTTTCTATCTAATGTGAAAGCCGAATGGTAACACAGATGTCAATGAAAAGAATTTTTTTATATTTTCATTATAATTTTTAATTAAAAATACATATTTAGTACCCCTCAACACCTACTCCCGACCCACGAGCAAAAGCATTTCTGAATATGCAAAGGGGTATACGAGACGTGGCGCGGCTCAGCTAGACAGGCTGCCACGTTACCGAGCGTGTTAATCCACTGGCAGAAACTCAGCACGCATGCAAGTCTATAGGGCCGTACCTGCTAAGTGAAATGAAATATGGTAAATACATGCAAATGAGCAAAGGGACGGCGCACTCGTGGGGGCAGACACAGGTGGCCGATGGCTGGCAGAGGCGACAGAGCCGAACTACAGCCTGCGCTCCAAGCCTGGCTCTGCCGCCCATGAGCCGCGGACCTCAGTGATTCTCTAGCGGCTCTATCCCTCGGTTTCTTCGTCCGTAGTATGAGGACATCCGAGGCCCCTGTGGGCTGTTAGGAGGGCCCAGTAACTGGGGAGCACACAAAGCGCAGTGTCTAAGACACAGCAAGAGACCAAGTGAGAGCCGTCACTGTGTTTATTGTTGTTATTAAAACACCTAAGGTTTTCCTCTGGTTGAAGGCAAAGGCAGGGGCAAGTGGAGAAGAACACGGGTGGTGTTTTCCCAACAGGGGTGTGCACATGCCTGTTTTCTTCTCAAAATGCTCCTGGGGGGTCAGGCCCTCAACCTTACATCTGCTCTCCAGGTCATCACAAGAGGAAATGAATGATCGATGCAAAATGGGCCTTCGCGTGGGGCGACAAAGGAGCCCTGTTTTCCTAGCAGGGATGAGCAGAAAGGCTCGTGAGTTCACCTGCTGCCCTGAACAGGGCAGACACCAGTTACTATGATGCTGGGCTGTCTCCACCCGTGCTCCAAGACAGGGCCTTTGATGTCCCTGGGCTCCTGGCCTCCAGGCCCTCCCTTATCTGCGCATGGAGCTGCCTGGCTTTGCTGTGAATGAGCCTTGCGACCTTGAACACGTCACTCAGTTTGCCCGATTTCATAGAAAAGCTTGGACCAGGTCATTTCGAGCCTCATTCTGACATTTGAGGTTTCTACAGAGAGCCCAAGTGGAATTCAGAATTCCACTTTTTAAACTTAACTATACACATTAGGATAAAAGAAAAAAAAATACCATGGAAGAACTGCGAGGGGTTCAAAGGGCCACCAACAGCATTTTTCTTAGCACTTAGGTTAAACATTATGGATTCAGCTGGGTTAAATTAGCAGCCTGAGAACCACAACCATTTTACTACTAATATTCATGCTCTACTTATAAACACTCCAGTGTTCCACGTCAGACCATCCACGGGACTGCTCCCTGAAAAACCAAAAATACAAAATCAGGCGAGACTCCCCTGCAAACAGCCCGCTCTGGGGAAACACAATGGCTCCAGCCTTAAAAATGAAGAGCCGCCCTCCAGGTCACTTCCCGGCTGCGAGAACCACTGGGCCAACTGGGGGTGTGCGGGGAGTCGGTGAGTTTGCAGCAGAGTGGAGGAGGCATGAAGACACGGCAGCGGGCCGCCTGCAGCCCGCCAGCTACACTCCAGCCTAGGGTGGAGGCAGGAGCCCGGCAGAACATTCCAGAGCTGAGTGCCCGGCAGAGGCGCAGCAGGAGGCGGCACCACAAGGAGGCACCCAGGTGGGCCCTGCAGGGATCCAGGGGGCTCAGCAATAGGCAGCGCGGCACATGCGAGTAAACAATTACACTCTCCATACCCCATGCCTGCTCCCAGGGGACGACACAAAAATGTAACAGCGAGAAGGAATGTTGGAGACATATGGAAAGGGTCTAAAAAAGAGAGGGTGCCATATGGGGAAATGCAGTTAGAAACATGGTAAGAGGATTTTACTTTAATTCCTAGGCATTTTTAGTTCACGTTTCTCTGTTCTAAAACTTGAAGCTCCCACATGAGTAACTCTTTAGTCAAGAAAGGGTGTTCTCTATGTTCTTTAGAAAACCGAAGCAGAAAGTGCTAATTTTAGCAAGCAGCGTACAAGATATCGGTTTCTGGGAAATACTTAACCTGTGTTCTCATCCTTCCTCGGACAAGGGGTAGTGGCCGGCCCAAGGGACAGAGCACAGTGCCTCTCGCACACCCACACGTGACTACACGCCTGCTTCTCCTGGTCTCCTCAGGGTACGGACCCCTCCTCACTTCCCCTTACCTCTCCTGGCTTTTCTCTCATTAGCATTCTTTTTAACAATCTGTCTTGTCTCTAATTATCCTCCCACTAATCTGTTGTGAGTTGTTTTACATTTTTGGTTCTAAATACTTGGACGCTTAAGATATACAAAAACAAGTCCCAGTGTATTTTGGGTCGCTGGCACCACAATTGCCGTACAAGCTTCCAGATTATGTGGGCAATACATTTGGCAGGTCAATTCTATTGGGAACGAGCTCCCAAGACAGAATCCTAAAGAATTCCAAAGTATGAGATGTGTAGGTATTCACGTTTATAACAATGGTAGATTATACAACAGACCAGAAAGTAAACCCACATGCTAACTGGAACTGAGAACCCGCACTCCCTGTTTTGTTACTGCGAGGGAATGACAATCGGCTGGAGGAGTCCAATGTTCAAAATAGGTGATGGGGACTGAGGCGTGCACCTGTCATATGAGCACTGGGTGACGGAGGATAAAGTGATGAATCACTGAATTATACACCTGAAACTAACAGAACACCGTACGCTACCTAACTGGGATTTTAAAAAAAAGATCAAAAGAAGTTACCTTAGTCTTTCCACATGTTATGTACAAACTTTTCGTGGAAATGGTTTGGCTTTGCACTTTCTTGAAACAAAGAACAGGTTCCTCAGAGAGTGACATAGCTCCTATTGGAATCATGTTTAAGTGATCTTCTTACTCTTGAAGAACATTCCACTCAGGAAACAAACTTCTTCTGTGACAGGCGCACCGGAAAGAATCAGCTTCTCCTCTAGCACGGTTGATAAAATATTCAGAACTCGGGGAGCCCCCTGGCCACTGACAGCCAGCAAGTGTACATCAAAACTCATGTGGTCAATCTCCCTTCCGGCATGTGCTGATACCAGCATACGTGCCTTGCGGGAAGAGCGCGGTATCTCCTGGACTAATGCCAGCACCATAGCTAGTATTAGTAACAGCAAGAAGTCACCTACGCTACGTGATTCTGATTACATACGTGTATAAATACTGAGAAAACAGACACAAATGATTACAGACCCAGCGATGAGCTCTGGGTGAGGAGATCACAGGTGATTTTTCTCATATTTTCCAGGCTTTTAAAAATAAGAATGCCACGTTAGATGGTGGTTTTATAAAGTACCAGCATCTCAGAGATTACAAGGCTGAGGAATACCTGTTTGCAGAGACCTGGGTCGTCCAAGAAACTGTGAGTGGCCAAGACGGCTGAAATGTATGTGTCCAGTACAGGTGGTTACAGGCTTGCTGCTGGAGAAATGGCTCCCGAAATAAAATAATCAATGTACAGACAAGGAGACACGTTCCCGTGACATTCGGCCTCTAAATCATTGTAATGAACGGCTCTTGTTCACCTCCACAGAAGGAACGGGACAGAATTACTAAGTGACTCCCTTGGGTCAGGGAGAAAATGATGCTCACCGAAGGAGCTGGTCCCCTAGCAGAGCAAGAGTGGCAGGAAACCACAAGGGCTGTGTGGGCAGGGACCCGGGGAGGGATGGATTTCACTGGCAGGCATTGTGTGTGTGTCCCCAACCCTGCCCGATCAGAACCCCCAATTCCAGCAGCTGATCAACAACTGAGGCTGAAGTCGGGCAGACGTGATGTGAATTCCAACCCTGTCCCTTACTGCGTGTTCCTGGGCACATCCCTAACTTCCCGGTGTCTGTGTTTTCACACGGGGAACCAGGGTGTCAGCATGCCCCTCTTCGAGTTACTGTGAAGATGAAAACAAAAATGTATGCGGGCACCAAGCATGCTATAGGGCACAACGAGGCACTCAGAGAGAGGGTTACTACCCTCCGATCACTGGCAGCGTGCACATGAAATCCGCTTTGGGGTCCCAGTCTGAATTTTTCAGCGGCATTCGCTTTTGGTTTGACTGCGGGGTCGGGGGGGGCCCCTTCCTGCAGGGAATGTCAGGAGCATGGGGAACGAGGGCTCAGGGAGCCCTAAGGCTCTTCTGCCAGGGCATGGCTGTGGTGACCACACTCCCAAGGGGACTGGAGGCCTGGGACCAGTTGTCAAGACAACAGAAACACTGACAGCCTATCTGAGGTCCCTAACATGCTACCGAAGAAATGCCAGGTCTCCACTGCGGGCCCTGGATACAAATATTTATATAGAAGTCCAAAACAAAAATTCCCTTAAAAATAGGAAGTATGTTATCACAAGCATCTGAATTTTGCCTGAAGCATCCCACTGCATGTTTCCACAGGTGTCCTGCTGTCACTCAAACTCAAACAGGTCTTGTCCTCATGGCCCCGTTTCTCTTCCTACTTCTCGAATTCTCTGCTGGACATTCATTCAGGCTTAGAACCCTGGAGACGTCTGTGCTAATACTTCTCCTAGCTGCTTCATACCCACTCAACTTGAGCCTGGGGTTTTCCTGTGAAATCCCCTCTGGGCTGAGCTCAGGACTTAGGACATCACCCCAGGGTGGCCCTGAGGCCTCATTCCCAGCCTCCTGCAGACAGACGGGCCCCCGTCCAGACCCTTTCTGAGGACCAGGACCACGCTGCCTCCTGTACGCCCTGATGGACATCTCTGTCCACCACATGGCAACTCTTGGGGGTTCCCTTTCTAAATGGTACCAGGCCTGGTGTTCAGGGCCGGCTGTGTGGGGTACCAAATCCCTGAGGACACCCCTATGCTCTCCCTCACCCCAGTCCAACTAGCTCCCTGAATGTCCTCCAACACAATTTGGCTTCCAGCCTCCGAATCTTGGCTTTTGTTCTCCCTTCCTCATCTGAAGCCCCTTCTGCTCTCCCAAGGGTCCACTCAGCCTGGGTATCCTTCACTGAATGACTTCAATTGTCAAGGATCACAGGAGACAGTCACTTATCCCATTTTACAGATGATCCTAACCACTATGCATATGGCTCCATGAAGGGTAGGGCAGAGGCCCATACTGCAGTTCCCAATGACACAGGATGACACAGCCCCACAGCTTGACTGAGGGCTGCTTATTCGTGCTGGTGTCATTTTCCCAGTTCACACAAACTTCAGAAAGCCAGGGAATGAACCTTATCCTTTCTTCATATCCCACCAGATGAAATGCCATCTGGCCAGGCTCCCACTTCTGATCCACACATACCCTATGACACCACGCTGATCCCCACATAATGTTTGCATCTCTATTTCAAAGGCTTTGGTTGTTGTTTTCAAAGGTCGCTCAGCAGGGGATAAAGCAGCTCCAAAGGGATTTCCTAGGGACAGGGCAAGGGAGGGACAGTATAGACTCAGGCTCAGCTCCCACAACCATGGGCTGGGGCACTCGTTACTCACCACTCATTTTTAACTGACCAGCTGCCCTGGCTCAAGGCCACTGAGCACATTTATAAGCATGGCAAAGATCCACAATCCTGTGGTCTCGAAACGAGAATTCCCTCATAGTCCACACAGTCACAGAGGTGGTGAGCCCAGGAGATCACTTCTGACCATCACTCTCCCCATCACTACGTCAACAAAAAAAGCACACAATGAACTGACTCAAAACGGTCCGGGCTCATCTAGCCGGCAGCACGGATTCCCTCATTTGCGAGCTAGTGGCAAGGAGAGAATTCTGGATAATTACAGAAAAGTTCTGAATTAAGTACTGTGGGCAACCATTCTGATGAGCGTCGGTTGGATACATCTACACCCAGTATTATTTTTATGTTTTAAGTCCAATGGCAACAGGTGCTCAGTGATAACGCGATCTCTGAAAGGCTGGTGCCAAATTTAGGGTAAGTAGATGTCTAGACAAATCGGACGGGGTTGTGGGGGGAGCTCAAGTTTTATCTCCTCTGCTACAAGCCAACTTTCAAGCCTTGGGGGTGGTCCCTAAAACACTCACATCTATCTGTCCATTCATTTTAACGTAAAGTTACAATAATGGTGCAGAGATATCATCTTCCCTGAGCCATCTGAGAGCCCCTCCTGTCTACACGATGTTCCAACAAACCTAAATGCTCAGTGTATATTTCTACAAATAAGGACATTCTCCTCCACAAGCACAATATAACCACCAAATGAGGAAGTTAATGTCAATACATTATTATTGCCCAATTCTCTGATCCCATTCAAGTTTTGCTAGTAAGTTTTTCGCCTCTAAAATAAAGGACTGGATATCAATAAAATCCCCTCTAATATTCTAACTGCCTGTCTCGGCAATGGAATTCTATCACAATGCCCACTCACTAAACCCAGGTATTCAACTTGGATTTGGATTCAAACTTGAGTTGAAATCCCATCTCTGCCCCACACCAGGACCAGCAGTAGTATGTTCCTGGGGAAGTCACTTCACCACCCAAAGTCAATCCCAGTCAATCTAAGAGCCTTGTGAATTTCACCCATGGGAACTACCCCCTCCCTGTCTAAAAGCATGAGCTCAAAAGGGTCCAAGGGCTATTTTACAGTTAGTTAGCATCAGAGAGCCTCCCTCTGCTCCCAGGTCTGGCCTGGAATCCTGCGCTTGAAATCAAGTTTGGCCTGAAATCACAGGTGGGAGTCTGGGTGCTAATCACTGGTAAGGTGCTAACGGACCCAGGTATGGTCACATTGGGACAAATGCTAAGGGAACAACTGTGGGGAGTGGGTCACTTCTAGCTCCACACTCCCAGGGAAGTGGTCAGCAATGAACACATGAACCCTCCCGAGGAGGTTGCTGGTAGCTTCTAGATGGAACTGTATCGTTTTGGGTAACCCGAGGCAGCACGGGGACTTAAGTGAACCACTGAGAACAGAGTTAACCTCTGAGGCTTTGCTGGGTCCCAGCTGCTCCCATGGAGCTTTAACAAAAACTGTTCTTCAGTAGTCTGAGGGAAAATCTTTAAAAATACCTCCCTGGAAGCAGCTTCCCCATCTCAAAAGATGTAGCACGGTGCTTTAAAACACCTAACCCGCATGATTTAATAAGCGAGGCAGCAATGTCAAGGCCGGACTGTAGACCAGCAATGCTCCTCACCACTAAGCAAAGAGCTGCATGGTTTGAGCCCTTCAGAATATCAAGTGGGCTCGGCCAGGCAGAAAGGGTTCTTAACAATTGCCCCTTGTTATTTGCGGAAAAGTTCTCTTTGACTATTCATGGTCAAAAGTTGAATATGAGAGGGGATCCGGTATCTAAATGTTTTGCTCATGTGCAAATAAGAGCTCATAGTGTTTTAGTCAATTATAAATTATTAAAGGAAAAGAAAGAATGTTAATCCTTTCCTAACAGATATCTTTTTGTCAAAGGTACTGCTTTTTGGAAAGTTAACCTAATGAACTATTGCATGTGATTAAATTGAATTTTCCACTGACCTCAACAGAGCAACTGAGTGTAAGAAAGCAGGAGGGAACTCCAGAGTTCCAGTTCTCTGCAGCAGAGATGTAAACACATTTATAACACCATGACTTTGCTGAGGAGTCCAGTGCTATTTTGTTCCAAACCAGGCACCTGCCAGGGAAACCTTACTCTGGGGCTTGAGGCATCAGGTGGATTTCCGTAGCGTAAAAAAATCACAAAGGTGGATGACATCACAAGGAACTACTGAAAGCCTGACACAATGCCAGGTAGTTTTCCACATAATTTTCACTCCTTCTAATACGCCCTGGAGAGAATTTCTGCTGGCTGCATCACCAACTAAAATCACACTGTAACTGTGACAGCATGCTGGTGACAACACTTTAAGCAGGGAGCCACAGACATTTGGCTCCAATCTTTTTAGCCATGGGGATGACTGGGAAGCAGGACGGGCCTCGGGTTTTCTCACCTTCCTTGACAATGATGCCGTGGCAGGCCCGGCTGTGGGGAATTAAGAAGTCCCTCCACTGTGGGGATTTCTTGCCTGGAGCCTCCCTTCCCTTTGGTACTGCTCAAGAGGGCAGTGGAAAACTCAGGCTGGAATAATAACGTCTCTCTCGGTGCAACGAAAGCAAGGCTTCGGGGCAGCATGGTGAACACAAAATAAAGATACACAAAAATGGGTGGGGGGAGCATCCCTCCACAGATACTGATGTTGGAAATATAATTTTGTGTTTTTACAACATGTAACGCTTAGCACAAATGTGTCCAAGCAGATGTGCGCCTGAACTGTGACTGAGGCCTGGTGGGGAGCTGTCACCTTCCAGGAGAGGAGCACGCGTTCCTCAGGCAGCTCTCGAGAGCCAAGGGGAAAAAGTTAAAGAAGAGCAAACTCCGATTCTATTTAAGGGAGAGCTTTCGAGCAATCTGTGTTCTCCAAAAATGGAACTGGCTGACTATCGAGGTAGAAGTGTTCTGGCAGAGCTGGTGGCCATCTGTCAGGGGCGGGGCAGTGGCCCAGCACCCAGCACCCAGCTCCACGAGGGGCTGGTGGAGTGAGACTCCTCTATGTGAGAGCCCACAGTACCCCCAGCACCCAGCACCCAGCTCTGGGAAGGGCTGATGGAGTGAGGCTCCTCTATGCTGAGAGCCCATAGTACCTTCAGCACCCAGCACTCAGCACCCGGCTCCGGGAGGGGCTGGTGGAGTGAGGCTCTTCTATGCCCAGAGCCCACAGTACCCCCAGCACCCAGTACCCAACACTCTGCTCTGGGAGGGGCTGGTGGAGTGAGCTCCTCTATGCCGAGAGCCCACAGTTTCCCAGCACACCAACTGGATTACAGCTCGAGAAAAAGTAGACATAGAGTGAGACATCTGGTTAATGGTTTCAATTTGAGGCTTTGTCAAAAGTCAAAAAAAAAAAAAATGACAAGGTATTCCAGGGAATTTCTAGATAGTTCAGAATGCTTGCTTTGTCTTATTTCCCTTCCGATCATCTCAATTTCTCAGTATTTCATTCTTTACTATAATACCAAGAATACATTTTTAAAAAAATGGATTAGAAAGAAAACAAAACAAGTCAAGGATGTTTAACAGCTCCCAAAGAAGGTACGTTGGTGGGCGAGAGGCTGAAATTGGAAAAAATAAATAAAATTAAGCTCAGGTATTTATCTGTTCATGCTAACTGCATTTCTACCACAGTTAATGAAGAGTTATAGGTAAAGGACAACAACGTTTCTTTCAAGTGACCTGCCTGGGAAAAAAATTATAGGGGTTAATGGAAAAAGAATCAGGCTGCTCATGCAAAATGAAATTTCTACATCAGCCTCAGACTCTGTGATAGCTGGCGTGATTCATAATCAGGCCTGTGTCTCATTTCTCTTTCCACGTCACAAAAATAACCTAAGCACTAATACAAAAACACTACCCAATAAATGAAGTCTTTCAGTGGATCTGAAGAGAGACTGAGCAGACCCTCCAAGACTGCATGAAATTTTAGATGAATATTTCCCCACACCCACTACATTCGGTGTATCATTTTCTTTCTAGCTTTCCCACCTGCTCCCTTCCCACCCCACATGAAACAAATCCTCCTGTTACAAAGAAAAAGGGAAAAGTCAAGTAAATGTAACACAGGTGATAATACTGACTTATTTTATAGCAAACTCTTAAGTGATGACCAGCGCCTCAGGTACGACCCGCATTAGACTCATATAAGGAATAACACTAACTTTTGCAAATGGCGGCGGGGCTCATCATTCTTTGGCAAGGCCCTCAGTTACTAACAGACATCATCTGTAGCAGTCACTACTGTAAATATATCAGGTATGCGCACTAAGACAAGGGGGACACCATTAACCTGAGGTGATTCAAGGTGGTCTGGGTCATGTTGGGATACAGAGCACGTGGGAAGAAAACCGGGTGACAAACCAACTGGGTTAAGGTACCATTGGTCCCCACCTGAGTGACGGCTGTCGGCCTCTGGCATCACACTGGGGCGTGCCCATGGCCACCTGAGCTAACACTGGCCAGGACTGTGGTATGGGCATCATCGGTCCAGGATGGGGGAAAAACCCACCCGGTTCAAAGTGCTCTTCGCTCCTTCCCACTCTATGCATGAAGGCGCGTGGACAGGGTTGTGTGAGACACAGAAGACCTGATGTGGTGATGCGGGCAGAGTGGCTGGCATTCCCCATGAGGAACCTCCAGAAAATGGATGCCAGGAGACAGAGACACATGCAGGGGTCCCTACCACACAGAAGTGTCAACCTCCATAAGACTCCAGACTCCAAAATCTCCAGGAAAAGACAAGCATGGTATTTCTCCAAAGACAATTAGAAAGATGTCAACTTTAAAACAGACCCTCTTAAACACACACACATGAACTAGAAGGATGAATGCTCTCCCCTCCAAAAACACCAGGCTTCTTCGCCTTGCCTAACAGGAAGTAGCTGAGCTCTAATCCGGGTCCTCCAGCGTGGGGCGCACTCACCTAGCGTGTCCTTCAGGTTCTTCACCAGGGAGCCCTTCTTCAGGCTGTTCTTCCTCTCCACGTAGTTGGACGGCACGTAGCCTGTCCGGTTGGCCGCATTCCTCACCCGCCACCACGTCTTGGAGTCGTCCAGCAGCCATAGGCGCTCGTTCTTCTTGATGTCCAGCTCCTGGTCCTGTTGGGCTGTGTAGTCCCACTTCGCTATCACAATAACTTCTTCTGTCATCTTTCATGGAGTCCTTCTGCCAGCAAAACATTTGGAGACGTTCATTAGAGAACCAACCAAACACTTCACCCTGTGCATCAACTTGCAAAATTATGCACTGACAGCTTTTATTACAACTTGGCAACCGGTTTCCTCCTGGGTCTCAAAATGACCTTAAGATGACCTTCTTTCAGCACGCTTTAGTATTCTGTTTAGAGACGGCAACTTAAGAAAACAAATCCTCATTTTGTACACTGGGAAATCTGCCTGCTGGGCCAAAACCGAAAACAAACTTTCCAAAAATTCTAAGTAACGATGTCATAATTAAATGTGTTCACTTGATTAAGTAACAGCAGCTCCTTGTAGCTATGTTTATAGCCGTGTCTCAAGATCTGCTGAATTTTACGAGTGCACTTAATGTACACACGCACCCAAACTGCTCTTATAAATTAAAACTAAAATAAATGTGGTATCCTGGACGGGCTCCTGAAACAAAAAGGAAATCAGTGGAAACAACAGTGAAATCTGAACAAGATGTTGTTAATAGTAACACATACCAGTGTTTGTCCCTTAGTTTTGACAAATGTACCATGGCTGTGGGAGATGTTAGCACTAGATAGCAAACTGAGGAAAGGATATATGGGAATGCTCTGCACTATCTTTGCAACTTTTCCATACATATGAAATTACTCTTGAGGGGTACCTGGGGGGCTCAGTCAGTTAAGCATCTGCCTTCAGCTCAGGTCATGATCTCAGGGTCCTGGGATCGAGGCCCAAATCAGGCTCCCTGCTCAGTGGGGAGTCTGCTTCTCCCTCGGCCTTTGCCCCTTCCCCTACTCCTCTCTTTCTCAAATAAATAAAATATTTAACAAAATAAAATAATAAAATAAAATTACTCTTGAAACCTGGGCACTTATAACTGGCAAAATTTGGAAGTGATCAAGATGTCCTTCAGGAGGTGAATGAATAAACTGTGGTACATCCAGGTAATGGAATGTTACTCAGTGATGAAAAGAAATGAGTTATCAAGCCATGGAAAGGCACTGCTAAGGAAAGAAACCACTCTATAAAGGCCACCCCGGTCTCATTCTCACAAAGACCCTTTCCTTGACCAAACTTTAGTCAGGCCCCTCTGAATCCTCTTCCCAGACTAGGCCTCAACCTCTACACTTCCACATTTGTCTCTGCGTGTCCCAATTTTACCAAGAATCCTGCCAAGCTGGTTTAGCCAGAATCCTCCACTCTTACCCAGGTGATACCCCATTGCCTGGCTTACCTTCAGGAAGACTCCTATCAGGTCAGTTTACTCAGAATCCCTCCTGTTTCCTCTCAGTAACTCCATTCAACTATGGCCTACCTTACTCCTTGGCTATGAACTGCCATTTTTCCTTCTTGTATTTAGAATTGAGCCCAAATGTAACTCCCTTGCAGTAATGCCTTTCAGTAACTTCTGCTTCACCCTTCTTTTTTTTTTTTTAATTATTTATTTATTTATTTGACAGACAGAGATCACAAGCAGGCAGAGAGGCAGGCAGAGAGAGAAGAGGAAGCAGGCTCCCTGCTGAGCAGAGAGCCCGATGCGGGGCTTGATCCCAGGACCCCGGGACCACGACCCGAGCCAAAGGCAGAGGCTTTAACCCACTGAGCCACCCAAGCACCCCTGCTTCACCCTTCTTTAACAAATGTCACAAATATTTTTTCTCTTTACCGATGCCAACTCTATGACATTCTGGAAAAAGCAAAGCAATGGAGATAGTAAAAAGATCAGCAGTTGCCGGGGCAAGGGAGGCAGGTGGGATGAACAGGTGGAGCGTAAGATTTTTAAAGGAGTGAAACCGCTCTGTATGACACTTTAATAGTGGATACACGTCATTATACACTTGTTGAGACCCATAAAACAGGCTACACCAAGAGTGAACCATCCCAAAATATAAAGTTTATGAAAACCAGAAATAAATATAGTATATTATATATCTAGTTAAGACAGTTCTGGAAGTAATAAATAGCAGAGGCATAGCTGAATGACTGAAATGAATATAGTTATCAACTGTGTCAGCAGCTCCGTACTTTTTGGGTACAAGATGGCCCAGTATTTCTTCCAGCAAAAAATTCGAAATTAAGTCCTTCGACTGACTGCGTTTCCTTAAAACTTGGAAGGAAGGGATAACGGAAAGACTACTGACTAAAACTCTCTTCCCCTCTGACAGAGACAATTCCTCATCCCTTTCTAGGGATGACTTTAGGATTATAGAGGGAATCATGTGCACTGGCTCCATGGAGGCATGAACACCATTTTTAAGTAACATGACACTTTCTACTGGATGCTAAGGCGACTTATAAATAATACATGTTCTCCTGTTTCTTGAATTAACTTCCAAATTTAGAGATAACAAACCTTTCGGGAAGGAGGAAATATTTAATAAACCTTATGCATAATGTATGTAATATCCAAGAGGACAGAGTTTCACACAACGCTCATTTCCAAGCTGCAGACCATTTTGTTACATACTTTTGGGAAATCTCCAGGCCCTACTATGTATTTCTCTCTCTCCTGACCTTTCTGTCAGGGTTAAACTTTTCAAAGTTATAGAGGCGGTTTTTCTTTCCTTTCTTTTATTTATTTTTTTTAAATAATAATGAGAGCAGTAATAGGATTGAGGCTCAGAGAATATCCCATTTGAATACCAGGTTTGTCTCTTAATTACACAGTTTTCAAGAGAGTTCTTAACAAGACCAGCCCATCACATAAGACCAATCAGAGCAATTTATTACTTTCCGGCGTGATTTAACTGCATGAACAGCAGTCAAGTATGGAGCTAGCTTGGCAGAGTACACTAACATCACTGAGAGCTTAAACACGTGTGGTGCCAGGGCTCTAACACAGACCAATGGTATCAGAATCTTGAGGAGTGAGGTCTGAGCATCAGGTTTTTACAGTTCATCTTTCTGGCAGGTCTTAGAAGGGAAAAACCAAGTAAGAGGGAACTGAGTCACCAAACACCACCTCAGGATACTTTCCGTGGGTCATCAGACTACGGATGATTCACGAGAACTCTGAATGCGTGATGGGTACCTGACACAGGTCAATTCGTTTAATCTCCAGAACACCCACCTTCCAGGAAGTTGGTATGTTTTAGGAGACTGAAGATCACAGAGATTAAGTGATGGGTGTAATAACAGAATCAGGATCTGAGCCCTGGGTCTGTCGACTCCCAAATTAGTGTTCATGTGCCCCCCTTCGGGGTGGGTGGCTGGGTGAGGGTCTAATGTGTGCTCTGCATTTTGATGGGCTTATTCCAATCCAGGAAATCTAGGATTCTAGACCAGGTGAAAATAAAAAGTTCCCTCGCACCTAGAAAATGATAGCAATGGGTTTCAAACCTATTCTAATTGACTTACGACAGCTTCCCATCACTATAAAAACTTCACGAGGTCAGCCAATCAACAGGTGCTTTGTCCCTGTGCTTTAGACGGTAGCCAATCAAAAACCACCTCACCCCGATGGAGTCCACCAATCAATAACCACCTCACCCCTAAGGTAATAGAATCCACCAATCAATAAATGCCTTACTCCAGGGTTTCTGAGTGTTAGCCAATCAACAGCAGTCCCAATGGAAAGACGAGATGGGAGTAATAGCAGGGGCGAGGGAAGGAGGTGATGCTGAACCAGGTGCATGGCAGGAAACCGGGATGCGGGGAAAAGGGAAAGGAGGCTGATTTCAGTCTTAGAAGATGGGTGGGTGGGTGGTCAGTGGAGTCAGAGGGGGGCTCTCCAGGATAGAAAGGTCTAAGCAAAATAATTAAGAATACCAAGCAAGAGAATTAAGAATAATGATTCCAGAAAATCATTTAAAATAAAAAGTGAGCAGAATGTTATCTCTGGATATCTTTTTTTTTTTTTTAACGTTTTTAATTCCAGTTAGTTAACAGACAGCATAACAGTAGTTTTAGGTGTATGATACAGTGATTTGAAAATTCCAAAGAACACCCAGTGCTCATGACAAATGCCCTCCTTAATCCCCATCTCCTATTTCATCCATTCCCCCACCTACCTCCCCTCTGGTAACCATCAGTGTGTTCTCTATAGTTAAGAGTCAGCTTCTTGGTTTGTCTTTCTTTTTTCCCTTTTGCCTGTTTCTTTTGTGAAATCACCTGGTATTTGTCTTCCTCTGACTTATTTCACTTAGCATTATACTCTCTGGATCCAGCCATGTTATTGCAAACAGCACGATTTCACTTTTTATGGCTGAGTAATATTCCACTGTATATGTATACCACATCTTCCTTATCCATTCATCAGCTGAAGGACACTTGGGCTGCTTCCATAAGCTGGCTACTATAAATAAAGCTGCTCTAAACCTAGAGGTGCATGTATCCCTCTGAATTAGCGTTTCTGTATTCTTGGGTTAATACCCAGTTGTGTGATTGCTGAATCATATGGTACTTCTATTTTCAACTTTTTGAGGAACCTCCATACTGTATTCCACAGTGGCTGCACCAGCTTGCATTCCCACCAGCAGTGCAAGAGAGCTCCTTTGGGTGTCCTCTGGTTTTGTTTTGTGTTTTTTGTTTGTTTACTTGTTTGTTTTTAAGCCATTTCAATGCAAAGTTCTGTACCTTTCCCCCACCCCGCACATCACCCTGTAGCCCAGCAGAGGTTTCATTTTCCTTCACTTTGCCAACACAGGTCAGAAAAGCCACCTGGAGGCCCATCTGGAGGCAACTCCAGGTTGGCCAAGAGTTCAAATCCCATCCCTTTTGCTCAGGGGCTCAACAGGAGGCCACGTTCTTTCAGTTGCTATAGTGTGTGGGATATATTGGAATAGAAAGAAATGCAGCTGAATCAAGATTATTCCATTCCAAAATTAGATTTAATTTTCTAATAGCAAGAAGCCTTAACAGAACAAAGTCTGAAAAAGTACACTCTAACTGCTGAATGTTAAGTGAGACAGTATTTTGATTTAGTCTAAGTATCAGAGAGATCAGCACCCAAAAAGTAGGCATGTTTATCACTTCAGCTTAGGAGGTTCAAGAAATCTCATTTTTGCCTTTGTTAACTGTAGCTAATTAAGTGATCATGTAGGTCGAACCAACAGAAAGAAGAACCATATATTTGATATCATACAGCCAGATCCTATCTTAAATGCCATGTGGCCACTGTAGAATAGAGCTTAGCAAGAACCTCATGTCATACTGGATAAAAGGAACACTCAAAGAACCTAGCAAATGAAGCTGCTTTTTTCAAGATTTAGGTGGGAGAAGATTTAAGGAAAAAAAAAAAGTCTAGAATAGCTATAAAAACTTTCTTAGCTCAAAAGTTTTCACTAATTCCTAAAATATCTAGGACCCTATTTTCTTTCTAAAAAACAACCCTGTCCCACCGTGTGACAGTGGTTGTTTGGGCTTTAGGCACCTGATTTGATGCGAAGTTCAAGGATAAGGTGGACTGATGATTCAAGGTTAATATGCGACTGCCTTGTGGGACATCTGGGTGGCTCAGCCGGTTCACTGTCCGCCTCTTGGTTTTGGCTCAGGTCATGATCTCAGGTCATAAGAGGGACCCGTGTTGGGCTCTGCCCTCAGCACAGAGGCTACCTAAGACTCTCTTTCTCTCTCCTCCTCTGCCCCTCCCCCCATATGCTCTTTCTCTCTGAATAAAAATAATTCTTAAAAAAATTTAAAAGAAATACATATATACATCTGCCTCATTTATGCCTCTATGAACAAACTAATTTAGCTCACTAAAGAAAAGACCGGAGTCACAGAGCTTTGAAAAACTGCCAATTTCACTTTGCAATATAAACCGTACAAGGACAGAACAGGATTTCCTAAACTTAAGTCAAAATAAATAGATAAGTAGACAGACCAAAAAGGTGTAACTCCTTACCCCCAGAATATTAACTTGGAATTTCAGAAAAGTATCTATGTGCACACGTGGATACAGACCTATCAAAATATACGTGTCTATGGGCAAATAGTGTAGAGAGCAATCATGTAGGAAATGAAAGTAAGACTATGCGAAAAAAATTACTGTCCTCCCTACTTTGATTTTCAACATATAGTCTGAATTACTCAAATAACAATGTACTTCACCACAGGTCTAAAGGACTTTTTTTCCTTTGCAATATTTCATGCCTTCAATGTAGTCAACCTATTACTATGGAAAGTCATTCAAATATAGGCTTTTAGCAGATGAGTAACGAAAGAATGATAGACCCCCAAAGGTATCCCGAACCTCCTATCTTACGAACCCGCGAATGTGCTAGATTACATAGCAGAGTGTAATTAAGGGAGCTCATCAGCTCATTTTGAGAAGGGGAGATTATCCTGGATTATCCAGGGGGGCCCAAAGCAGTCACAAAAGTCCTTATCAGCAGGAGAGGGAGGCGGAACAGTCAGAAATTTGGAAACGCTGCACTGTTTCATTTGAAGACAGAGGAAGGCGCTGTGAGCCAAGGGAAAGGGTAGCTCCATGAGCTGGAAAAAGTGAGGAACAGATTCTCCCCTAGAGCCTCCAGAAGGAACAAAGCCCTGCAGAAACCCTGATTTTAGCCCTGTGAGCCCAGGTATGGGATTTCTGACCTCCAGAAATGCGAAGAGGTTAAGTGTGGGCTGAGTTAAGCCACAACAGCAAACCCATGCAGTGAGTAAATTCCACTAAGGTCAGTCCCAAAAGGGAACACCTTCTGGATTTTCCCACCTGTATTACAATGCCTTTGTCCCTTGGTGTCTATCGGCAAATATTTAAAAACAGGACACTTGCATTAAGGAGATCTACTCAAAGAAAGAGTCCCAGAAGCAAATGAAGTACCTTCTAACTTCCTTATTAAAGTTTCAAGTTGTGCTGTAGATAAAAGACTTGCCAGATGCCAACTCATTTGACAGGAGTTGGCAGGAATGTGTGGTACCCTGTGGGGGAACAGAAAGGCCAGTTGGTGGCTCTTTACAAGCAGGATCAGTAATTACAGCTAATACACTTCAACTTTAAGTGGGACACAATATGGAATCCAGAGGCTGTTCCAACTCACAGTAAGTTAATTAAGCCATGACAAGAGTCAAGGTCTTACTACTTCGCCGAGGCACACAAATGCGCCACACATAAAAGAGAAAACAAACAGTGGCGCGAGGCTCCCTGCACCTTTTTACTGCGGAAGGGGACAGGTGCCAATGGAAGCTGCCAGCTGGGTGGTTGAGGGGTGCATGCTTGTAGGTGAGCAAAGCCATCCCCCTCATCCCTACACGACACTGCTGTGTATGCGCGAGCTTGTCAGATGTTTCCGGCAACCTTCTGAAACAGAGGTCATCTACAGGTATCGTCAGTGACCGATCATCCTCGGGCATAATTAAATAACCTGTCCAAATCCACGGGGCTGTAAATGGCCTGGACAGGGGTCTGAAGCCAAAGGTTTATATCCGTTATCTTCTCTGGCCTTGGAGTGTTTGCCGGGAGCAGAATTCTACAGCATGTCTAGGGAAAGAAATCCGGAGGGCAAGGCAGATACGGACACATGAGAACCAAATTTCAATTTTCTTTTTGATAAATGGGTAAGCAAAAATCCTAAGGGAGGAAGAGACCAGATGCTCCTGGTCTTCCAGGTGCCGTCCGGGAAGGCCTTGTTGGCTTTTTAACAACCCACTGGAGGAGGGGCAAAGGCAGACCAGCTGCAAGGGACGTTTCCCCGATTCCCAAACACAAAGTTGAAGAGCTCAGTTCCTCCCTTGGTGCCAGGGCAGGACCACTGGTGTTGCCCCAAGCGGACGGCCACCTCCCTGCAGCCGTTCCTGCTAAGCAGGGCGGAAAGGGATAGGGCTCAGGCTTCCGACACACTGAGAGCCTGGCGGGTTATTTTGGACAAGGTCTTTTTTATGATTTGCTGCTAATTCTGTTGGATGACAGAGCCTGTGGCCTGTAAAGTCTCTGAATTTGCAAAGTTTCCTTTGTGATTGTTCCTCTCCAGCTGGAGAAGGCTAGGGTTTGAAATGCACTGTAACACCAACCAGGCAGGTGACGCTGGGGGAAGTTGCCTGACCTCTCTGACCTCCATTGCTGTGTTTGGCGGTGGGGTCAGGGCTTCTGTGAGGATGAAATGAAACAATCCACAGGAAGTACCCGCTACCTGGTCCATGCTGGATACGTGGCAGACATTCTTGCTCCCCCTACGTCATGGGATGCCAATCACAGGACTCACTAGACTTCAATGTAGACTTTGCGGGGCTTCAAAAATACATCACCCTAGATTTTGACAGTTTCAGCTAAAAACAGTGAGAGAATTTAAAATAACAGTTAATACCCAATGCTCTAAGGTAGTGTCACAAAATTGAGATGCCGTAGTGCCATCAATCCTATTTTGAAAAAGTTTTACCAAGAGATCCCCATGGGTCGCAGATACACCCTGGCTCCTGCTGGGGCTAACACAGATGATATCTGCTTGCATTCAGCCTAGAGAGAATTTTCATGTGTCCACAGTGTTTATCACAATACAATTTATAGACAAATAGGTGTAGCCAAGTTATTTCCAAAACATAAATGTTTTAAAGATTTTGTTTGAGAGAGAGAATGCATGGGGCGGGGAGGGGCAGAGAGAGAAGCAGACTCGCTCCTGAGCCAGACATCGGGCTCGATCCCAAGACTCTGAGCCAAAGGCAGACACCCAACTGACTAAGCACCCAGGTGCCCCTTAAAACGTAAATTTACAGTGTGTGCTGAGGTTTATTCCAGAGAACCAGCCAGTGAAACAACACTGAAGAGGGGAGGTCGCTGGGCTTTTTTTCTTCTTCTCCTTTGCTGCCTGCTCCTCCCTGGTGCTCCTGGCCCCTTCCCCACCTCTGGAACTCTGCAAGCGAGCTCCCTGCTGGCCCCAGGGCTCTTGCTCTGGGCCTCTATTCCCAGTGCTGCTGGCTGTGCATACCACCAGTGTTTCCCCCCTGCCCCCGGGGCTTGCCCTCATGACCCAGAGCAGCTCTGACCACTTTCTAAAGACTAATTACAGTATCAGCAGAAGCTCAAGCACACAATCTGCCACACGATTTCTTTTTTAAAATTGTGGTAAAATACACATAATGGAAGATCTACCATTTTAACTAATTTTAAGAGTACAGTTCAGTGGTAGTAAGTACATTACACTTGGACAACCTGCATCTCCAGAACTTCTCTGTCTTCTAAAACTGAAACCAGATACCCATTACACACTAATTTCCCATCGCTCCTCACCCCCCCACCCCCCCAGCAACCACCATTCTACTTTCTGTCTCTATGAATGTGACTACTCGTTTAAGTGTTTGTCCTTCTGTGCCTGGCTTATTTCACTCAGCATAAAGTCCTCAAGGTTCATCTACATTGTACCAAGTGTCAGAATTCCCTTCCTTTTTAAGCCTGAAAAATATTCCATTGCATGGATAGACCACATTTTGTTTATCCATTCAACCGGCGATGGACATATGGGCTTACTTTCCCCTCTTGATTCTTATGAATAACACTGCTGTTGAACATGAATGGGCAAATATTTCTCCAAGACTCTGTTTTTAATTCTTTGGGGTACATACCCCAAAGTGGACTGGATCATACGGCAACTGTTTCAATTTTTTTGAGGGGCCTCTATCCTGTTTTCCATAACAGCTGGCACCATTTTCAATTCCCACCAGCAGTGCACAAGGGTCCCAATTTCTCCACATCCTCACCAACATTTACTATTTAGTTGTTTGATAGCAGCCATCCTAGTGGGTTTGTACACATATTTTCTTAAGTGAACCTTCTTTTTAATGGATACTGAAGAGGATTTGTTAGTGGATGGCAATTCTCAAGAAAAAGAAAGGGTGTTTTTTTTTTTAAACATATAATGTATTATTTGCCCCAAGGGTACAGGTCTGTGAATCATCAGGCTTACACATTTCACAGCACTCACCATAGCACATACCATCCCCAATGTCCATAACCCCACCACCCTCTCTCTACCCACCTCCCCCTGGCAACCAACCCTCAGTTTATTTCGTGAGATTAAGAGTCTCTTATGGTTTGTCTCCCTCCTGATCCCATCTTGTTTCATTTTTCCCTTCCCTACCCCCACAACTCCCCACTCTGCCTCTCAAATTCCTCACATCAGAGAGATTATAAGATAATTATCTTTCTCTGATTGACTTATTTCACTCAGCGTAATACCCTCTAGTCCCATCCACGTTGCAAATGGCAAGATATCGTTTCTTTTGATGGCTACATAGTATTCCATTGTGTATATGTACGACATCTTCCTTACCCATTCATCTGTTGATGGACATCTAGGTTCTTCCCATAGTTTGGCTGTTGTGGGCATTGCTGCTATAAACATTCAGGTGCAGGTGCCCCTTTGGATCACTACATTTGTATCTTTGGGGTAGATACCCACTAGCGCGATTTCTGGGTCGTAGGGTAGGTCTATTTTCAACTTTTTTAGGAACCTTCATGCTGTTTCCGAGTGGTTGCACCAGCTTGCATTCCCACCAACAGTGTAGGAGGGTTCCCCTTTCTCCACATCCTGGCCAGCATCTGTCATTTCCTGACTGGTTAATTTTAGCCATTCTGAATGGTGTGAGGTGGTATCTCACTGTGGTTTTGATTTGTACTTCACTGATGCTGATTTGTACTTCCCTGATGCTATAGCCCAGGAGTACAGGTCTGTGATTGACTCAGAGCGCTTAGAAAGAAAGTTTTATACTTTATAATTCATCTCCGGTGTTCTGCTCTATCCCATGCCCATTTTTTTTCTTTTTAAGTGAACACTATTAATTTATACATACTAGCAGGATCAGACACTCCCCCAAATTGAACCATATTAAGAAAAACACCTCAAAATGTGAGTTTGTAGGTGTTCATCACCAAGCAGCTAATTTTACTACATGAAATGCCTGGACACAACCAGAATTCCAAAGACTAGACTAGTAAGTCGATACGACTCATTAGTGCCCTGGAAATATTCCAGAAGAGAGAGAATTGGGAGTTCTGTTGCTTCAGTAGAATCTAGGAAGTGCTACTCTTTATACTACTTTTAGACATAATTTACCACTCAGGCCCTGAGAGTATCCATTTTACTAACCTTTGCTAACTGTTCTCCATTTCTGCATGAGCCTCTTAGACATTTGTCACACTAAGAAGAAGGTTATGAATGTTAAGGCCTGAGTACCATCATTTGGAGACTTGCTGTCCACATAATAAGCCAATTTCATCATACAGTATTAATTGTAAAACACATGGAATTCCAAACACCTGCACTGGACCTGGAACCAACAGACACAACCTTACACTGACCCGGAAGATATCACAGTAACGGGGTCATGAGACAAAGGAGAACAGTGGAAACCGCTCCCTCCGCCCCTCCTCCCCCAAAAGCAAACTCCTAGAGGCAGAGCAGGGAAATGGCTAGGCAGGCAGGAGAAATGAGGAGATGCTGGTAAAAAGGATGTAAGCTTTTTAACTATAAGATGAATAAGGTCTGACATCTCCTGGAAAACAGTGACTACAGTTGATAATAGTGTATTGGATAATTGAAATTTGCAGAAAACTTCAATGTTCTCACCAAAATAAATAAATATGTGGTGTGATGGGTGTTTTCATTAACATCTAGGTGGGGAGAATCCTTTCATGATGTATACGGTAAATCACCACAATGCACACTTTAAATATCTTACAATTTAATTTGCCAATTACACATCAATAAAGCTGATATAAAAAAAGGGAAATACTCATCTATGAAAATGGACATTGTTCACTTTGGTGAAATTTGACCCTCTGTTAACCCAACCAAGGGAGTGTGAAGTATTTTTAGACAATGCATGCCCACTGCTCCCAATGCAGACATACAACCATGGAGCGCCATTTTTAGGGGTTTATTAGGCTTTGCTATTTTTCCCCACAAAAGTAACTGTAACTGTTATAACTTCAGTATCTATTTCTTTAAACATATCAAAATGTAAACGTCATGAGTTTTCTTGGTTTCCTAATGAATTCAGCTTTGCTAATCAATACCTGACCTTCTTCCTGACCACCTTGTTATTCACAGTCCTCTGCCTAATGCGGAAACACACACGAGTGAAACAAGCAGCACAGTGACTTTAAAAACACTCCACGTTATCAAGGTCTCAGTGTTCAAATAGAATTAAGCTGCCAAAATCATTTTCATTCTTCAGATATGTAAGGTTTGTGCCCACATTCTAGGTTTTCAATTCTCCTATATAATGTGTTAAGAAAAATTACAGAACACCCGTCCTTACCTAGCCCTGGAAATGGGGAGCTTCCCCTGTCATGCTGAGGAGAGAGCCTGGTCCAGGTCAGGGATCTGGAATATGGAAGGGATCCTGGCTACTCCGGTTTTTTACTCACTACACATACATACCTACAAATGCTTTTGTTAAGATAAATACTGACGTTTATTCCAAACATGCAATTCTTTTAAGGGTGTCTTCGGGGACCTAGGTGGCTCAGTCAGTTAAGCGTCTGCCTTCGGCTCATAATCTTGGGGTCCTGGGATTCAGCCCTGGGGCAGGGAGCCTGCTTCTTCCTCTCCCTCTCCCACTGCTCCTGCTCCTTCTCTCTCTCTCCTTCTCATTTGCACATGCTCTCTAACAAATACATAAAATCATAAAAAAAAAGACAAGAAAAGAAAAAAAAGATGATTTTCCTATCATTTCACAAAACAGAAGGAGGAAATAAGAATTTCCAACATCTATGCCTGACTTTTTGAAATAAATTTTATTTTTCAGAATGGTTTCAGTTTGGGGTGCCTGGGAGGCTCAGATGGTTGGGGGTCTACCTTTGGCTCAGGTCACAATCTCCAGGTCCTGGGATCAAGGCCAACTCAGCAGAGAGTCTGTTTCTCCCTCTCCCTCTCCCCCTGCTTGTGCTTTCTACCTCTCTAAGTGAATCTCTTAAAAAAAAAAAAAAAAAAAAAATGGTTTCAATTTCCTCTACTGTTAACATACTACATCAGAATGGCACATTGGGACAATCAATAAACCAACACTGATACATTATTAACCAGAGTCCATATTTTATTTGGATGTCCTTGGCTTTTACCTAATACCCTTTTTTAAAATCCACAAACGCGCCCAGAAGACCACATTACATTCAGTCCTCATGTCGCCTCAGGCCCTTCTTGGCTGTGACAGTTTCTCAGACTTGGCTTGTCTTGACGACTGTCCAGTTCTAAGGGATACTTGTCAGGTCTTCTGTACAATGTCCCTTGCCTGGGATGCGTCTGGTGCGTTTCTTCCCATGCAAGCGCTGTTAGTGGTTTGGGGAGCAACAGCCCAGAGGCAAAGTGCCATATCATAGCAGGGGATCAAGGAGAGATCCTGTCCACGTGACTCACCTGGTGGTGATGCTGACCTGGCTGAGGTGTGTCTGTCAGGTCTTCCCTCTTCCGAGTCTGTCTGTCTCTTCTCCACACTGGGCTGTTGAGAAGGACACCTCTAAGCAGCGTCTGCCCTTGGGTGGGGCTTCCATTCCACCTCCCTCGAAGATGTGGTATCTACCGAAGTTAGATTCCATTCTACACAGGAGACTTGTCTCTCTTCCTGGTTTAAAATTCATTCATTTGCATCGGGGTAGATGCACAGAAACTTATTTGAGCCACACTCTGGCCACAATCCAGGATTGCTTATTGATCCTGTGGCTCAAACTGTTCTAACTTTGGCTTCTGGGAACTCTTTCAGTTGGCTCCTGTGTTCCTTTGCTATTCCACCATCACCGTGAGAGTGTGTGTGTGTGTGTGTGTGTGTGTGTGTGTGTGTGCGCGCGCGCGCTGGGAGTCCATCCTTATGCTCTGGCATCACGAGACAGCTCCAGGCTCCTCCTGGACATCTCCTGCCCCAGTCCCGGAATCAGCACAGCTGGCGTTAAGGTAACCAGTGGTACCTACGTCTCACTTTGTGTGCATTTTTTTTTTTTAAAGATTTTATTTATTTATTTGACAGAGAGAGATCACAAGTAGACGGAGAGGCAGGCAGAGAGAGAGAGAGGGAAGCAGGCTCCCTGCTGAGCAGAGAGCCCGATGTGGGCCTCGATCCCAGGACCCTGAGATCATGACCTGAGCCGAAGGCAGCGGCTTAACCCACTGAGCCACCCAGGCGCCCACTTTGTGTGCATTTTATAGACTCTAGCCCAGCTCCTGGGTCACAGCACTGTTGAAGAAAGTAAAGAGGCCATCCTGTGGGCCTGCTGCAGTCTGGCTTTGGTTAGCCTTCCCTCCCTCTAAGCAGTGCCGTTAACAAACACCTCTCCCTGGTCCCTAACGTACCTGTCGCTGTGTCTGGCTGACTGTCCCCAACCCCTTCTCCCACTGCCTACTCCTCCTACAACCCCAGCTGGGTTCCATCCCCATCCTCACCAAGCAGGCCTCCCTGACCCCACCTTCGGTCTGCCGAACATACTTCACACTACCACAGGTGTAATTATTTTTACCCTTGACTTAGGTGAGCCGAAACTTGGTAACATATGTCAAGAGCACCTCAGGAGATCCCAGGTGCTATGAGTCAGGGCTCTGACATGGTCACCCAAAGTCCCAAAGAGGCATGGAGAAAACTCTGGTCGCATCTACCCTCCCCCCTGCCCCAGGTCAGCCGAAGGTGCTACAGAGGCGCTCCCAAGCTGCTGATGGGTCCCACTTGATACTTCTGATCACTGGCCCAAGCAAGTCCTGGGTGCTGCCAGCAGCTCGCTCCATGTCCAAGCGAACTCCCTCCCTCCGTCTGTAAGGGTCTGTTTCAGATCTTCCTTCTCCCTCCACGAACGTGCCCCACCCCTTCTGCAGTGTCAGGTGATGAACAACCTTGCCTCATACTTCACTGAGAAAAACAAAAGCAGTCCGAAGGAAATGTCTACCTGTCTATGCCTGTGACCACGCCACTTGTCCCTTTGTTCCCAGGGTGGGCAGCTGGGCACCCTCTGGAGGCCCGCCCTCCTCTGTGCACTGAACCCCACCCCTCTACTTCTGGAGGAACCTGTTGGTCCCCACTCCACCGTGTCCCGAGGACTCTCCTTTCTGGATCATCTTACCTGCACGGTGATAGCTGACACTGTCCATTAGCGCTTTCTTGAGCGCGCCCCTCACTCGGCTTCCGGGCAATCACGTGGCCCTGCTTTTCTTCCTCCCTGAGCGCCCCCCTCAGCTCCCTGCTGCTCCTACTCTGTTTCAGACCCAGATGCAGCGGCAGCCAGGCTGTCTGGGAGCCCCTACTCTGTCTGCTTGCTGCCTGGATGATTCTGTCCATCCTCCTGGCTCAGAGTGCCACTTCGATATGGGTCACTTCCAGAAGTCAGTCTTCACCCCTGCTCTTGCCCCTCAAAGCCAGACTGTTCCACCCAAGTGCCTAGGGAACGCATCCACTCAAATGCCCAACGTGGTCTCCAAATGGCTCACACCCAGAGACAATTCTTCATTCTCCCCACCAGAAACAAAAGGAAACGAGTCAAGTCAACAACAACAAAACCCGCCTGTATCTCCTCTCAGTGTTCCCTTCTGAGTAAATGACATAAAAGACAACCATTCATCCAGTTGCCTGTCAAGCCAAAGCTCTTGGAGCCATCCTGCAGCCTCTCCTTCCACACCACCCGCCCCGCTCAGCACACCCTGCAGCCTCGCCTGAAAAATGTCTCCAATCCAACCACTCCTCATCCCCTCTACCGCCCTGCTCCAAGCCAGCAGCCCCTCTTGCCTGTGACTTTCTCCTAACGGGTCTCTCTGGGTCCAACCCTCCCCCAACCCCGCTCTGCTACCCTAACAGCAGCCTTGTGAGACCTGTACAACGGACGGTGATTTGTGTCACTCCTCTGTCCAAACCTTACTGCAGCGTCCCATCACATCATAACAGAATCCGGAACCTTTACAAAGGTCTCAGATAACTTGACCTTGGGCCCTTTTCCTCCACGCTCGTACCCCTCCTGCTCCTCACACCTGGCTGTCCCTCGGAGCCACCAGGCGAGCTCTTGCCTGAAACGCTGTGCCCCCGACATCCACAGACTCTCCGTCCCCTCACGCTGCCTTCTTATTTCCCTGGTACTTCCCAGGAGTACTTCATGCATGTCTTTATTGATTAATTGTCTATTTTCTCCCACTGAATACAATTTGTTGCAGACAAGGACTGTGTGTCCTTGTAAACAAAGCGCTCAGGCAGGCCTGAGCCCATGCATGTCCCCTGCAAGCATCTGAAGGAGGGAGTGGGTGAATGTCCCATAGATGCTCTTTATCGGGAGGGGCTGACAGCCTCCCCCAGAGGAATCTGCTCGTGGGTCCGAGCTACTGAAAGGCTGTTGTGTCCTACACTGAAGTCCCAGTTTGCTGTTGGGAGTCACACTGAAGATGCTTCATCTAAAACAATCTCACTCCTTGAGATAGCCGTTGTTGTTCTACATAATAAGGGCTCTTGACTCATGATGGCAGCCGTAGAAGAATTACAATTAAAATCTTAAATGTTATACTATTGAGCTACTTTGGGTAAAAGGATAAAAAAGTACATGGAATAGACATAAATATTCATGAAACGCGGATCAATAACGAAGGACTCTTCCAGCTCTTTCCAGCAACTAATGAGCACAGCGACAGATACGAGAGATGCCAGTTTAGGCAAACCCACAACACGTCTGAGAGCACGCCGGCCGAGAGCACACCTGGTGAGCAGACTCTAAGCACCGTTAATAAGATTCCGGCACTGGAAAACTCTGTATTTATCCTTTTCAACCCCCAATTTTGAAATAGGCAGTTGAGCACTGAAACAACGCCAGATGGATATGGTCCTTTCAGCAGAGCTAGAAGAATACAAGACTCCCTTTTACATAAAAGCATTAAAGTTTCTAACTAGTGGAATCCATTGCTGGCATGGTAGAAGACTGTTAAGAGGATGTCTGGATTCTCAAGTAGGAATTCCCAATTGCCACAGATTGAAATCTGATGAAATATACTTGAAAAGAAACCGCTGTAGGCACTGCACACAATGACAAAGGGCTGGCATTTAGAAGACATAAAAACCCTTGAAGTCCAGAAGAAAAAGACCAACAGCTTGACTGAAAAGCGGGCCAAGGACACGCTCCTTGCACAGAAGGGTGGCACAAATGGTGACTACATACCCGAAAAGCTCTGCCACATCCATAGCTTGAGAGCAGAGTACGGAAGATGCCTTTGGACTCCAGAAGGATAAAAATGAAACAGGTTGATGATACAGGTGTGAGGAAGGCTGGGGAGATGAAAATGGAATGACCAGCATTGAAGACAATTTGCTGGGCTTTTCCTGGAAGTTCAACACAGCATGCCGTGCCCAGTGGCAACTTCACTCCGAGTCTCAGGTGGGACTGCTGTGACAGAGAAGAGAAACGAAGCCGAGCAAGGGGAAAAGGGAGTAGGGTGTCACACAGCAGTGACACAGAAGCAGGCCTCCCCAAACCACTTAGATGACTCCCGGAAACCAGGCTGAGTAGGGGGAAAAAAAAACAAAAACAAAGGACATCCTACATGGTATCATTTTCGGAAAAGCCTGAGACCGACCAACTAGACAATATTGTTCAGGCTCACCCATGCATGTAGTGAAATGAGCTTTAAAAAGCAAGGGAACGGGGGCACCTGGTGTGTGCAATCAGCAGGACATGCAACTCTTGATCTCAGGGTCATGAGTTCGAGCCACACATTCAGCGCAGAAATTACGTATTAAAAAAAAAAAGAATAAAAAAGTAAAAGAGTAAGATAATGGGCAGGTGAGTAAATAAATGAGGGAGAAAAGACAAAGGTCCCCAGAAGAATTCCAAATAAATTATGTAGCTCCTCCTCATCAAGGAGGGGGAGCCTAACTCCACTCACTTAAGAGTGGGTGGCACTCAGACCTCCTTCCAAGGAGGACAGCACGAGAGGGGCACGAGGAGGAACTCTGGAGCCAGCTGGTCAAGGCCAAGGTCATGTTGCTTAGGCAGATGGACAGTACATACCTTGGATATTATGTGATGAACAATGGCACTTTACTGCTTTGGTCTCCAAAGAAGCCCACGACCCTAACAATGAGGATCAGGTAAATCCCCACTAGGGGACACCTGACAAGTGCTCAAAACCGTCCAGGTCACCAAAACCAGGAAAGTCTGAGGAACTGTCACAGCCTGAGGACACATGACAACAACGTGTAATGTGCTCTCCTGGGTAGGACCCTTAGAACCGGAGAATTTTCCATTCTCTGAAGCGTACTTTGATATTAATATAGCCATTCCTGCTTCTCTTTTGATAATGATTAGTGTTTGCATGGTGTGTAATTTTTCATCCTTTTTTAATCAACGTATATGCAGACATATATACACATGCACGCCTCTAAAGTGTCCCAGGATATGACAGGAGAGACAGAAGCACCTCAGAGGATAAGGCACTTATGTGGCCAGTATTTTGTGCTTAAAAAGGAGAGGTCCTATAGGCAGAAGTCAGGAACGGGCTAAACCCAGGGGTCCTGAGACTGTACAGAAGAGTTCAGAACCCTATACTAGGTAATCCATGCAGAATCCAGATCTCATTTGGGAAGAAGACATTTCTGGTTTATTTAGTTCTTTTTTTTTCAGGGAAGGAAAAAAAACAAAAACAAAAACACAAGCGATCAGGTATTCTCTACAGCAGTCTGAGTTTTCCATTCCTGAGACCGTCAAGATGACGAGCTTCCCCACAAACGCCACTGACACTGTAAGCAGAACACCTGAGTGCACAGAACTGGGCCTCACGGGGTCAGCCCCCAAGGGACACAGAACTTCTTCCCACCCAGCTCTAGAGTCACAAAGGACTCAGTGCAATCATCTGATTCACCCGCTCATCCATCAGGATCCTGCAGCACTAGGAGGTCAGATCCTGGTCACCAGGACACTTAGACCTAAGAGACTCGGATCCTGCGGCTAGGCTAGAGGGTGTGGGTCTGGAGCCAAAAACATTGGGCGACATCACTGACACCAGAACCAATTCTGGCTATGTGGCCTTTTATAAAGTTGTAACTATTTCACACCTCTCCCGTGTTCTGCAGGTAACCCAGATATTGGTTCCACTGAGCAAAAGTCAGGGCTCTGTAAAAAGTCCCTGGAAGAAATAATATGGATTCTGCTGTGTGATCTCTCCACTGACCCTGGACCCTGTTTGGTAGGAACCCATCATCTCTCATGCTGAAATCTCCAAAGTAGAAAACGTAAAGGCATGGAGAGAAAATATTAGCAGCACTCCAATTTCTGGTATGTTCTAACGCACCGAGGTGCCCTGTGCTTCCTGTTTATTCTATTCTGCCAGATTTCTGTGTAGAAGACCAGTTTCCCTTGAGGGGTAGCTCATTATAAGGATCAAAAATCAGAACTGCCAATAAACACTGTAATCAGTAGTGGACTGGAGTTTTGTTTGTTTTGTCTTTTTTAAGTTTTGCAGATTATCTACAGTATGAATAAATGAACATTCTCGGATGGAGGACTTCAAAGCAGAAGGCCTCTTGCAGGAAGACGGATGCAAAAACATACAGACACAGGCACAGCTCACTCCAGGACGTTCTAGAGTCAAGTCTGAGCACCCTAGTGGCTCTTGGAGGAAAATGCACGTTCCAAGGTGGCCCAGAGCACAGAGGAGGTGACCTGGGCACAAATGCAAGTGAGGCTCATCTAGGACACAGGAACACTGTCCTGTGACATCCTCTTTACCCCTCTTTTCTTGCCTTACCTCTGCTCTCAACCTCAAAACAGCCCTTTATCTCCCCAGGTTTAGCAGTTTCCAGACTGGCTGATCAGAAAGACTGGAGAGGCTTTAAAATAAAGCCAAAAAAGTCTAGGCTTCCCAAAATCAAATCCTCAGAGCTGGAACCGGAGACTGGGGTCTGTGTGTTTTTTTTTTTTTTTTTTTTTTAAACCCACCTCCAGGAGGGGGGAAGCACAAGTGGGAAGAGTGTCGATGAAAACATCAGCCCCGATCCCCTGTGTCAGCACCTTTGACTCCCCGGGGAGCTTGCCCCAGGAGATGGCAGGGCCCATCTGCCCCTCCAGGTTGGTGGCTCCCCTGTGCAGCCAGCAGGCCCTGACTCAGAGCTCCCTGAGACCCGTGTGCTTGCTTCTGGAAAGAAAACTGTGAGGCAGAGGCCATGGCACTGTCAGAGGCCAGGTCTTCTCTGGTCCCCAAGCACCTTTTGAGTGATCAGCTCCTTCCATTCCCAGCCCAGCCGGCCAACAAGAGCAGGGGCAGCAGCACAGGCAGCTCATAGCTCAGGGGAACTCCTGGTCCCCTCTCCTGGAGATGAGAGGCCAACGGGAGACGAGCTCCTGTGTTTTCCTGCCATTCGGGGCCAGAGGGGGACTTCCGGTGTCACCCACACCGTGAACGCTTCTTCCCGCAGAATTCTGTGGGGTGTGGTGGCTGGGACTGTGCAAAACTGTCCATGATGGACTGTCCCTGAACTCCGAGAACCACAACCCAGGTACTCCTCAGGTCCCTCCCCATCACTGGCCCGGAAACCAAGGCCTAGATGTCAACACACAGTCATGAGAAGCACAACTGAACAAATGGCAGGTCCTCAACCCCATGTCCCCCCACACACACCACTTTCTCCAGAGGCCTCTGCTCCAAGCACAAGTCAGTGAGACTTGGAATCCAACCACCGAGAAAATAGAGCCAGAATTTAACAAAACTGTGCTCACTATGGAGTTTTGGGATGATAAGACAGAGCCATTTGAAGATGGCCATGCAGCTTTTCCCACAAAGAGGAGGCTATCAGACGCAGGCTGCTGACAGGAAACGTTTCTTATCTCGGGCTCCAGGGATGAACGGCTCCCCCCAGCTCCTCTGATCTTGGTGTGGAAAGTCTTTCCTAGTCTTTGTAAGCACTACAGAATCGACAACAAAACCTCTGGGTAAGATCATAAGCTGCGGGTCCCAAAACTGCTAATTAAAACAAGTCTGGAGAAGGGGGTCTCAGCTTTGTTGTCCTCCCCACTCCTTCCCCATGAGCGCTGCGGTAGGGGAGGGGGGATCCAAGCAGAATGCAGCCTTCTGTGGAAATACCCTACCTGAGCACGAAGCACTCTGCTTCCCCCACTGGGCTTGGGTCTGGCCTGGGGTCCACGGTGGGCCTTGGCTGCTCCTGACTGTGGCCTGCCCCCACTGCGGCCTGCACAGCATTCCACACAGGAAGGTCAGAAGGCCAAGGGCTCTGGGCAGGGAACCACCATGAGGGATTCCAAAATTAGGATCTCCCTTACTTCTTTCAGAAAGCAGTCAAGTTCAAACCTAACCAAGGCTGAGAAGACACAGGTGGTTTCACAGTGAGACATAGGATGGGTCCCCACTGTCACAGACCTAGCAGGTGGACACAATTACCCTCTCCTCAATAAGAACTGGGGGACCCCAGTTTCCATTCAAAACCTACTTCTGCTACGACCTTGATCATTAACACGGTACCAGTGATCTTCTATGGTCTGACTGAGTCATACGAAGTTTTTATTTAACTTCTTGGAGCCAGTACTCTTTCCAGAGAAAACTTCCCCAATGTTCTAATAAAAGTGAACAGGAAACACCAGTGACAGGAGAAGGTGGAAGTGAAGAGGTCCCAGGACCCCCCACAATCCCCCAAGTGTCCCGGGACCACCAGCCATGCTGCCTGTGCAGGACAGCTCTGCGGTCTCCCGCGTGCCCCTTCAGATGGGCACATGCTAGTGGGAGGTCCATAAAAGGAATTCTCACAAGGACAGAGCAACTTATTTTTCAACTTCACTGAGGGAGACTTAATATATAAAAAAGTCATGCATATTTGATATGTACAATTTGAGTTTGGACATAGGCACACACACCTTGACATTATCGCCCCAAACAAGGTAATAAACAAGTCCACCACCTCCAACAGATTTACCTGTTCTGGGTCTACAGATGGCTCCCAACTTCTAGTAGATTTTTTTGACTTTATGACGGTGTGAAAGCGACACCCATTCTGTAGAAACTGTACCTCTAATTTTGAATCTGGATCTTTTCCCGGGCTAGCAAATGTGCTCCATCCTCTCTCGTGATTCTGGGCAGCGGCCACGCAATGGCCCCCGTCACCCACGCAATCATGAAATCAACGAGCAGCACAGTGAAGACCACTCTGGTTTTCACTTTCAGTTCAGTATCCAATCAGTCACGGGATATTCAACACTATTAGGAAACAGGCTTCGTGTTAGATGATCCTGCCCAACTGTGGGCTGATGTAAGGGTTGTAAGCACATTTAACACGGGTGAGGCCAAAGATGACGTTCACAGGTGTATTCAATACCTTTGTGACTTACTGATATTTTCAACCTATGATAGGTTTATTGGGATGTAAATGCATTCTGAGTCATGGATGATCTGTGATTTGCTAAAAACCTCCACCTCCCCAACCCCCCACTGCGACACACACACATGGCAGGAATGTACTTTTTGTTTTTCTGCAGGAAGGTAAAAAAAAAACAACAACAACAACAACAAAAAAAACCTTTTTAATTTTGGAACCTTGACTGCAGCAATGCTCTCATTCAAAGATCCATGTGATCTACTTCTTACTCTACCGTTCTGTCCCACCTACATGCCTGGTCCAGTGGTTCTTAAAGGAACAGTGCCGCTAGGTCACTCTGCAACCGAGCATGCACAAATAATTATAACCCATGACCTCCTGGCTCATTTCCTGTGTTTATAAAATGGTGATGGTGTGGGGAGAGAGAGAAGAGCCATGTCATCTGGTTTTAAAAAGAAATTATGCAAGTTTATATGAAAATTCCTTTGTGAACTGTCGGGTACAATTCAGAGAATAGTGGAGAAAGGATAGAAATGCCCAGAACTCAGCTTCTATCAGAGAGAAAAGAAGGGGGGGAGTGGGGAGCAAGGACTTGCTTTTTTGTGTTTTTAATTGTTTTTTTCAGCTTTCTAAGAAGCCACACTGCTAGAGCATGCTGGGTAGGGGAGAAAAGGAAAATGCTTGATTAAACTTCGATCATCACTTCTACCATTAGAAAATGGATGATTTCATTACATTTAAAAAAAAAAACTACATTGCAATTTTCTGAAGCTTCACTCTGCACAAAGGTGCTGTGGACATCTAAAGAGGCATGGGGAGGACACAGCACATGGAAGTATACAGGTTCTCTTGCTCCCACAGATGATTTTTTCCAAAGGTCTGCTCCCAAGTTTGAAGTCACCAGTACAAGGCAGCACTGAAGGCTGTCTGGGAACAGCACAAGGCCAAGTCCGTGGCCTGCATCTGGCCTCTGCTTGGTCCTGAGCTGCTCAGCTCAGGACTTCAGGAGGTGCAAGGCCCTCCTCCATGGGACTGAAGTTCCTGTGTCCCACCCCTCAGCTCCTTCCCAAAGCTTTTCTTCCTGCTCCCTTCCTTAAGTTTCCAAAAGAGACTTGCTTCCAAACCATACTTGGTTGCTGGGGACTTTTCTATGGGAAAAAATAAGCAAATAAATAAAATTCATGGTCTGGTAAGAATGAAAGGCTTCGGATCAGAAGATGTAGACACGCAGCCTACTCTTCCCTCACGAGCCCTGAGCTTTGGCCAAGCTGCTTAATCTATCAGAACATCCAGCAGGTTAGGCCTGCTTCAAGGTAAGTGCTCAGACCACAGGTGGTTACTATGTCATTGCCAGGGTATGTCAGGGTCATGGGGAAGAGAAAGAACATGACCTTGGTCAAAATGCCAGCATGTGAGTTTGACTCTACGAACATAGGCAATCACCTTAATCTCTCCCAAGAGTTAGTGCCTCGCCTGTAAAATCAAGGTAATGAGATCTGTGTTTCAGATTAGAGGTTACAGTTGAGGCAGAAAGCCCTATGCCAGGCACCCAGCAAGTATGACTACCCCACCAAGTTATCTGTGGTAGAATCAACACTGCCGTACTTTTAGCAATTGCCAATACTTACTGGGTATTTATTTAATCAATTTATTTGATTATCACAGATCTAGCCACTACAAAAACTGGAACATCAAAGGCTATGGCTATCCCCAGACACTTGGTATCCCTTAAGACCGCATTGCTCCAGTGCAGAGTCCCTACCCCAGATTCCTCAGGAGTCCCAATGAAGGGGAGAGTGGCAGTGAGGGGGCCAGGATGGTCCCTTCTATTTTCGCATAAATCAACAAGTTACTTCCAGATATCTCCATCTCTCAAGATCAGTTTTAGCCCTAAAAACTTAATGACTGACTGAGAGATGGGTTTTGTATGTAAAAGTTCTTTCTAAATAAACCTGTGGGCCAAGAGAATAAGAGCATTACTAGCAGTCTTGTCATTTCTACAAAAAAAAAAAAAAAAAAAAAAAAGCTGAGATATGGCAAAAGTGAGGAGAAAAAAAATAAAATTTCCCTTTCTAAAATTAGTATTACTGGATAGGATTTTTATGAATGTAAGAGTGACAAATATGGTTGGCTTTTCATTTTATCCTGCCCAATGCAGGCTTAAAACAAATCACTGCTGCTTCTGTAGTGGACAGAAAATAATGCATACAGACTTGTTATTACTTAAAGTAAGCTGTTGTCAGATGTTTTATATAAGCCTTATGGTAACCACAAAGCACAAACCTTTAATAGATACACAAAAAAGAAAGACAAAGCAATCTAGAGGTGCCTGGGTGGCTCAGATGTTAAGTGATTGACTCCAGCTCAGGTCATGATCCCAGGGTTCTGGGATCGAGCCCCACATCAGGTTTCCTGCTCAGCAGGAAGCCTGCTTCTCCCTCCCGCACTCCCCCTGCTTGTATTCTCTCTCTTGCTCTATCAAATAAGTAAATAAAATCTTTAAAAATAAAAAAGAAAAGCAATCTAAGCATACTACTGGAGGAAATCATTAAATGACAAAGGAATTGACAAAGAGAAGAAAGGAGCAAAAGAATTACAAAAAGCAGGAAAACAATTAACAAAACGACAACAGTAAGTCGATAACTATCAATAATTACATTAAATGTAAATGGACTAAAATTCTCCAATCAAAAGATGGGCTGGGGCGCCTGGGTGGCTCAGTGGGTTAAAGCCTCTGCCTTCAACTCAGGTCATGATCTCAGGGTCCTGGGATCAAGCCCCGCATTGGGCTTTCTGCTCAGTTGGGAGCCTGCTTCCTCTTCTCTCTCTGCCTGCCTCTCTGCCTACTTGTGATCTCTGTCCGTCAAATTAATAAATAAAATCTTAAAAAAAAAAAAAAAGATGGGCTAATAGAGTGGCTTAATGGAGAAGAAACCTAAGACACATCCATGTGCTTCCTACAAGGACATTTTTCGGATGTAAGGACACACATAGACTGAAAGTAAAGGGATGAAAAGATATTCTGTGCAAATGGAAACAACGAAACACAAAAAAAAAACAGGGATAGCTAAACTTTATCAGACAAAATAGAATTTCAGCCAAAAAATGTCATTAAGAGACAGAAAATGTGCTTATATAATGATAAAGGGGTCAATCCAATAAGATATAACATTTCCAAATATTTATGCACCCAACATAGGAGCACTTAAATATATAAAGCAAATATTAACAGATGCAAAGGGAGAAACATAGAGCAATACAGTAATGGTGGGGGGCTTTAATACCCCACTTACAGGGGCACCTGGGTGGCTCAGTGGGTTAAAGCCTCTGCCTTTGGTTCAGGTCATGATCTCAGGGTCCTGGGATCGAGCCCCACATCGGGCTCTCTGCTCAGCAGGGAGCTTGCTTCCCCCCAACCCCGCCTTCTCTGCCTGCCTGTCCTCTTGTGATCTCTGTCAAATAAATAAATAAAATCTTAAAAAAAAACCCCACTTATATCAATTCAATAGATCATCCAGACAGAAAATCAATACAGAAATTTGTATGCAAAATACATGCTAGAGTAGGCAGACTTAATATTTACAAAAGATTCTACCTAACATCAACACTATTTTTCTCAAACACATACAGAACATTCTCAAGAATATATCATAGGTTAGGCCACAGACAAGTCTTAATACATTTAAGAGGACTGAAGTCCTATCAAGAATCTTTTATGGCTTGTAATGGTATGAAACTAGAAGTCAATTGCAAGACCAAACCGGAAAAATCCACAAGTATGTGAAGGCTAAACAACACGCTACTGAATGGGTGAAAGAAGAAATCAAAAGGTAAGTCAAAAAATACCTTGAGACAAATGAAAATGGAAACATCAAAAGTTATGGGACAGAGCAAAAACAGTTCTAAAATGTAAGTTTACAGTGATAAGAACCTACATTAAGAAAAAAACAAAGACTGCCAAATAAAGTAACTTTACACCTTAAGGAACTAGAAAAAGAAGAACAAATGAAACACAAAGTTAGTGCAAGGAAGGAAGTAACAAAGACCACGGTAGAAAGAAACAAAATAGAGACTAAAAAGATAATAGAGGGGCGCCTGGGTGGCTCAATGGGTTAAAGCCCCTGCCTTCGGCTCAGGTCATGATCTCAGGGTCCTGGGATTGAGCCCTGCATAGGGCTCTCTGCTCGGCAGGGAGCCTGCTTCCACCTCTCTGCCTGCCTCTCTGCCTGCTTGTGATCTCTCTGTGTCAAATAAATAAATAAAATCTTAGAAAAAAAAAATTAAAAAAATAAAAAGATAATAGAAAAGACCAGTAGTACTAAGAGCTGGTATTCTGAAAAAGATAAAATACATAAACCTTTTCCAGACTCACCTAGAAAAAAGAGAACTCAAGTAGATAAAACCAGAAATGAAAGAGGGGACATTATAACTATACCATAGAAATACAAGGATCGTAAGACACTACCATAAAAAACTGTATGCCAACAAACTGAATCGCCTAAAAAAGGGGACAAATTCCTAGAAAGATAAAACCTGTCAAGACTGAATTATAAAGAAATACAAAAATCTAAACAGACTGATTATTAGTAAGAAGACTGAATCAATAGTCAAAAGCCTCCCAACAAACAAAAGTCCAGGACCAGATGGCTTCCTTGGTGAGCTCTACAAAACACTGAAAGAATTAATACCAATCCTTATCAAACGCTTCTAAAAAACAGAAGAGGAGAGAACACTTCTAAACTCATTTTACGAAGCCAGCATCACCCTAAAACCAAAATTAGACAAAGACATTACAAGAAAAGAAAATTATAGCCCAATATCACTGGCAAGTATAGAAAAATCCTCTACAAAATACTAGCAAATTCAACAGCATATCAGAAGAGCATACGCCATGATCAAGGGGAATTTATTACAGGGATGCAGGAATAATTCAACATATGTAAATCAATGTGATGCACTATATTAAGAAAACAAAGAATAAAAATAGTATGATTTTTATTAGTATGAATAATAGATTCAATGAATAGATTCAATAGTATGAATCTCAATGGATGTGGAAAAAGCATTTGATAAAATTCAATATCCGCTAATAAAAACTCTCAGCAAACTGGGTATAGAAGAAACGTACCTCAGCATAATAAAGCCCACAGCTAATATCATACCTAACAGCAAAAAGCTGATGGCTTTTCCTCAAAGACCAGGAACACGACAAGAATACCATTCTTGCCACTTTTATTTAACATAGTAATGGAAGTCCAGGCCAGAGCAATTAGACAAGAAAAAGAAACAAAAGGCACCCAAATCAGAAAAGAAGTAAAACTGTCACTATTTGCAGATGACATGATGTTATATATAGAAAACCATAAAGACTTCTCAAAAAAACTGTCAGAATAAGCGAATTCAATGAAGTTGCAAGATACAGTATCAATATACAAGTATCAGTTTGTTTCTGTACATTAACAATGAACTATCAGGAAGAGAAATTAAGAAAACAATCTCATTTGCAAGTGCATCAAAAAGAATAAAATACCCAGCAATAAATTTAACCAAGGAGGCAAAACATCTGTACATTGAAACTGTTAAGACATAGATGAAAGAAACTGAAGAAAACACAAATAAATGGAAAGATACTCCATGCTCATGGATTTTAAGAATTAATATTGTTAAAATGTCCATACGACCCAAAGCCATTTTCTTTTTTTTTTTTTTTAAAGATGTATTTATTTATTTGACAGCGAGATTGCAAGTAGGCAGAGAGGCAGGCAGAGAGAGGGGGGAAGCAGGCTCCCTGAGTAGAGGACCCTGAGATCATGACCTGAGCCGAAGGCAGAGGCTTAACCCACTGAGCCACCTGGGCGCCCCCCAAAGTCATTTTCGGATTCAATGCAATCCTATCAGAATTCTAATGGCATTTTCATCAGAAATAGAACAATCTTAAAATGTGTATGGAACCGCGGTGCCTAGGTGGTTCAGTCGTTTAAGTGTCTGCCTTTGGCTCAGGTAATCCCAGGGTTCTGGGATGGAGCCCCAAGTCAAGCTCCCTGCTCAGTGGGGCGTCTGCTTCTCCCTCTCTCTCTGCCCCTCCCTGCCACCTGTGCATTCACTCTTCCTCTCTCTCTCAAATAAATAAAATCAAATTTAAAAAAAAAATTTTGTATAAAAGATCCCAAATACCCAAAGCAAATTTGAAGAAAAATAAAATAAATCAAAGGTAGAAGCATCGCACTTTTGATCTCAAGGTATCTTACAAAGCTATGATAAAGAAAACAGTAAAATGTTGGCATAAAAAGAGACACATAGATCAATGGAACAGAACAAAGAGCCCAGAAATAAACCCATACATATATGGTCCATTAATTTCCAACAAAGGAGCTAAGAATACACAATGGGGAAAGAATAGTCTCTTTAGTAAATCATGCTGGGAAAACTGGACAGCCCCATGCAAAAGAATGAAACAGACCACTAGCTTACACCGTAAATAATTAACTCAAAATGGATTAAAGGCTTAAATATATGACCTGAAACCAGAAAACACCTAAAAGAAAATGCAGGCAGTAAGCCCCTTGACATCAGTCTTGGCAATGAGTTTTTGGATTTGACACCAGAAGCAAAGGCAACAAAAGCAAAAATAAACAAGGGGGAGGACATCAAACTCAAAAGCTTCTGTACAGCAAAGGAAACCATCAACAGAATGAAAAGTAACCTAGAGAATGGAAGAAAATATTCACAAATCATATATCTGATGAAGAGTTATTATCCAAAATATACAAAGAACTCCTACGACTCAACAGCAGAAACACCAACAAAAAGTGGGCAGAGGATCTGAACAGCACTTTTCCAAAGAAGACATGCAAATACTCAACAGGTACATGGAAAGGCACTCACCATCACTCATCAACAGGGAAATGCAAATCCAACTCACAATGAGATATCACCTCACACCTGTTAGAATGGCTATTAGCAAAAATACAAGTGATAACACGTATTGGCAAGTACTGGAGAAAAGGGAGCACTTTCTCTTTTTTTTAATAAACATATAATGTATTATTTGTTTCAGGGGTACAGGTCTGTGAATCATCAGTCTTACACAATTCACAGCACTCACCATAGCACACGTCCTCCCCAGTGTCCATCACCCAGCCGCCCCATCCCCCCCACACTTCTCCCCTCCAGCAGCCCTCAGTTTGTATCCTGAGGGGAGTCTCATATGGTTTGTCTCCCTTTCTGGTTTCGTCTTGTTTTCTCCCTCTTGATGGAAAGATACGTTGGTGAAGCCACTATTGAAAACAGTATGGAGGGGCCCCCCCAAAATTAAAAACAGAACTACCAGATGATCTGACAATTCCACTTCTAGGTATATTTCCAAAGGAAATGAAAATGGGCTCTCACAGAGCTATCTGCAACCCCATGTTCACTGTAGCATTATTCACAGCAGCCAAGATATGGGAACAGCCTAAGTGTCAGTCCAGAGATGACCAGATTCAGATGCGATATACAAATACAACAAATGTTATTCAGCCATGAGAAAAAAAAAGGAAATCCTGCCATTCTTGACAACACAGATGGACCTCAAGACATTGTTAAGCGAAATAAGCCAGAGAGCCAGACAGAGACAGACAAATACCGCGTGGTATCATTCATTTGTGGAATCTTTAAAAAAAAAAAAATAAAAGTCAAACTCTTGAAACAGAGAGTAGCAAAGTGGTGGGAGGGGCTTAGGGTGGAGGAAACAGGCAGAGATTGGTAAAGGGTAAAACTTTTATCTGTAAGATGAATAAGGCCCAAGGATCTAATGTATAACACAGTGACTACTATTGATAACACAGTATTATTTAATTGAAATTTGCTAAGAGGAGGAAATGTAAATGTTCCCACATACACACACATGAAGATAAACATGTGAAGTGACAAGTGTGTACATTAACTAGATGGTCAGGATTCTTTCACGGTGTATGTGGCATATCAAAGCACCACAATGTACACTTTTAGTAGCTTACAATTTTGTCCATCACAAACCTCCACGAAGCTAAAAAAAGAAGGAACAACACGTAGAGGATCACTGGTAACATCTGCTCTCCAATATTCGTATCAGCAACTGACAGTTCATGGAATCTGCGTCTCTTCTTCCCTTCGCTCATGAGTCTTATCACCTAAGCCACGATCTTTCCTCCCCCTCGACACCAACATCTTCTACCCCCTTGGGCTTCTTTCATGAAAATGTCTCTGTGTAGTTTTTCAAAAGATAAGGAATTTTCAGCATCGTGTACAAGGCCCTTCACATCTAGCAAACACCAGCCAGCCCCCAATGACAGTGAACTAGAGTCAGTCTTCAACAATACACGGGAAGAATTAAGTGCAGGCTCTACATCCATGAACAGCACGCCAGCGTAAATGGAAGGGCTTTGCCACTGTGCTTCTCCCATGATTCCCCCTCCCCACAGCAGCCAGGGTCAGGGCTAAGGAGTTCCCAAGACTGCTCTTCAACTTCCAAATGGGGGAGGCTCCAGGGAAGACAAGAATACAAGGCAGGGAAGTGCACCACCTGGAAACAGGGGCTCAGAACCCCACTTAGGCCCCTCTGAGAAGCAGCTGGGACATTCCCCCTCCCCCCAGATCCCCCCAGCCAGCCCTAAGTGCAGGTCTCAACTGGTACAGGGTACACTTTGAGTCCCGGTACCTGGGAAATGCATCTGAGGCTGACATCCCACTTAACCACTTTACCAGGCTGGTGAGGCTTTCATTTCTTTCCAAAATATGCCCCTCGATAAAGGCACTTTTCCCGTTGGGGCTTGAAGGACCACAGACCAAAGAGCATGCTGGGCCCCAACTCATTATTGCTTAAATGATCTGGAGATTCTAAGAGCCGTTACCCAGAGACTCCACCTAGCCTGTCCTTGCCAAGGGGACCCACTATGCCTCTGCACATGCATGCCCTCATTCTCTAAAACTCACTCCAAACACAGCTTCCCGTGACTTTTCCAGACTCCTCTCTGAGGGACAGTTCCCTCTGCCTTGGGCACCAGGGACTCACAATAAGAACCCCAGCCAGAGCTGTCAGGGTCCTGTGCCTATCCCACAAGGGCAAGAGAAAAATGCTGTCTAGAGCTTATTTTATCTATTTTTGTAGCTGCTAAAACACTAAGAAAAATAATCTAGAATCCAGTTGGTGCTCACAATATTTATTACATGAATGGATACATCTAAAGATTTTCCCATTGGACATTTAATCCAAACCACAAAAGTAATTTTTAAGACGTTTTGGCCATGGATGTCATGAGCTTATAAAAATTAATTCTTTAAAGTAATATGGGTATGGATATTTTTGTAAGTATCTTTCCACGGTTATGAATGGTCCTCTACCTAATTGTACCCAGGAACCAACCACTTGCCCAACAGTCACGGACACCTGCAGAATGCGCTGCTGGGAGTGAGTGTAACACCTCCCTGCCTACCACTGTCCGCGGAAGACAAACTTCCAGAGTAACTGGAATGATTAAGGGTGTTAATATCATGAAGTGTCAGATGCTGATACTGACAAATTACTGAGGAATTCTGACGATCAGCTTTGAGGACTGGTGCTAAGTTTTTGCTTGTTGCCAGGAAATATGTGACTGCATTTATAAAAGACTAAGTCTTAAAAGGTTCCACTCCAATGGCAATTAAAAAAAAAACAAACTGAAGTGCTACGAGTAAGAGCTTTCCTGTGTAACAGAAATCTCCTAGGACTGGACGTCTAACACCCCAACGATACTTATCCTTTATCAGGTCTGCAAGAGAAACTTGGGTTTCTTTCCATTAACGCATGAGGCGGTGGAGAGCTAGGAACAGACATGTCCAGGAAGCAGGGTCAGAATAAGTCTGAGCATACAGGGAGGAAGGAAGGAGGGTGTAGAATCAGGCTGCACAACATTAATTCCAGGCTCTAGATTCCAAGCCAGGACCTAGATCGGGAAATCACAACACTCTAAGTAAGTGAGATATGTCATTTCCTCCAAATGAAACCAGAAAGGATAATAAGGTGAAAACACCTAGACACTTAATCCTATCCTTATGAAATACTACATATTATTTCTGCACTATTCTTGTTACCACACATCAGAAGGGAACATAAGTAAAATCAAGAAGCCTTCAAAAAAGAAAAAGATAAAAAAGAAGTGGTCAAGGGGGCGGGGGGAACCCCACTCATAAGAAGTTTAATAGTAGTTTTAGACCAAATGAAAGACAATTCTAATTTATATTAAACTAATAAACTTAATGAATATCACACCAAGAGATTTTACAGTCCAAAGCTATAGATCCAAGAATAGTTTAAAACAATGTGTGGCTAACACAGGCAAAATAAGGCTCTGAAGGAAAGCCCGTGAACTGGGTGCTCTCCCTACTGCGGATGAAATCCTACCTTTCCAAAAAGGCACCTCCCGGCCAGAGACAGACCACCAGATTAATCAGACGACTAAACCACAACTCTGACATTTAAATCAAATGTCCCAAACAATGTTTTAGGGCTGAGAAATCACTCTGTTGTACGGACACCTGTTTTTGTCCAGTACCTGTTACTACAGGACCCCTGGACCTCCAAGCCCACAGGCTATCTTCTGGGTATAGTTTTAACACGCATGAGCCGATTTCCCATACAAGCAAGCCCAACACTCCCCAGAATCCTTTATCTGTTTGCGTGTTTTCACAGAGACTTATCTTCCCAAGACCGAGGTCAGAAGGAACATTTACTCAACTAAAAGTAGCCTGAAGGCAGTTCTTTTTTATCTCCTGCTCCCACAGCAGCACACAGAAGGCCTCGCTCAAGGCCCGGCTCAAGACCACCTGTTGGGCCGCAGAGCTAGGCGCCAGGGCATTTACAGTGGGGGACACCCACCATTCTGCTTCCTAGCTACCCCATGCTGTCACGTGCTGACGCAGGAACAGCGATCTCATTTTTGAACCAGAGCCCTTGGAAACTTGAACGTGATGTGGCTCAGCTCATCGGGGCCGCACTTAACTGCCATTTAACTCGTGTAAAACCTACACTGCAGATCAAGCACTGGACTGAGACAAAAGCACCAACTTCTTGCATCTGTTTTAAGCAGGGCACTGCACGCTTACCTTTGGCACTCAGTTGTAAGAGATGACTGGCAAATGCAGAATATCTTGAAAAGAGAAATTGCCAGCTGGTGACACACTTGAAGTTACAAAGCTGCAGGGATTCTCCAAATTCTTGAAAAAAACCCCCAAATCTCAGCAGAGAATTATGATCTGGGCAATCACTCATATAAAAGGAACATAGGAAATCTGAAAGGAAACAAGAAAAAAAAATATTTATTAGGAATGCCTGCTTGCAAGAAACTGCATGATTATTTATTTGCCTGAAACCAGTATTTTTTTTTTTAATTTTTTTTTTTTTTTAGATTTTATTTATTTATTTGACAGAGAGAAAGATCACAAGTAGGCAGAGAGGCAGGCAGAGAGAGAGGGGGAAGCAGGCTCTCCGCTGAGCAGAGAGCCCGATGTGGGGCTTGATCCCAGGACCCTGAGATCATGACCTGAGCCGAAGGCAGAGGCTTTAACCCACTGAGCCACCCAGGTGCCTCATGAAACCAGTATTTTTAATACACCCCAGAAACAGGGTGCTTTTGTACCTACTGACCTCTACCCAAACAAAATTATTCTCCTCCTCTACCTTCAGATCCCTGCTATCAGCTCTGAGGCTCTGTGGAGGGAAGAGATGGGGAAGGCCGGGACAGGTGGCTGCCAACAAGGGACCTATGTTCCCAAGATTCCTCCAGCCCTCCTCCCCGAGACAGCTCCTCCCCACACACTTCAACCTGCCAAAAACAAAAGAAAGGTGTGCCACGTGGAAAGGAAGCAAGTCTGAGAGCCTAATTAAGGCAGAAGGGTTGCAGAGAGCATGGATATTTAAATTTAGAGACTCGTTCCTCTTTTGGAGGTTTCCTGCACTGGCCATTTACTGAGAGGTGGGAGGCACCCCCTACTGGAGCCATAGCCTTGTGCTAAAAACATCCCTGTAGGAAATCTGAGAATAGTATCCTAAAACTACAAGGAAGCTGAGACAAGAGAAGCCTGACAGAGGTGACCGGCAGCCTCTCCCTCCTGCTCCTGGACAGTCCGCTGCTGCCTTATGTTCTCTGAACTTGGGTGGCTATTTTCAGTCCTTGCCAGCATTGCTGAAGGGTCCCTGAAGCTCTGTGGACCTCCAAGAGAGTTCAGTGACATTTTTAATTACATTTCAAACCTAGAGGGGCTCTGTCCTGACAGTTCACTCATAGAAGATCTATTAATTCATCCCTGGCATGATTGTGACCCAAAACATTAAATACCCCATAGAAAAATCAAATTCTATTTTAGTCAAATAGAAAAAGATAAGTCAAGTAGAACTTCCATAAAAATGTTATACAGCAAGTTCATAAATTTTGATTAAAAAATTAATTCCTCTTTGTGCACTCTCTAGCATTATTTTAAGGGCTGCATGATTTTTTTCAAGATTTATTTATTTGAGAGAGAGAGAGAGAAAGAGAGCAGGGGAAGGAGGAGGGGCAGAGGGAGAGAAAGTCTCAAGCAGACTCCACACTGAGTGTGGAACCCAACGTAGGGCTTGATCTTTCAACCCTGAGATCCAGATTCACGCAGAATCAAGGGTCGGACACTCAACCACTGAACCACCCAGGAGCCCCAGAGGCTGCATGACTTTAAAAAAAAAAAAACAAAAAAAAAACAGGCGCCTGGGTGGCTCAGTGGGTTAAAGCCTCTGCCTTTGGCTTAGGTCATGATCTCAGGGTCCTGGGATCAAGCCCCACATCGGGCTCTCTGGTCAGCGGAGGGCCTGCTTCCCCCTCTCTCTCTGCCTGCCTCTCTGACTACTTGTGATCTTTCTCTCTGTCAAATAAATAAATAAATCTTTAAAAAAAAAAAAAAAAAAACCAACACAATTTGACAGGGAAAAGGTGATGCTGGAACACAAGAGGAATACTAGATTGAGGCAAGACAGTAAATGTGGACCTGGACAATTACACCCTTCCCGCTGCTGAATGTTGACGATAAAATGACAGGGTTTCCAGAAATAGATTTGGAATCTGGACTCAGGTCTTGGCCAAGCGTTGTATTTCCTTCTACTGCGCTTACCGAAGAAAGCCACCAACTAAACAGTCATGCCCACAAATGCCACCTCCGTATTAGTATTTTCAGAGGTATAAGCTGGATTTTTTAAATTTTAACTGAAAAGTGAATTTAGCTGGAGTTGGATCACCTAGGCCATGGTGAGGGGGCGGCTAGAAGAGCTGTCTGGGCATACAGCTCTCCCCCTCTGGATGCACCGTGCTCTCACCAGTGAGATTTTTAAACTCTCACAATACCCTTCCACAATAGCTATCAACACCCACTTTTTCACGAGTTAACTTTTTCCGGGAAGTGAAGGTTTTCCTTAACAGCCTTCAGGGAGGAATGCAGGCCTCCGAAATTCTAGACCCACCACAGCAACGGCAAGCCCTGTGCCCCAGCCAACGTCTTAACCAGTCCATAGCTGAAGAACTACGGGCGGGATCTGGAAGCCCAGTCCTCTGATACTCAGTGTCATGGGTAAGGCGGAAAAGCCAGGTGGAACAAAGCAGAATTTGAACTCATGGAGGAGCTCCGATCAAAGCGACACCATTTCAAGTTCCTTTAAAGGTGCCCATGGCTATCTAGGATTCAAGCTGCAGCATTTCCTTGGAGAAAAGCATTTCATGGACAAGCCATCCATGAAATGGACGTACACCTCAAATGGAAATAAACGGAGGGGTCAAACCTGTGTCATCCTGGGTTTCAGGGTAGCCTGCCCATGGCCCATGTCTAATGTGGTGGGGTTATTAGCATGTTCAAACCTCTGTTAAGGACAAACACTTCAAATCGGATCTTAAGTACAAAGATCTAATCCCATCAGGAAAGCAGACACTTGTGCAAAAACCACCTCTGACTGCAAACACTACCAGGTACACGGTCAGCTGGGGCGCAGAAGGCTCTCACCTGAGAACTCACTCAAGGCCGGTCTGCACAGCACACTTCAGGCAGACGGGACTGTATGCAATGGGTCTATGTTTTCCTTTGAAAATATTTCTCCCCTAGCTCCCTGTGCATCTCACTTTAGAAACACAAGAGGAAGAGGCAGGACCAGAAAGGAATTAACCCTAATACCAAATATATCTCCTTCTCTGCATTATTTTGGACCCCTAATAACACAAAATTTCATCACTGTGAAATCCACAGGATTATCTGAATTCTCTGTAACACTGACGTTTTCTTTTTTTTTCCAACTGTGTTTTGAAAAACCCAAGCCACAACGTGGGGTTTCTCCCTGGTCTTTTGGGGGAGGGAGGCAGCACTTGCCTCCACTGTGAGGGCTTGCGTGCCTCAGGGCCTCGATGTGCGTGCCTGGGGGCACTGCCGGTCCTGGGGCCACAGCCTGACCCCGAGATGCCCCCATGTGACTAGCCTAGCCTCACTTAAACTTCCAGTGCCTGGGACAGCAGCAGACTTGTCTTGGTCCCAGGCAGTTTCCTTCACACCTGCAAGGAGGTCCAGCGTGATATCCATCATGAACGCATGTCACGCCAGAGAGTCACTAAGGGTTAGTAGGAGGGCGTGTGCATGCCCCCTTCTGCTGATGGCCGTGTGCTGGACTCGACGGCTCAGTGGCCGACGTTCCTGGCCACCTCGATTCTTCCAGAGCCTCAGCCTGAGCGCCCAGGGGATAGATACCACCTTACCTCCCTGAGTCACAGAAACGGAGCCACATCACGGGCAGGGAGGAGCAGGGTTTGTCCTGGTCCCAGTGAGACCTGGCACTGGTATTCCGCCCTCCTGGGGACCCTGCAGGACAAACCCGATCACTGAGCTCAGGAGCTAAAGCAGCAGATGTGGCCCAGCCGGAACCTGAACCTCCCCTGGTCTGATTTCAAAGCCCAGCCTCTCTCTTTCTTCTCAAAAAAGATCACCATTGATATGTCGAGCCTGGACACTCAGGCGAGGTCTGTCGGTGGCCTCCGTCAGGAATTGTCTGCTACCCTGGGAGGCCGGCTTCGGCCTCTCCAGTGCTACGGCAAAGGGGTCAGCCCACGAAGGGACACACCGCTTTGTTTTCAAAGGAAGGGTTTCTCTTAGATGTTAACGCAGCAAACCCAGAATTGCTGAAAACCACGATCTGACTGGGTCGAGTACAACACACAACGTACACACTTGCAGGGCGCCTCAGGTGGGCATCACAACTCAATCTTACATATGCCAAACACACCCAGAGAACCCCCAGACCCCTAATCTACAGACCGCACAGAAGGCATTTATCTTTCTTCTTTCCTTTAAAAAGGGTAGGTGGGAATCACGTGACTATCCTAGGCCTCTGGGCTCACGAATGCCACAGCCTCCTCTCATCCTTTCTGTCCCTCCTCACCCTCCCCACGTGAGACCCCTCTTCAGAGCACGTGGGCCCCACGGTGGTCTAAGGGACGTTCAGCTCAGAACAAATATGGAAGGTCACCGCCTCAGGCCAGTGAGGCCAGGCTGCCTTGCTGACTTCTGGCAGAACAAACTATATTTCATTCCTACCAAACTACTTGGTGGAAAACTTTATTCCGGGGCAAAAGTGCTCATTTCAGACACGAACAAAGCTACACAAAAGTCTCCTTGAATGGCTTGGGCTAAAACTCAAGCCTGGTTTCCTCCCCCATGCCTGGTGGTTCCCAGTCAGGGCCCAGAGAGTACCTAAGGCCATAAGCTAGTTACCAAAATTTCAAACAGTCCCACGAAATTAGGATTTTTTACTCAACATAAAGCAGTCCTAAGCAGGACTAAGCAGTTTTCTGCACTGGGCTAGATTTGTATCGGTCCTAAATGATAAAGCTGGTTCTCAGTTGATTCTATCTGTTGATTAGAAGTTGGTTAAGGAAGGTAAAAAAAAAAAAAAAACAAAAAAACTAATTTCTAACTCTCTGAACAGCCTCCAAAAGGCATCACATGTGGCTAAGGCAGGTGTCTGGAGAGGAGCGTAAATGGTCAGATTTTCAACTCTGAGGTTTCTATGTTCTAAAATAACAGAGATTTCTGCCTTCTGGGACTGAGAAAAAGAGCAGAACTGCAGGCAGTGGGGTCAACTACATATAAAGAGGCCAGAGAAAGTGGCAAGTGACCACAGGACAGGAGAATGGGGGTTCCAGGCCCGGCTCAGCGAGCCCAAAGCCCTGTATGACTCTGCCTGTTTCCTCCGCCATGCCCAGGGTCCCTCAGGCCCGATTCTGTGGCTTTGACATGCAAATGGGTCTAAGAATGATCAAAAATTGATGATGCGGTACCAAAAAAAAAAAAAAAAAAATCATCAAAGCTTATCTAAAATACCATGACCAAGAAAGTCATAATGCAAATCTTAATAGGAATTTAAATGTTACAGTCCGCTGCTGAAAAATTCTAACAGATTGGAATCTGACGAGTAACGCCATTTCCAATGGTTTATAAAGATTTTTTGTTTATGCATTTGATGGCAGCCTCATCAATACAACAATATTCCATTCTCCAAAAGGTCTGATAAGGGGTCACTCTTAAGAGCTTCCCTGCTAGTCCAAATAAGTTTTCAGAATCCACATAAAAAGCCTTGCTACACCGCTCAGTGTGGTAACTAGACGATCTAAAGACATAAACAGGCATACCTTGGACACACTGTGGCTCCAGGTCCAGACCACTGCAACAAAGTGACTATTGCAAAAAACAAGTCATGAGTTTTTTGGCTTTCCGGTGCATTTAAAGTTATGTTTATATTAGAATGCAGCCAATTAAGTGTGCACTAATATTAGGTCTCAAAAAAACAAAACAAAACAGCGCACGTGTCTTAATCAAAAAATACTTTATTGCTAAAAAATGCTACTAGCCCTCATCTGAGCTCTCGGGGAGTCATCACTGATCACAGATCACCATAACAAATGTAATAATAATGCAAAGGTTGGAAATACTACAACCCTTACCCAAACGTGACATAAAGACATAAAGCGAGCAAATGCCCTTGGAAAAATGGCGCCAACAGGCTTGCACAGCCCAGGGTGGCCACAAACCTTCAATATGTGAAAGACGCGGCATGAGCGGAGCGCTATAGCATCGGTCCGGCTGTAACATTTTTAGAAGACTCGCAAGCGTTCTTTATGACACAGGGTTTAGTTGCTGCAGGTAGTTACAAGACCAATAAAAAGCACACTCACAAAAATAAAACTTTAAACACTAAAACGCACTACTGAATAAAACTTGTGCGAACCCCTCTTCTGTTTAAAAAGACAGCAGGACAGGAAGGCAGACAGGCAGGCATACAGGGCTCTGAAATCTTATCTGAGATAATTCAGGGGCACCAGGTGGTCCAAAAGATTTAACTTGAATGTGTGTAAGAATTATTTTGATTATTTTGCTGCAGTTCATGTCCCTTACCTTTTGGGGATAAAGGACTGGAAGAATAAGGGAAACGCTGAGAAAGGCCAAAGCCAACAAATGGGTTAGGGGGGAGCAGATCCTCCTTCGCCCCCTTCCCTCACCGTCCCTCCCTTTCTCTCTCTCCCTCTCACACCTGTACACACTCACACACACTTCCTCACATTTTTAAAAAAATAGAATCTTCAAAAGCAGGCAAGGCCAAGCACAGGCTGTTGGTAGGGTGGAAACTGGGGTGAGGAGTTATGACTTTACTTTTTAACTTTATTCTTTTCCGTAACATTTTTACAACTCTGTCTTACTCTGGTGATTAGGATGTTAAGCTATTAGATAAAACCGCATCATCTTCCCCATTTCTTTTCACTGCTGGTCTTCTGGAGAGAAGACCCACCTGGTTGCCCTGGGGCACCTGGGGCACGTGCTCTCTCCCTGCCCTCTCATCCACCCCCAACCCAGCACCGAACAAGCCCTTACCATCAGGGCCTCCTCTCCATTCCTGGTCTGCCATTTCAGATCTCCTCTGCTAAAATGGCTGCTCACCATCTTGGGCTGCAAAGCCCTCTCCCCCGCCTTCAGCTCATCTTTGGGAACTCCCTGCAAACTCTCTCGGCTCCCTCCCCGGTCCTGCCCCCAATGCCCAGGGGAGGAGTGAAATCCTACCCTCTTGCAAGAGGCTGTTCAAGGCCCCTCCTCTGGGAAGAATTCCCAGATGTCTCCAGAGGCAGTTAAACACTCTTCCTCTGGGTTTAAATTTTGTTCGCCAAAATTCATATGCTGAAGTCCTAACCCCCAGTACCTCAGAACGTAACAGTATTTGGAAACAGGATCTTTAATGAGGTCACTGGGTTAAATGGAAACTGCTGCTCATCCAATATAACTGGTGTCCTTATGAGAACCGGAAGAGCCACTAGGGATGTGCAAGCACAGAGGGACGGCTGTGCAAGGAGGCAGCAAGATAGCAGCCGTCCACAAGACAAGGAAAGAACCTCAGGAGAAACCAAACCTGCCAACGCCTTGATCTTGGACTTCTAGCCTCCAGAACTGTGAGAAAATAAAGTTTTGTTATTTAAGCCACCCAGTCCTTGGTATTTTTGTCATGGAAGCCTTGGCTAACCAATATACCATCTCCTTCACCAGACTGTTACCCACAAATTCTCACTACGTACAACACATACAACAGGAACCTGAAAAATACGTCCTAAATGAATGCAGGAATGAGTGAATGGAAGGAACCAGTCAGTACCAAATCCACCAGAAAAATCACAGAGCATCTCCCTGCCTCCTTCCTCCTGAGCACAAAAGGAGCGGATTCTCTAGTTTTCCTACTTTCTTTAAAACCCAGTTTAAATACTGCCACCTCTGGGAACACACTTCCGAGTCTTGCCTTCCCTCCTATTGCAGCATTCACCATACTGTACCACAGCCACTGTTCTTTGCATCTTTAACCATCTACAAAAATAACCAGGATATATGTCCCCACCTACCTTAACACTTAAACCTCAACATTTATGGACCTAGGCCAATCCACCAGGCCCCAACCCCAACTAGGGGACTTGAAAGCAAATCCCACAGAAAAATTACTTTATCTGTACAGACTTCAGTATATACCACCAACAGATAAGTACAACTCCATTGTAACACCAAAAATAATCATGTATTCCTTAACATAAACCTCATAGTGTTCCCACTACCCAAATTTTCTCGTAAATGTCTTCTTATAGCCGATTTATTTGAATCAGGATCCAATTTATTTGAATCAGGATCCAAATAATGTCTATAAATTACAAAGTCTTGCACGTCTTTTAAGTCACTTTAAATCTATTTTATTGGAAGGATGATTTGTTGAAGAAACGGAGTCATTTGTCCTGCAGAATCCCCAGCATTCTGGATGCTGTAAATTTTATCTCCCTGACGCTGTTTTACATCGTCCTCCACCCAGGCACTTCCAGCGAATGGGCAGTGAGCAAGGGGCTCGTCCAATGGGAGAAGACTTTCTCAAGGGCAGGGTCCCAGCACTGACCCCATACTTGGTACCCAGAGAGCAACCCAATTAATCAATGAGTCAGCAATGACAAAACAGACCGGAGGTGGTGATGTTATCGGTGCACTTCTCTGCTTCCGTCCTTTCCACTGGGCCCATGCTCAAGCATGATCCTCCTTGGGATCAAGGGCATGCCGTCACTTCTGGGCCCTTCAGAGAGAAAAGGTCCCGCTCTCCCTCTTCAACTGGGAATAGGTATATAATACCTAAGACTCAAAGTTTTAAAATAGTCCAAGCACGGAATGATGTTCTTCTGGTTTTTAAGAAAATGGTTTTAAAAAAAATAACCACCGGTGGGGCATATGAGCCCAAGGCGGCATGGTTTCACTGATGGGACATCCTTACACAACCCCAGAAAGGCAGCATTCACACCCCCAAACTACCCCATTGAGAATGCTTTCCCCTCTATTCCTCTAAAACAAGAGTCCTTTTTTCTTCCTACAAGGAACATTTTAATTGTTTTATATAAATCTAAGCCCAGAATTAACCAAATCAGAAACCTCAAATCTTTTCTTTCCCCTGCCCTTCAAGTTCAACACCTTGGTGTTGTTTTGGCACCACACATTAATTTTAGAGAGAACACTAGATCTGCCGAGTCTGCAGCGGACACACACGGGCGTCACAGGATGGAAACATCTGGAGAGAGCTGCTCAGGTCAGGGCCTGGGTTCTAATTAACTCAGGATTAAATCGCCGTAACCTCAGCTGAGTGAACCACACATACAGATGCAGATTTTAGTACTCTAGGGATTTGGGGCTTACTCGGACCCCATCTTTGTTCTGGATCACTTCAGTGGCCTTCTAAGACACCAAAACAGGACTCTCAATGTGAGGGTCAGGGACATGAGTTTTACAGCTATTAGATGAAGGTAATAAGTTAAAAAAAGACTGGAAACAGTCAATGACCTGAGAAGACCATGGAAGCATACAGAACCATTAAGTTCTGGAGAAAGATTTTGTGGGAAGGTGGTCGGTTTAAATTCTGTGTATCAGTGGTAACCGAGAAGCCTCCCACGGAATGAATTTGCTTCAAAGAAATTGTTGGGGGGGGGGGAATCTCACTGCACATTATCCTATGTTACTTATGATGGGTACTAAATAAACTTGATTTGTTTTCCCCACTTTTAAGTAGGGGTGATGCTCATATAGATATTATAGTATCCCCTAAATTACTCTCTAAAATCCATAAAATATGTAATGAAAAGAATCTTGAGTAAGTTAAATGTTGCCATCCAAAAAAGGGGTTAATGGGCGCCTGCGTGGTTCAGTGGGTTAAAGTCTCTGCCTTCGGCTCAGGTCATGGTCCCAGGGTCCTGGGACAGAGCCCCTCATCGAGCCCTGCATTGAGCTCTCTGCTCAGCAGGGAGCCTGCTTCCTCCTCTTTCTCTGCCTGCCTCTCTGCCTACTTGTGATCTCTGTCAAATAAATAAATAGAATCTTTTTTTTTTTAAAGGGGGGGTTAATAGTTATCAAGTTTAACTGAGAGAGAACAAATTTATGATTATTCCAAATGAACAGGAATTTTAATAATACTGTGTTCTGAAAGTACTCTTAGCTACTTTTAAATATTCCTAAAATGGTCAAAGTGTGTTTCAGCCACATTTTCTCCAAAGGCCAGATGCTTTCACAATTCTGTGACTTTATTCCTACTCTTTCTTCCCCCATACTGGGATAGCTTTATCACTCCAGCTTTCCAAAGCCACTATCCGGCTAAATCCAACTCATTGTTCAGAAATGAACTCAAACAGTTCCCTGTCTGGGGACATTCTATAGGAATGGAAGATGTTCCCGTGGAAATTATTCTTGTATAATCATAAACTCCCCTACAAAAGGCTATCTATGCAGGAAGAGCCTCCAGGAAAGGACCACCACATGCTGAGGTCCATATGGCTTGGCCACATGGCAGGTGCTCGATAAAATGGTACTAACAGACATTTATCATCCAATAAACTTTCACTTCTTTAATTATATTTGTAAGATCTGTTGCAATTGTCCAATACCCTACAGCATTCAGTGCCATCTGTTCCAGAATCCTTTCCTCCCAAATTTCAATCCAAGAGACCCTGAATCCCTTATACAACTGTCCTTAAGCCAGCCCACGAGTGTCAACAAGGAGACTTAAGTATAGATAATAAAGTAACTATGCCAAAAGCAAATGAAGGTTCTATTTATGAATTGTCTTTCTGAATTCTACTGTTATCACTTCATTTTTCTTGAGTTTTTCATTTGTTAAATAAATTAACAATGAACCAATGAGAGGGAATGAATCAAAGAGTACTCTGAAATTCTAGAGCTCAAAAAAAAAAATATATATATATATATGACTTCCTATGGCAGCTGCCCAATTAATGCCATCCATAAAGCCATTCAACTACTGTGTGTGGGCTAAAATCCAATTAAGTCATTTCTGTCTGAATCTCCCCAAAGAGCCTCCTGGTGAGCTCGAAGTGGAAATAATCACAAATGCCAGATTAGCTATGTAAGCATTTCCAAAGCTGAAACCAGACAAGAGCATGAAAATCTACATGCCCAGCCTTTTAACTGGACACAAAGGAAAAAAACATTTCAATGACCACCTGGCAGAAAGTCAAACCCACTTCCTTGGTCTGCCAGGTTTTCTCAGATAATCCTCACCCAGTGTAAGCGGCAAAAAAAAAAAAAAAAAAAGCTTTGATCCCTTCATTTACACACATTATGAAATGATAAACTTCCACCCCACAGTGCAGTCTTACGCACAGAAGAAACAGAATCAGGAAGAGATTTCAAACTTTCTCTGAATTCACCATTTTACTCAACCAATCCCTTATGAAGTTTGTCTTGAAATCAGTAAACTCTAAAATTCACAATTGCCTCTCGGCATGGAATTCGTCCCATAAAAACGTGCAAGCATAGCCAAAACCTTTGAGAGGCTGCGGGAAAAAACAGACCCAGCTCACGAGTTCAATTTCTCTTTCACCTTACAACCCATCACTCAGATTTCCAACTCGGCAAAATAGAGAGTATCTTCAGCTATGTACAATAGCCAAACTCTTGAGTGTTCTAACCATGCCTTCAAGAAATGGAAAGGTCTCCGGCTTGCCTATTCATTCCAAACTGATCCTTCCACCCCCCTACCCCGCCCCAGACCTACTGATTTAGAGTATCTGCAGTCTGTAAAAAGCTCCTAGGTGCTTAAAACACCAGCCCCAGTTAAGAACCAGTACAGTAGAGAAAAGACTAGAAGGTGAAAAGGGCCGATTCAAGAAGCCCTATTCTCTCAACCCTAAATATTCAAATACAAGGGTTGTCTGAAAGAAGATGAATCCAGGTAATGAAATTGACCATGCCACTCTGTATGACGTAGAGGACACGAGGACTTTGTTCTCAAATCCCTGTTCTGTGTCTTTTTTTTTTTTTTTAATTTGACAGATCACAAGTAGTCAGAGAGGCAGGCAGAGAGAGAGAGAGAGAGAGGAAGCAAGCTCCCCGCTGAGCAGAGAGCCCAACGTGGGGCTCGATCCCAGGACCCTGGGATCATGACCTGAGCCGAGGGCACAGGCTTTAACCCACATAGCCACCCAGGTGCTCCCCTGTTCTGTGTCTTACTACTTACAGGATGTTGGGGCTGCTATTTCGCCCGAAAGTCTAGGTTTCCTTGAAGGCAGTATCAGTCACCTCACCAGTGGAACGAAAGTCACACTTATTCAGTGAAAATGTGTTACACATCTGCTGTGTACAAACACTGCACAGAAATAAGGCACAACACAGCTGTAATCCTTCCTAAGGAACTCGGGCTGGTCAGGGACCAAAGTCAAATAGGAGATGACACAGCAGGGCTTCTTTATTTCATTTGCTACAAGAAAACTCACCTATTAGAAAAAAAAAAAATGAGCTGAACTGTGCAAGATAACTTCTAAAACAGATGTGTGCTCTCCAAAATCTCTAATACCTGTTTTAAAAAATTAAAAAGTCTAAAGAGACAAATAGTGTGTGTGTGTGTGTTGTATATGTGTGTGTGTGTGTGTGTGTGTGTGTAAACATAACAGCTTTAGTTAAAAAATAATTTATGATGCAACACAAAGTGGGACTGATCTTGCTTTCCTGAGACCAATCTTCCAATAGTTGGAGGAACAATGACGTCGGGATCTCTTCTCCAAGCAAAACCTTCCTCGCTGGAACAATGCCAAAATTCCCTGAAACGCATCATCCCAATGCTGTTCCCACTTCTAGGCAGACATCAAGTTAATTCATCCAACAAGTATGTTCTGAACCAGCACTGTGCCGGGCGCTAAACACAGCATACGTGACAGACACGCTTCGCCCCCACAAGGCAGACACAAAGAGACAACTGGAAGAGCCAAATCGGGGACCCAGGATGCTACGGGTCGTTATCAATCACCCCTGTAAGTGGCGCAGGTACTCAGACTGGGACGGCACCACAGGAAATGGAACTTCTGGAGCTAGCTCGCAGGTGAGGATGCCTGACCCCGCCCTGCTCCTCAGGTAGCATCACACCTGCACGGTGGGGGCTGGCCTCTCACTACACCCGGGGGAGGTGTTTTCGGAGTGGCATGTGCTCCTCACACGTCCCCCTGTGGCACCTCATCACGCCAGTGTCAGTCCCCTGTCCCAGCTCCGTGAGAGTTCTGGATTCTGATCCCGTCATGGATGACCCCGATCTCTCCATCCATTTACCACGGACACACAGGTTAACATCCACGCTGCGGCACAGATTACGGCGAAGAACAGTACGTGGCTGAGACCTGGACTCGGGGAAGATCGAGTGAGCAGTCCCTGTCCTGTGGCTGTGGCCGGGCGACCAGCTCCTAATCCACATAATAGTTCAATACGCAGAGACGGGCCTGTGGCCCAATTTGGTGAAGGAGCTTTGGCTTTGAGATGAAATGCCAGCCCTGCCCCTGCTTGGCTCCGTCTTTTGGCCAGATGGTTTACTATGTCCAAAGCTTAAGTTTTCGCCTATAAAACAGAGGATGAAGAGAAAAGGATTGCCTTACAGATGTGCTGTATACAGTAAGTAGCACAAGAAGCACCCAGCAAATTCCAGGTACAGGGTGGGGGCACCCAGAGAAAACACTGCTTTGCTCCCCCTGCGACACACTGAAACGCCACTCCTCTCCTAGTAGCCAGCCCCCACACACCCAACCTTTGAATGGGGCCAGCCAGAGAACACCAAGAATGATGCCACCCCCCCCCCCCCCCCCCCCAGCTGTTATCAGAAGAGATAAGCTTAGCCACCTGGGAGATCAGAGGACAGTGAGTGGAGGTAAGAAATGTCCTTTCTCCTTTGGCCCTGGCACTCCCTATTACTCCTTTGTGCCGTGAGCCACTCCCCTCACTCCCCAGAGCTCCCACTCACTCACGTACTCTGTCCCTCTGTCCCTCGGATTTTCTCCTTTTCTGTCTGTCGATGCTATACACCTTTTTTTGTGTGTGGAAACGGACTATGAATGTGAAAAAACACCGGCTGTTTCCCAACCTCATATGGACCGCACGAGATGATCTGGGGGTAAGCTCAGGAAGTCAAGGGCACTTGGTCAGTGGACAGGGTTAGGGGAACAGAGCAAAGGGAGGGCAGATGACCACAGACAAATCCCCAAGAAGGCAACAGCCCAGAAGTCTCCTAAAGAGTGACCGTGGTCAAGAGGGGAGGGCCCAAGGTGAGCAGGTGCATTTGTGCTAGAGATATAAGTGGGTCCAACTTCATCCAGACTCCCTGCTGACATCCAGTCACATGGCATCAAGGAGGGGAGTTGCTGACAGGCCCCCCGCTGCTAGCTTTCATCTCCATTCTGTAATCTGTTTAAAGACCTCTTTCCTGATTCTGCTCTTTTCTCCATTTAGAAAATTAGAACATTCGCCATCTCCAGCCTTCTGGTACATCTTCCCTTCAAGGCCACAGAGAGTATCAACAGGGGTTCCACAGACTTCATCCGAACCTCAGTGTGTGAGTGCAAAGCAGTCAGGGGCTCTTCTCCTTCCTTTTCTCCTTTTCAGCTTTCATTCCTTCTCAAGACCTGTTCTGTCAGCTCCATTTTGAGGATTATTCTTTTGGACAAAAAACAGCAACAAAAATGTACATAGAAGTTGATCCGTCCTGCTCCTGCTGCTGGTCACATAGGACAGCACACACCACGCCTGTGCTCTGGGTCCCTCTCTCAGACAGACCATGAAAGAAAGAACACCTTGTTTAGACCTTCGAACGTGAAGCTTGCCTCACCTCATCTGTGGTTCAGCCTGCCACGCGCCACTCGAACACGTATATCCCCCTCTCTTATTTACTCCCAAATTATATCCTACCTTCCTTCAGCTTGCAAATCCAGGAACTTTGGGGCTCAGAGTTTCATGGACTAACAAGGGAAGGAAACAGACCGGTGAAACCGCAAGCCTTTCCTCAGCGTTTCCTGGGCGCCACCAACTAGGTTGAGTACTTTCCCTCCATTATCATCACACTGAGTCCTGACACCAAGAGGTTTCACTGCCCCTGTTCACAGCGGAGTCAGGGGATGGGCACAGGTGCAGTGAGAATTTGGAGTCCACTCACTCGGGAGCCCTTGGCCTTGACCTTATGCCCGCTGCCGCTCATGCTGGAGACCAAGGACAGCCAGTGCACCTGGGTGGAACAATTGCACTGAACTCTTCCAAAGGACCACGTGATAAGGGGAAAACCAGTTATGATCTCCACCAAACACGGATGGAGAGAAAGGCTTAATGATGTCCCAGGAGCACAGTGGTTCTTAATGACAGATTTCTCAAGGACCAGAAGCTACACTTATCAAAGAAAACTCTTCAAGGAACTCTTACACACCCTCCCTTTCTTTAAAAAAAAGAAAAGAAAAAAAAAATACGTTGTCATTAACTATTTTCAATCAAACTTCCTACCATTCATGCTTAACCTGCCTCCCACATCCAAGAACATCCAAGAGGCTGGCGAGACTGCAGAGGGCTGGGCCAGGTAAGGACCACCAAAATGCCTTCCTGCGATGGATATTATTTTACCCACTTCTGGACACAAGAGAGGGAACCATCTGCCTTCTACCCCAGGCCAAAACAACTCTGTGATCTTTGGGCCTCTTCTGTCTCATTTATTTCTATACAAGCACAGCCTTTAGCTTTTTATAGACTTTCACAGAATGCTATTTCGTTTTGTTTATTTAAGATAACAGAAAGTTTTCAGAGAACTCATCTGTTCCAGTTTGGCATGGCATATAATGGAACTAGGAAATAGGAACACAGAAACAGACCCAAGTGCTTCTGGGAATTTAGTATATGACAAAGGGTGCTTGTTCCAGTCACTGGGGAAAAGACGAGAATTCTCAATAAATAGTGATGGGAGACTTTGGTAGCCATCTGGAAGGAAGATGGAGCCACACTTCACATCCTACAACAGGATGAATTCCAAATGCAGCTAAGGTTTACCGTGAAAAAAAAAAATAAAAGTATAGAAGGACATATGGAAGAAATTCTTTAGAGCCTTGAAGGAAAAACTTTTTTTTTAATCTCTGACTAAAAACCCAGAAACCACAAAAGATGTTTGAATTCATCTACATAAAAATAAAAACTTTTTTTTTACAAGGCAAAATATACCCCAGGCAAATCCAAAAGACAAATGAGAAGACAAAGGATATTTGCAATTTGTGACACAGACCAAGGTCTACTCTTCCTGATCTGGGAGAGCTCCTTAAAATTGATAAGATCAGCAAATCAAGAAAAAAGAGGCAAAGGAAACCAGGCAGGAAAATGTCTGCCTTTCAGATAAATGCTGGACTTGAATTAAAAAAACACATACTAGAGTCATACAAAGATACCACCTCTCTCACCTATCAGTCTGTCAGAGATCCAAAAATGTGGTGACAGTACTGTATCAGTGTGAACTTCCCACTGTGATCACTGTCATGTGGTTATTGAAAATGTTACCATGTGGGGCACCTGGGTGCCTCAGTTGGTGACTCAGGTCATGATCCCATGATCCTGGGATCAAGTTCCATGTTGGGCTCCCTGCTCAGCAAGAAGCCTGCTTCTCCCTCTCCCTGGGCTTGCACTCACCTTCTCTCAAACAAATAAAATCTTTAAAAATAAATAAAACAAAGAAAATAAAATGCCGCCACTTGAGGAAGCTGGATGCAGGGTTTACAGAAGTTTTTTTGTAACCTTTTTGCAATTTTTGGTAAGCTAAAATGGATTTCAAAATAAAAGTAAAAACTTTTTTTTTTTTTTAATTTCAGTGTGACAAAACGGCCTACTGGTGAGGCTATGAGGAAGCAGGTAGGCTCGTGCACTGGTGACGAAAATGCAAAATTGCACAATTCTATGAAAAGCCATTGGGTAAGACGTATGAAAATAGAAACAGCCTAAATGGCCAACAGTAGGAAAAGAGTAAAATACATTACATCTACAAAGTGCTTTTCCCTTATAAAACAGGAGGAATGGCTCTAGGTTCTAAATAGGAAAGAGTTCAAAAATAGATAGTTACGTCAGAAAAATAAGGTTTAAGGACACGTCATGTTATTTTCCCCACATGCATTTATCTATGGAGAAACTTACCTACCACTTGAGCTGCCGGGCTGAGCTGCCTCAAGTACATCCCAGCAGTTTATCCTCATTACGTTGCGATTCATGACCCATTTGAACTTAATTATCAGTAACCTTGGTGAGCTCACTACAGGCTTCTCCATCTAAATAACCCATAAAAATGTGTTTTTAATCCAAGCTACAGGGATCTCTGAGGAACCTCACCATTTGTCTCTGACGATCTGAAGATGAAAGCATTTCACCCTTCATTTCTTTTCTCTACAATCAGTCCCCAGGCTCTAAGGTTACTTTTCATGAAATCGAGAGATCATTTGCCCACCATAAAAATTCACCAATTAAAAATGTACAGTTTGATGGTTTTACTTACTTTTAAAAGCAAGTAATAGAGAAATCTCTTTATAAGAAGAAAAAGGGGGGAGACAAGAAGGAAACTGATGAGTTGGGTAGCCTATTACTTGGGTATTTTCTAGAACATCCTGGACTTACAAGAAATCATGAACTTTATCTCTGGTGAGGCCATCTGGGTGCCTGGGTTAGGAGGAAGGCTTCCTTCCACACTAGATTTCAGCTGCTTTTTGCTTGTTTGTTTTTCTACTTATTACTCTTTCAAATAAAAATTTCTTTCAACAATATAATACCAGATAGAAAACAAATCTCACAACAAGCTAACCTTAACGCCTACTCCTTTCACAGAACACTAAATCCTACAGATACTTCTGTTCAAAATCGTATCTTCTGGAGCTAGGACTTAATTTAATATTCGCCCTGAAATAGATGGATCACACCCGTAAATTAATGAAAATGTAGTTATAATTTTGTTCTCTTCGGAAATGAACCGAATCAGATTAATGCAGCTAGTCATCCTGTAGCCAGACCTTCCTGATGATGATTAAACTCTTTAAAAATCTGCAGTTAGTGCCAGTAGCTTTGGGGAAAAAAAAAAAAAAAGTTATGAAACCATAAATTAATGAGTCCACATCAAACCTCTCAAAGAGTTCTCAGTGTCAAATTTACGAACTGGTTTTGTTTTCTAGAAGCATCCTGCTTCCACAGAGAGGCAGAAGCTGCCAGCACCCATGATCTAAGGTGCTTTGTTCTACCTGTGCTTACAAAACACTTGGCTTCTGCTCCCTCATTCCAACTATGGGAGAATCATACTGAATCTTGTCTCAGTTGGGAGTTGCTACAAACCCAGGGATTGACCGACTGGGATTACACCCGTCTCGCACGGGTCTGGCGGGAGCCCCCACAAGATGAGGACCATGTTATACTCCTCACCACCCCTCAAGTCCCTAAGCCCCTGTCCTCTGCGTGGTTTCCTGAAGCATGCACGGAATACTGAAACACCTTCCACTTGCTCCCACAGCCCAGTGGCTTGCTGCTTGGGCACGCAGACTTTTTTTCCTTCAAAGGACATGCAAACCATCTTTTGCCCTTACACCAAACAACGTGGAATTGTGGTGCTGGTGGTCCCTTCATTCATGCTCTAGAACACTGAGTACAACTCATCACTCAGAATAGCACAAATTCTTGTTTGATTTCTGTGCAGAGGGGGGAAAAAAAATCAACCCAAGCTTCAGAACGTTATCAATTATTTAAGGGCTTCCCCCAAAAACTAGCAGAAAGGCTGAAATGGGGGTATTTTGCAAGGTTCTGAATTTAGCAAAGGAAGGCTTATAAATCAATGTCAGCTTTTCTCTTGTGTGGGGGCAGGGAAGATGCTGAAAGAAAAGGGTTGGTGGCATAGGATATGAGTCAAAGGCCTAGAAAGGGTAATAAATGTTTATCTCTTTGGGCCACAAAGTTACAACAAGGAGTTTTGATGACTCAATCTATTTCTGAAAGATAACCCTCCTAACAATCCGAGCACTCTTCCACGCCCCGTGGCAGTATCGAAACCAACCACAAAGAAGCGTTAAAGTCCAAGACTTAAATGTTAATAAAATTTATCTTAGACAACCAACTCCTAAGAGGGCTGCCAAACCTGTAAACCATCATCGTTAATGTCTTAACTGTTCTATTGATACATATTTCCTTTCCAGGAATCAAACTGCTATTGCATGTACTTGTGTCAAGAAGAAATGCCAAGGGGTGCCTGGGTGGCTCAGTCGGTTCAGCATCGGCCTTGGGCTCAGGTCATGATCTCAGGGTCCTGGAATCGAGTCCCACTTTGGGCTCCCTGCTCATGAGGAGCCTGCTTCTCCCTCTCCTCCCCACTCGTGCTCTCTCTCTCTCTCTCTCTCAAATAAATAAACTTTAAAAAAGAAGAAGAAGAAGAAGAAATGCCAATCAGGATCCCCCCCCCCAAAAATCATTTAATTTACCTGATGCAAGACTGGGAAGTACAAGGCGAGGGGGAGGAAGGAAAAAGAACAATGATGTTAGGAACGTCTGGAATAACCCTAAACTACTGGATCTCTTCATCACCAAAGGCAAAAGGCGGACACGGCTCTGAAACCATCAAGCACCGAAAAATGTCCACCTTCCACATCCTACGCCCATCTCACACTCCCAGGCCCTCTCTGGGAACCAGCACGTGCAACTGACACCACTGTCGATAGCCCCCAGGTGCCCCCCACCTAAGAGAGGGTGCATGCCCCCTTTTATGTGTATTGCATTAAAACCACCGTGCAGTTGAATTATTCAGTCCCCTTTTTAGTTGAAATGGGGTATTTCATAGATAATAGAGAAAATGCAGATACAGAGATAAGAAAAATGTATCTTGTTATCATGCATGTCATCAATGACAAAATAATTTCATAAGAGCAGCAACACTTCCAAACTCCCCATGGGTCACCTACACTCACGTGCACCTCTGAAGGACAATCTTCCTTTTTTTTAAGATTTTATTTTCATTTTTATTTTAGGGATATAGAGGGAAAGCATGAGCAGGGAGGAGGGACAGAGGGAGCGAGAGAAGCAGACTTCACGCTGAGCCAGAAGCCCGATGCGGGACTCAATCCCAGGACCCTGAGATCATGACCCCGAGCAGAAACCAAGTGTCGGGCACCTCCTCAACCGAGACACCCCGGAGTCCCTCAGGTCTTTTCACTTTAAATGACTTCTGTTTTCCTAAAGTGCTAGACATAAATATCTATTGAAGAAGGAGAGAGAGAGAGGGAGGACGAGCAAGGTGACCCAAGCTCTCGAAAGCGTGGCTGAGACAGAGGACTTCTCACCAGTGGTGCACGTGTGGGGACCAATCAACCTTTGTCGCAAAGCTCTCTGGAGCACGTTAGGACGGGTAGCAGCAACTCCCATCTCCCCGGAGTGGTGACAGTCAAAAACGTCTCCAGACACTGCAGACATTGCCAAATGTCCCCAAAGGGACGAAATTACCCCACTGAGAACCAGTGAACTAGAATACATGTAAATTAAATAGACCAAGTTGTGTTGTTTTCTTTTTAAACAGCAAAAATAAGACAAGAATATTCATGTATTTTCTAACTATTTCAGAATGTGATTAAAATATTTAGATGGCAGTTGCTATAATTACCCCTTCCAAAATCACTGAATAAGTAGGCACATTCAGTTAGACTCAGTGTCATGATTAACTAAGTCGTTGTACACCATATAATCAGAAGACCACCTCTCAACTCTAGCTTGGGAAAAGTGGGAAATGTATGCTACTGTTTATTTAAGAAAATGAAAGATATTAAAAACAAATATACAACTGCATGAATGTTATGTCTATGCTTGCATTAAAAAGCAATAAATAAAAGGGGGAAGGAAAAAAATCATCCTTTTACAAATAGTGATGGAAAGGGCTTGAGCGAGAGGTGCCTGAAGATACAGAATCAGACTCTGGGCACACTTCTGGCTCTGGAACCATCTAAATGGTTTATGTAATTATAAACCAATATTAACTTTTTTAAGTCCTAAAAATCAAAAGCAGAATGCAAACCAATTAACCAAATTATATATTGAGTTGGTGGCATAAACAAGAGAGACATTATTCCAAAAGGCTTAGAAACAGTAATTTGACTGTATTTCCCCAGTGGGAGAAACCCTGAGGACAAAGATATCGTCTGCCATTTCCACTACTCATATGGTTGGTAAAAATGTTGGTAGTTATTCTAAACATGTATGTGTCGTCTACAAATAAGATTATCAAGCAAATAAGTTCTTATGTCGACGTTCCTACGGAGAAAAACTTTCAGCCTCAGAGAAAAGCGATACAAATAAAAAAGCAAAGAAGTAAAATATCCTGAAATTCGAATCCTGAATTAGAAATGTCGGTGTGAATTTACAGAGGATGATGTCAGAAAACAAACCAAGAAAACCAAATGAAAAAACCCACCTCTGTCCACAGCAAAGGCCCAGATCCAACAACCAGCCTGGAAGCAATAATTCCTGACTTCCAAACCGAGGTCCCTAAATTCCACTTCCTCCTAACAGGGCCACGGTCCTTGAAATGTGGGCCTCCGCCTGGGATGGGCACAGCCGGTCGGACCCAAAGCACGGCTGCCCCAGCCTTTGGTGACGATGATGTCACAGACTCTGGGCCTGAGCCCCGAGACGCAGAAGCAACTTCAGGCAGCCCAGCTAGGCGGCAGCCGGGCACTCAGCATAACAAGGATGCCAGCCGCAATGAATGAAGATGCTCCAGAAATACCTTACATCATGAGCTCATAATGTCTCTAAGAACACAGAAGCAAGCCACACAAGCCACCTCACTGACGGCTTGTGGAGGAGCTGGGGAACCAGAAGTATTTGTTCTGAGAACTGCCAAAGAGAAGCAAGACTTTCCTGCGCAAGCGACCTTAGGCTAACCGCCACGTGTCCTCCTCGTCTGGCTGGGAGACGGAGAAGGAAGGACATGATCAGAATGGCATCATTTTGCAACTCTGATGAAATCGGGGATGAAGGCAGTGATCACCAGGGCTGCCTGTTCTCATGCCCTCCTCCTGAAGCGCACACACCGCCCACGAGGAGTCGTGCCTGAAAATCGGAGCAGAACAGGCCCCAGATCTGACCAGCGGCTGACAGGAAGCACAGGGGCTGGGGGCCATGGCGAGTGAGGGTCTGGCAGAAAGCCGCAGCTGTGGGAAACCCAAAGGATGAAAGACTTGCTTTCCCCAACAAATCAATCAGGGGGGGGGGGGGGGGGGGGGGGGGAAAGCAAACACACCATTCAATAGCAATAAGGTTCTGAGATAATTGAGGAAATTTGAACACTGGTTACAGGTTTGGTAATAATAAGGAATTCATTACCGGAGTATTCACTATAATATTTACAGATGAAATGAACTGGTATCTCAGCTTTGCTTCAAAAGTAAGCCACTGGAGTGTGTAGGAGTTCAGATGGAGCAAGACTAGCCGTTCACAACGCTGTACTGAAGTTCTGAGAATGGGTCCTCTTGAGGATCCCTGCTAGGATTCTACCTCTAAAGAGGATCATCCTGTAAACTAAGAAATCACAGTTCAGGGGTGACTGGGTGACTCAGTTGGTGAAGTGTCTGCCTTTGGCTCAGGTCACATTCCTGGAGTCCCAGAATTGAGCTCCCTGGAGAGCTCCCCGCTCAGCAGGGAGTCTGCTTCTCCTTCTGCCCCTCCCCCAGCTCGTGTTCCCGTGTATGTGCTCTCTCTCTCTCTCTCTCCAATAGTATTTAAAAAAAAAAAAAAAGAAAGAAAAAGAGAAATCACAGCTTACAAATGAGAGACAGTCCAGAACATCACAAAATAGGGCAGCCTGAAGGGCCTTCGGAAACCCCCAGGCTCCAAACCACCTTCTCCACAGGAAGGTGAGTAAAGTCACCCCAGGGCACAGAGCGAGACCCGGCCAGGCCACCACGCAACAGGGCTGGGTAGAGGATATTCTGACACACTCTTAAGCTTTCTTCTCTTTTCTTGAGTATGAGAGAAAGTGAGGGGAGAAGAGAGCACGCAGGAGCAGGGGGAGGGCTGGGGAAGAGAAGCAGATTCCTCGCTGAGCAGGGAGTCGCATGTGGGGCACAGGACCCCCGAGATCATGCCCCGAGCCAAAGGCAGACCCTTAACCACTTGCCCAGCTGAGCCACCCAGGCACCCCAGAAGCCTACTGTTTACAGTCATCTGCTAAGACATTAAGGCTCTTCTTTTTGCTGGTGAATATACTTCCAAAAACATTATGTTTTTGGTAATTTGAACTCTAGTCCATCCCCCCACCCCCCAAGAAAAAGAATGATCAGCTCATTCATTCTGTAACATTTTGAGAACTTACTGGGATGTCGAATGTACAACAGACAGTAAAACCTTCCATGCCTCATGAGAGTGCAAGGAAGCAACAGCACCTGGGTCGTCCTCATGCAGATCAAACCACGTGCACTTTCCAGCTCCCAGGCTGCAACGACAGTGAACAGCCTCGGCTTGTCTGAATTGTGAAATTATAAAAATTAACGCATTTATCAAGCACTCGCTTAGGCAGGTCTCCGTGATCTAGCCAGGTCACGGTAATCTGTGGTTTTAAAGTGAGTCAATGAGAAACATCCCCTGTAAGAAGAAGCTGAGCCCATCTTCTCTATAAACATAGTCTACAAACATACAGCAAACCATGCTGGTATGCAAGTAAAGAATAAGGACATCCCAAGGACATGAGGCCAAGATAAAACTGCCAGAAAATGACGGCTGGTGAGGACTGAGGGAGGAGAGAAGGTGCATTCACTAAATGGGCATTTTAAGCCCCCACATCCCATACAATCCCCAGCTCTGTCAGCCCCGAGCAGCAGCCACCCGGAAACTGACAGAGCCTATATCCACACCCGTTCCGTTTTCTGGGGCAACGACAGAGAAATAAAGGCACTAGAGTAAATGAGGGAGATGAGAAATGACCAATTTCTTATCATTGTGGCTGTAATTGACATTACTTCCCCAGGCTCCTCCAGATGAAATCAACATTCTCTTACAGACCACTAGAATTTAAATCCTGTGGGGGAAGGATTACAGATATGCTCTAAACCCTTCACTTCACAAATTGAGAAAAGAAAGGTACAAAAAGGCCACATAGGTTTCAGGGTAGCTCAAGCATCCTCCCGGTTATGTTACTCAAGGGTATTTCCAAAGCCCCAAAGTTTTCTGCCTGGAGGTCAGAGCACCCAAGCTGTGTCATCCAGTTCTTGTCAAGTTCTAGTGACGAGGGGCACCTGGGTGGCTCAGTGGGTTAAGCCTCTGCCTTAACCTCTGCCTTAATGCCTTAACCTAATGCCTCTGCCCGCATCGGGCTCTTTGCTCAGCAGTGAGCCTGCTTCCCCCTCTCTCTCTGCCTGCCTCTCTGCCTACTTGTGATCTCTCTCTCTGTCAAATAAATAAAAAATAAAATCTTTAAAAAAAAAAATTCTAGTGACAAGACAGCTCTCCTAGTGGTGTGTATCTGTGTGTTGACATGAAAGGGAGGTCTGTTTCCTTCTGGCTCTTTCCTTATGAAGCCCTGTGGGCGAGAGCCCTCCTTGTCAGCACGGGCTGACCAGCCAGACTCCTGCTTTGGCACAGATCAGAGGTCAGAGCACAGTGACGAAAGCGCCTCCCATAACTTGCCTGTGGACATCAGTGGGTGGCAAGAGGCCCAACTGGACAGAAGCCTTAAAGACTTAAAGAAGCTCACCAAAGACAAGCTCTACCTGTTCACACTTACTTCCAGGTGTGCTGAGAAGGGAGCCAAAGGCCAGGGGTTCCAGCAGCCTGTCCTGGCACTGAGTCCCTCCACCTGAGAATGAAGATGGGCCAGAGGCTGAGGGGCAGGAAGATAGCCCATCAGCTGGTGAAAGGCTTCGGGCTGCACCACCAGACCCGGGACTCCAACAATGGCTCCTCTCGGGTGTGTGAAGTAGCAAGAAGGGGCTGGGGGAGGCGGCTGGGCCCCCAGGCTGCCTGCCCGGGGACCCACTCCCCAGCACCCCACTTGACACAGTGCCCAGGCATAGAACCTTACCTGTCTTAGGAGCCTGGCCACCTGCCAGCCTATGGCACCCAGCAGCCGAGAGCTCAGCACCAGTTACCACTCTGAGTCAGCAGTGCAAGACCTACTAAAAATAGGTGCTAAGCAGTTACACAAGCTGCAGGAAGTGAAGAAATGAGAGAGTCTGTAATTGTAATCCGATCAACAAATTCTAAGGACACCAGCACTGTTTCTTAATGGTTTGCTTTTATGTCTGAATGCGCAGGCCTATTTATGGGCCTTGACGACGAAGGAGCTTACTGTATTTTTAGCTCACAAATCAACTTTTAATTCTTCCCATTCTACAAATGGGAAATCACACTGCACATAGCACAAGCAATAAAAATTAAGATGTTTTGAAGATAAGCCACTTCTGCTCATTTGCATTTAACACATGCCTGACTACACCATGCACTAGGCTCTGATGCTAGGCTCCTCCTCCAAGCCGGGAGTGAGGACAGAAGTCAACATCCATTTGTGCAAATTTAGTTAACTGCTGCTTATGGCCCATGTTTCCTGATGGCCAGGGGCAGTGGTTCTCACCGGGTGCTGCTGACCAGCAGCAGAGGCACTCAGAAGCTTCCCAGAAATGTAAATTACTGGGGCCCCCTCTAGACCCCTGAGGCAGAAACTGGGGGGCTGAGGGCAGCTGAGTGTCTCAAAAAGCCCTCTGGCTAACTTGGGACAAACTCAAGTTTCAGAACCACAAACCACAGGGCAAGGTGCTCACAGGAGATCATAATAGGCAATAAACAGTTTACAGCATTGCATTTTGCAGACACATTTTATTGCCCATATTAGGATGTTATCTAGCAAGAGAATCGTTTTCATCAAAAAGACTCCAAGAAACAGTTCTTCAATTGGAAAGAACTCTCTTATTTGGACCAAAAGAAACAGGGTAATTTTTTCTCATTGAAAAAAGTTATGAAACATTTTTTGCGCACCAGGGTCAAGTCCACGTACGAATGCAACCTTGGCCTGGTCATCACCCCGGCGGAAGGTCCCGGTTGATCCACCCAGGAAGGTGAAGAGGACAGCTCCACCCCTAGAGCAGCCTGAGCACCAGCAAAGCCTGGCAGAGACTCATGCTTTAGATCCGTCACAGTTGTCATTGATTTTAAATTGGAGCTTGTCCACATCTGCTTAGCATTTGGAAAAGATTAATGCAACTAGAATACATTTTTAAGAACTCAAGGCAATAGGGGCGCCTGGGTGGCTCAGTCCGTTAAGCATCTGCCTTCAGCTCAGGTCATGATCCCGAGGTCCTGGGATCGAGTCCTGCACTGGGCTCCCCGCTCAGCAAAAAGCCTGCTTCTTCCACCCTCTCTGCCTGCTCATGCGCACTCTCTCTCTCTCTTTCTGTGTCAAATAAATAAATAAAATCTCAAAAAAAAACAAAAAACAACTACTACTACTCCTCAAGGCAATAAATAAGAGAACCACTGCCCTAACTATGGTCTCCCTCTGTAAAAATACACAGAATTAATACAGATGGCTTCTGTCTTGAAGCAGAGTCATGAATTACAAGGGCTTATAGCTGATTTAAAGCGACTTAAAAATGAAGAGAAAGAATGGAGGGAAACTAGGAAAAAGCATGCATTCTACAGATAAAGAATTTTTAAAGAAAAGAAACGAGGGGTACCTGGGTGGCTCAGGTGGTTAAGCAACTGCCTTTGGCTCAGGTCATGATCCCTGGATTTCGGGATCAAGTCCCGCATCAGACTCCCAGCTCCATGGGGAGTTTGCTTCTCCCTCTGACCTTCCCCCATCTCATGCTCTCTCTCACTGTCCCTCTCTCAAATAAAATAAATAAAAACCTTAAAAAAAAAAAAAGAAACAAACAAACAAACAAAAACCAGAAGACATGGGAAGACAGGGCGTCTTGGGGAAGGTCAGTGAGACGAGCCCTAGCCGGCGTATCGAGCTCCCTAATACACCCCAGGCAACATGCTCCTCTAAAGTATACAATACACGCATGCATACATACCACTTACAGGAAAAATTAGTTAGGACAGAATACCGGTCCACATGTACAAACCAGAGAAGAAAGCCAAGGACCATGCCTAACGGTCATCTTCTAAACCGTTCTGACGGCCAATGGCGGCAAAGAGAAGCACCTGCCCCTTCTGTGCATCTACTTTTCGGCAACAGCTTCCTCCACTGGAGGGTATTATGCGTGCAGGACTTTCCAGGGCACCAAACTCTTTAAACCCATGACAGCGACAGTGTCTCACTTTGACCTCTAATTCGTGTAGCTGATTTGAGAGACTCACTGTATTCAGTACTGGTCTCCTTCCTCCCACTTCCAAAACCCCAAAATTCAGATAAGCCAAAGGGAAGAGAAAGGCAGCACTTAGCTTTTACACCCCTGGTCCTCATCTCTGCATCCTGGTACAGCAGGTGCCACCTAGGAAGGGTGGGGTCCCAAGCAGAATCCGCCCCTGGGGTGGTGGGGGCAGGAGCCACTTGGTACACCTGGCCCTGCAAATGGCCAGCGAGTGACCTTGTGACCTGGGGGTCTGCACACCGGGCTCGTCACGGAAGAGCCGGGCTCACATGGGAGGATGAGTTTTTCCTACAGAACAGCCAGGGGTCCAAAGTAAAGCCAAAAAGCACTGGTCTCGAGCTTCACATCCCACCCCTCACTGTTGTCAAGACAAGACAGCAGGGCCTTGTTTCTCACATGAGGGAAGCTGGCTGCAGGGACACCCTAGGAGGGGCTGCGGGAGCTGGTCTCCCCTGCAGTGAGGGGCCCAGGGAGGCTCACTGTATTCGTTTGCTTGGACTGACATAAGAAAAACCAGAGTGGGTGGTTGAAACAACAGAATTTATGTTCTCACAGTTCTGGAGGCTGGAAGTCCCAGATTAAGGTGTGGGCTGAGCTGGTTCCTGAGAGCTCTGTTCCTGGCTTGCCGGCAGCCGCCTTCTCGCTGTGTCCTCACACGGTGGAGAGACAGCCAGTTCCTGGTGCTTTCCTCAGGACATGAGTCCTATCATATCAGGGCCCCACCCTTAGGAACTTACTTCACCTTGATTCCTTCCTTAGAGGCCCTGGTTGGGTGGAGGGGGGAGGCATGGGGAGGACCTCAACAAGGGACACGGGGTGGGAGTGCCCAAATTGGTCCCGTTGGGGGAGCTGGCCCAAGGCAACAGCAGCAACGGGATAAGACCTGGGGTTGGGGTTTCCACGCTTTCCACAGCCGTGAGCTGACCCTCCTTCCCTAGGAAGAAAAGGATCCAGGAAAGAGAAAGGCAGCCAAGTGGTGCAGGGCCATGGGCTACACAGATCAGGACAGAAGGGACAGGCAGCTGCACGGCTGTCACCACTCCTCAGTGGGGCCAGACCCAAAACCCAGGCGCCGTCGAAGCAGAGTGCAGACAAGAGGCAAAATGCAAACCACCACACTCATGAACTTGCCTCAAGTCCTGCGAGCTCCGGTGGGGGCACCAGGCCCAGCTGAGGCCTGCTGGGGTCGTCACCTCCTCGGAGTCTGACGACAGTCCCCTGCGGCAGGCACTGACGGCGTCCCTCCTGAGAAATGTGGGACTCAGGAGCAGAGGCCAGTCAGCTGCGAGGGGCTAGGCAGGGGCTGGCAGCAAGGCGGCGGCCCCGAGGCCAGCCACCTGGCCTCCAGGACAAGTGGAAAGGGAAGAGACCCAGGGGGGGTTGTTGCTGGAGCCCAGGGAGCGCAGGAAGGGGAACGACCAGAGGATGCAGAAAAAAGAGAAAGAGCAGTAGGGACAGGAATTAGAAGGTCCTGGCCGCCGTCCTCCAGAGCCGTACCCCGAGCCCATGCATGTCAGGTCCTGTGCGAAAGGATTTAGCTCTCCTTCACAACCCTGTGATGGGCGGTTCCTCCTTCTTCAAAACATACATATAGGCTCTGCGCTGAGGGAACCCCCAAGCGGCCCATGCCTCGAGTGGGAGCAGACACTAGACCTAAGTGGAGTTCGAGGCCAACCCCAAGGCTGGAGGCAAAGTCTCCAAATCCAGAGACCTTCCCAGACGGGCCTGGGCCAGCACACCCGCCCTGCACCCCACTGCACACTAGCTGCTCCCAGGGCCGGGTAAAATGAGCGAGTGCTCAGGGCCAGGCCTGGCACACAGCTTGAGCTGCTCAGTTACTGGTAACAGTTGCTATTACACAGACTCAAAATAACTGTTTTGTTTGGTGTCGGAGCCATCTGTATACATTGCTCTGTGTTCCCTGTATCAGGTGCGGAGGCGGTCTGCAATTTACCATTCCGTCCACAATACTAATAGTGGAGCCCTCCACAGAAGAGATGATCGATACAAGGCAGGATCAGTGAATTAATTAACTGATAGAGAAATGTACAATGGAAAGGACATGAGAATAAGGCAGAAGGTAAATGAGAAAATCGACAGATGGGCAAAGGGTGGACACACATAGATGAAAAGATGCAAAAAAAAAAAAAAAAAAGATGTAAGTGCAGGGGACAGAATGGTCTGGGTTAAATGACTGGTGTCTCCCTGGAGTGTCTCTCTGGACCAGAAGGATTTCATCGCCACCAGCTATAATCATCTATTTTCTTCAGCACACCAGATAAGAGCAAATAAATACACAGACACTGCACTTACTAGGAGGAATTAAGCGCCCCTACACCCAGGCTCCTGTTCGCCCATGGGTGACGCTCTGCATGGGACTGAGTTCTCCAGGGCTTTTTCGTATGAAGCGCAAGAGCAAACACCGCCTGCACGTGCAGGGTGACCCCAGCCTCGGTGGCAAGCCTTCAACACCTGAGCGGACACTGGCGCAGGCTGGCCACTGAGCTCCCACTCCATCTCGGCTGGTTTACACTCTCCCCTGTATTTCACAGCAGGGAAACCCATCTGTGGGTCCTTTTAGGTGAAGAGAGGTAAAGCAGGCAGCATTAAAATTTGGCTTTCTATTGGATGGCCTCTGATTGAGTCACTTTTACTCCATTTTAATTTCATCTTTGTGATTAATAGCAATGACACTCCCATGTCCCTTCCCCCCACTGACAAAACCATGACACCTTTGTCCTATGGCCACAGACGTCATAGGAAAAGGAAGCTTCCAGATAGGCTCCTTGGTGGGAGGGGAGACCACCCTCCGTTCTGTGCCCACCAATACACAAAGACCGTGGCCACCTTGGGCTCCCTGTGACTTTACCCGGAACCACACACCTGCTCCAGAAAGCATTTTGAATTGTGAGGCTGTCCACCTGCATTCACAATTTCTTACCTTTAGCCTTATATCCTATGCAGTTGGTTTTATAGGATTAAATTCCTATGTATATATCACAAGAACTCTGAAATGGGAAACGTCAGAAACACTAGTGATACCGATCTCTCACCCAGCCCGCTCCCCGGGGCCTAGAACAGCGGCTGGACACCAGACCCAGGGCAGGGAGACAGATGTCTTCCTCCAGAGGCCAAACTACCATGCCCTTTGTTCCCAATTTTGAAGATGCTACAGTTTCCACTAAGTTAAGTGAGAATCTTTTATGGAAAGCACTTACAATGGCCTGACCCCTACCTGTGCTTAATTTAAACATTAGTGATTAGCATTATTAGATATGAATGATAATAGTACATTCATGCTGACTTACATTGTAAAAACCCAAACCTCTTCACATTGTATACCCTCAGCCCCTCCCCACTAGGACACAGGAAGGCAAAAGCAATGTGTGTTCCTCCACGGATCCCTAACACAGCTTCTGGTACGTGGTAGAAACACATGTAGAAACAGTTCGATGAATGTCACACGGCCCTCCACTTCAGTGGAAGCGTACCTACCATTACTGGCATGAAAAGGAAATCTGAAATGATCTGCTATGTAAGCAAATGAATCTGTCCTCTTCCCTTCACCCCAAGCTCAATCTGCAGGGGGGAAATATTTCTTACTGACCGTACAAATTAGCATCTACCACTGGCACAGTTTACAGCCAGTAAGTAAGGCCAGCTCAGAGCCAACTCCACTTCGAGCTGCTCTGTTCTTTTGTTCTTTTTTTTTTTTTTTTTTTAGATTTTATTTATTTGACACAGAGATAGAGACAGTGAGAGAGGGAACACAAGCAGGGGGAGTCGGAGAGGAAGAAGCAGACTCCCTGCTGAGCAGGGAGCCCGATGTGGGGCTTTATCCCAGGACCCTGGGATCATGACCTGAGCCAAAGGCAGATGCTTAACAATTGAGCCACCCAGGCGCCCCTCGAGCTGTTCTTACCCTACAGAGCACCCTATGTGTGAGTGACACAACAGAATCCCCACCCAAGGGCACCATTCAACCACCAGCTCTACCTAAAATTCTACCAAAGGCAACTCCTACCGACCTGTGGAACAGCTGGCACCTAAGCAACATCTAAGCAGGAACAAATGAATCCAGAGACCACTCACCACGCCTGCAGCCTGGTGACGACAGGCGAGTCAGCCCTTACGCGCTGGGTTATTTCTGCAATGAAAACAAAACAAAACACCTCACTAACTAAAAATGGAAAACTAACCAAATGATCACAGGGTCCCCTTTGGCTCCTAAATACGCCATTTAGCACATGGCGACTGATAAGCCAGGAAGTTCTGACAGCACCTAGAGAAAAGATGGGAACTCAGAAACCGTGTCTTCCTAGCAGCAGAACTGAATTTTCAACAGAGTCAACAACCAAAGGACTCGTTCACATCTAAAACTGCTTTCCCCAAGACTGCAACAAGCACGCCTTCTGTTCTGCTCTTGCACGCCTGCTGGAAATCCAATGCACAAGGACACACATTTCTGTCCTTCGTTAGAGAGCAAACGGAGCTGATGTGGCAGAGCATGTGGCTTGCAAGGAACGGAGCCTCTGCAAACCTCCGTCACCAAGACAATGATCGGATGAAGAGGACGCGGCATTCAAGGCCGTGAGGCACGCAACAGACATCACCATTCACACTTTGCATTTTACTTCAGCAAAGTCAAACAAGACAGAACTGCCTTTTGCTAACTGTGAGAGTTTAATTTACAGGAAAGGGATGTGTCGAAGGCAATTCTGCAAAAGATTCATGAATTGCTAAATGTCTTCCCATCTCTCCGATAGGAGGCTGGTCTTCCCCACATGCCACCATGTCCCTCCACGCACCCCCACCCCCCCGAAGTGGCCCAGCTTGGTGATGGTGGCCTGACTTTACCTGTCATCCTGCAGCCAGACAAGCCCCTTCCAGGGACACCTGGGCATGTCACGAGTGAGCCAAGGCAGAGCCAGCCAGCCACTGAGGACGCTTGCATTCACACCCTTTTCGGTCCCAAACAGAACGCGTCACGACGGAGCACGGTGTAGGGAGGGCTGACCCAGTATGACCAGTGTCCTTATAAGAAGCCTGAGACACACGGGGGCTGCCACATGGTGACGAGGTCAGAGACCACAGCGCCACAGCTGCAGGCCAAGGAACGCCACAGTCTGGGGTAACCAGAAGCTCTCAGGAGGCAAGGAAGGACTCCCTCCTCCAGGTGTCAGAGCAAGCGCAGCTGCCAACACCTGGACTTCAGACTTCTGGCCCCTAGAACCGTCAAACAGCAAATTTCTGTTGCTTTACGCCACCGAGTGTGTCTGTGTTGCTAGGGAGGGTACACATTTAGCCTCTGGGAAAATAGGGGCTATTTCCCAGGCCAGATGGTGGCCCAGCGGCTTGTAAAACATAGTGGGGGTGGGGGGGCAAACTTGGCATAAAGAATCGAGTGATTTTCTCTTCAACTTTAGCAATGTGAGGGCTTTTAAAATGGTTGCGAAGTCACGGACAAAGCAAGAAAAGTCTCATTTAGAGCCTGATGGAAGACAGGGTAACACCACTGATCAGACAAGTACTTGTAGGTCTCTGAGGAAAGCAACATACGCAGCAATCACTAGACTCGGGGACCACAGAACAGCGCTCTCCAGAACTCAGAAGGCTCTGAAGAAATAACAAAAGAGATTACTTAGTCATTTACGTAAAATTAGAAAGCTTCGACAGAAGAAAGTCAACAGAGGATCACTCCCAGTGGGTGTGGGTATGTATTAAAATCCAAATACCAACACTGTCAAAATAACAGTGACGCTATCTGCGCCAACCACAGTTACTAACAGACACGGTTTTATCCACATAACTGACATAAAGCACACAAACATATGGAACGCTTTCCAAATCACCACGCACCCTTCAGAAACGATTAGCCATTGAGGCAAAGGCAGGGCATCTTACTAATAAGTGGATACAGCATGAGGGAATAGGGCAGCAAAGGATCACAGGGGATGCCGCGCTGGGCCCCTTCCCCACCCCCACCTAGCTCCTTCCACCTGTGCAGAGGGGAGACTCTGCTGGGGAGTCAGATGCCCCAGGACGTCATGGGTCTCATTTTATATCTGCCTTTCACCGCTCTCACTGCCCGCAGGTAGAAAAGTACCTAATGCACGACCAGTTCATTGAATTGTAGTAAGATGTTCATGCAAGGAACAAACCCAGGCTCTCTGTTGCAAAAGAAGTCCCCAGCCAGTTCTCCCTGAAGTGGCCAGCAACATTGCCGAGCATGTGCTCCGTGAAGCAGGGCTAACCTGGCACGAGCTCAAGTCTGTTGGCAGAGGCTGTGCATCTCCCTGGTCTGGGGAAGGCCTGGTCTTCAAAGCACACACACACAAGGAGAAAGTTCAGGGAAGTCTCTTTCCTAATAACAATCTACAAGGTTCCCCAAGGGCACGGGGACCAACCAAGGTCAGGCTAGATTCCAAACGGCCCTTTCGGCACTTCTAAACACCACTTGGAGCATTTTCATTGCTGTTGCCATTCAGTTTCAAATCACTGCATATTTTATTTTTATTTATTTATTTGACAGAGATAGAGTACAAGTGGAGGGAGCAGCAGAGGGAGAGGGGGAACCAATGCAGGGCTCGATCCCAGGACCCTGGGGTCATGACCTGAGTCAAAGGCAGAGGCTTAAGAGGCTTAAGAGCTGCCCAGGCGCCCCTAAATCACCCCTAAATCACCGCATGGGTTAAAGAGAAGCCCACGGCAAGGCTTGCCAAGGCCCTTCTGGTGCTAATTCAGCAGGAGCTAAGATGCAGGCTCGCTGTTTCCCCAGCTGCTTCAGCACAAAGTCTAGCACATCTCGTGAGGATTTTAAAACCCCTTTCAGGGGATTTTAAAACCACCTGTTTTACTTTCCAACCAAATAAAAAGAAAGAAAAGTACTAAAGCTGGACGCTAGCTCCTAGCAAAATTCAAGAGCAGGTGACGGGAACATACAAGACGGTGTGGGGCCAGCATCCCTCAAGGGAGAACTTGTGTGGGACTTAAATCAACTTTCACTGTTACAAGTGTAGAGTATGTAGGGGGTTGCCCCTCCAGGTCTCAAAAGGCCTTCAGCCCAACTGGCATCTGAGCTGGAGAGGCACAGAGCATGACACTGGTTCCATGGGAACACTGGTGGCAAGGGGAAGGTGGATGACCGGCCCCCCATTAGCCCATTAGGGATGTGCCTGGTCCCCTAAGCCAGAAGGGAAGGCCACCAGGAGTCCCCAGGCCTGTCTGAACTGCCCGCCAATGATCAGACCAGGAAAGTCATCTTCCCACTAAAACTATTCAAAACCAGTAATGGGAGGAGCAAGAAACCACCAAGTGAGAGGCTCCCACACTGGGGGAAACCTGACAGCAACTTCTCCCAGTCAGGGGCGGGCTTACAACCTGCAGTCTCTGTGCTGGGGGCTTCTTCTCTTTAAAACCAGTCATGGTGGGGCACCTGGGGGTATCAGTCACTTAAGCCTCTGCCTTCGGCTCAGGTGGTGATCCCAAGGTCCTGGGATCGAGCCCCGTATCAGGCTCCCCACTAGGTGGGAAGCCTGCTTCTCCCTCTTCCACTCCCCCTACTTGTGTTCCCTCTAGCTGTGTCTCTCTCTGTCAAATGAATAAAGAAAATATTAAAAAAATAAAATAAAATAAAAATAAAACCAGTCACAATTACAGGCTAGCATGTGGCCATCCTTCCCTACCCTTCCCTTCCCCCAGTCTTTCTTTTTCCTTGGCAAGAACAGAGTGAGGAAGGGGCCAGGCCCAGGAGGAAGTCAGGTGTTTGTCCTGAAGCCCCTCCCTTGGCTGGGGACCGAGCAGGCCCCAGGTCATCAGGTCACTCGGACACTGTCACCCTGATACCAAAGAAACTGGCAGCTCTCTATTAATCTCAACCCAAAGCATTAGAGCAAGAAATCAGCAGGGACCAGTATATATGCACACGCACCAATCCACTCGGCAAACACCCAGTGACCCGAATGACATTCCCAGAGTCCTTCTACTTATGCACTCAGATGCCAGCTGGAGAAACAGGCACGGGTACAGAGAGCTGACAGCTACCACCGGTCATGGACAATGGCAGGATCATCACATGCCAAGGAATGGGCTCTTTTCAGGCACTGCTCTTTATAAACCTTACAACTATCCTAGGACCTAAGGCTTGCTATTGTCCCCATTTCTCAAATGGGAAAACTGAGGCACGGAGAGCCCTACCAAACCAAAGTCACACAGTGCCAAGTGGAAGGCCATGACCTATGCCAGGGAACCAGATCTGTACCACCCTGGTGTACTGGCTCTCGGGGTTCAGTGCACAAGTGTTCAAGGACAGATGTACAGGAGAGGCCCAGGAGACCTCCTAGGAAGGCGCTGCTAGTTCTAGATCTGGGGTAATCCAGACACCCCAAAGGAGAGACGCCACTGCAGTCCTGCAACACACAAGGCGGTGAGCAGTGGGGGTGGTGGGGGAGGCAGGCCAAGCACTGTGAACAGCATGCACAAAGGCACAATGTGAAAGTGCATGGCCTTGCTGGAAGTAAACCAGTGTGACTGCATTCATAGAGTCTTAGAAAGTACTAAACGGTGGCAGATGAAGCGAAGATCAGATTTTTAGGGCCCTTTAATAAAACATTCAGGAGCCCAGGCTTCATCATAACCAGAGGCTTAGAAGGAGGAAAGTGAAACAAGTAGATCTGTGTATTAGAAAATCAACCCTGCTACCAATAAGAGGCTGATGAGAGGGAGAAAAGTCCAGAAGCAGGAGGAAGAGAGGACTGTGGCCAGGTGAGAAAGAAAGGCCTGGTCCGGGCAATGCAAAGAGAGAAGGTCAATTTTTCAAGGCTCAGTGACCACACGCTACCCTCATCTGTGACTGTTGGTCCAGTGTAATTATTAATAGCACCCTTCTCTGCTCACAAAGGTGTCCAGTACAGCCAGAAAAACCGCCACATTATTCCACACCCATTTGGGTACAATGTACGGTCAAGAAGCAGAAGCAGGATTTGAGGATGAATACAAGATAAAAATAAGGGTGTGTGTGTCTTTTAGGGAAATTTACGTAATAAAAACCTTATTACGGAAATATGGTGACATATTAATATTTATGACTATCCTGGCCCCTCTTAACCTGGATGTTGTGAAACGAAGCTTTTTGCACTGAAAATTCCACTTTAAAAACCTTTCTACTATCCTACAGTATTATTAGTTCTTGATTAATCTCGCAATCAGAAAATTTTTTTTCTAGGAACAAACGTATGCCTCGTCTCTGCTGCACATAAAATATTCTTCGTTGAAGTAATGCCATACCTCGAGAAAAAAAGAAAAAAAGAAAAAAAAAAAAAAACTAGATAAGCAGGAGGAGGAAGGGTTTAGGAAGAGGGCAGAACTGAATTAAATAATCGAGGAACAGCAAGGTCCAGAGAAGGGACGTGTAAAGCGTGTGGGTGTGTACATGACTTATGTAAGACAGCGGAAGGCAGTCTGCTCACAGCCACCCACAGAGGCCATGGTATCCCCACGCTGCTTCTCTCGTGTCAGTTCCTCCTCTCCTACCGCTAAGGAAATTAATCCTGTCCTCCAGCCTATGTGAACTCTACAGAACAAGTATGCTAGGGACGTATGTGTGCATGTCCGGAAGTGTAGATTTTAAACCACAGACGGACCAAGAGGTCCAATTCAAAAGCTGCAGTATTAGTGGAATAAAAGCAGCATTCTTTACACACACCATCTACCTGTGCCATGCTCAGTGGGTGGGGAACAAGCTCTCCCTTCCCTCCAGCCACCCACAGGCGGGGCCTCCACACTGTCTGGATTCAGGGGCTGTATTGTGCCCAGCAAGCCACGTTTTGCTGGAACGCTGCAACCTCTCCCTTCATCAGGGGTAAACACAGATGTGGCTATACTCTCAAAGATAAAGGACCACAAGCGTGATGGACTTCAAGCGCCCCCTTTAATTAAATTAATGCAAAAAGATGAGAAGTTCTAAGTGCTGTCTTCTCTGTTCTCTACGGGAGTGATTCTAATAATAAACACATCTTACTAACGATTCCTAGTCACATTATTCTCAATAACATCTCAATTTCGATATTTTATAGAAACCACATTTCTGAGTTTGAAAGAATATATTCTTAGTGCAAGTTCATAATAATAGTCTTTTTTTTTTTTTTAAAGATTTTATTTATTTACTTGACAGATAGAGATCACAAGTAGGCAGAGAGGCAGGCAGAGAGAGAGGGGGAAGCAGGCTCTCCGCTGAGCAGGGAGCCCGATGCGGGCTTTGATCCCAGGACCCTGAGATCATGACCTGAGCTGAAGGCAGAGGCTTAACCCACTGAGCCACCCAGGCGACCCTATAATAGTCTTTTTTAAATGGCACACATCCAGCAGTTCTGCGGATGTTACTTCCCACTGTCCAAGGAGTCCCGAGCAGGGGCTCGAGCAGAAGACGCCCTGGCCACCTGATGTGACCACAGTGCTGGCATTACTCTGTGGACGGCGGCTCTGGAAAAGTCCCACGGGGAGGCCACCCAGACCAGTGACTTCCCCTCTGCCCTCAGCTGCCCTTCTTACCACTCCCACACACCTATCAGAAGGGCAGCCGTGTTCTCCAGGGCCACCTCCTCCTCCCTCCTGGGGGATGGTCCACTGACTGGCTCAGGGTGGGCGTCTGACCGATGTTGACCAGAGAAGTGCCCCCGCCGCGAGAGGTGAGGTACAGAGTGGAGGCTCTGCGAGGCGCACGGCCTTCCTGCTGTTGCTGGTGACTGCCCCTCCTCCCCATGTTGCAGGAGAGGAAAGGCTGGTCCACCCGGTACAGAGAGAGCAGAGCAGAGGCTGGGTGGCTGTCCCGGTCCCTTGTGTGCATGTCCCCAGAGCCCGGCCCACACCCCTTCAGAAGATTCCCCTCCCCCCAGGAAGCTCCAGAGGGGTGCTGGTAGCTGCCCCACAAGCGCGAGGGGGGATGCAGGAGGGTGGGGGGAGCCCCAGATGCAAACGCGGAGTGGGGGGAGCCGCAGGAAGTCAGGGTCTACAACAAGGAAGCTTCCTGTTCCCAGCAGAAGGGAAGCAGAGGCTGGAGGGAGAAGCAAAACCCCTATGCTGGCATCGGAACCCCGTTACCACCACCAATGCCGAGCTGCCCTTGGGTAGGGCTGTGTAGGAGGGCCTGCGGCCGCTTCCTCCTTATCAGCGGGAACCAGTCTATTCCGGGACTTCAGAGCGTGGTTCTGGCCTCCCACCTGGGACAGGGCACACCAGAGGGAACGAGGCTGCCTCCCCGCCTCTCTGCACAGCGGCACCCAGGCGTGCAGTGCACACGTGGGTGGCGGGTAACTTCCCCGCGATGCAGCTGCGATGGAATCATTGATATTCACTTCTAGTAGCCAAAGCCAGCATGTTTGACTTTTTGTTTTGGTTTCCAGCCCTTCCTGCGAGTGTAGTCTGCACGAGGCACAACTGGCAGACTATCAAGAGTTCAGTCCCAATGACCCATGCCGAGAGGAAACAGCAGCGACCACTCATTGTCCCCCACATGCCAGGTGGCAACAGGTCAGTTCCTTCCGCCCACACTCCAGAGAGTCCCCGTGCCAGATGTGCTCTGGCGTCCGGACCACTGTCATCCGGCCACGCTCCCCTCTGGACCTCTGGGGCTACATTTCCCAGGCCCTTGCCAGCTGGCCTCTGGGTTCGGTTCTGCCAAAGGGAGGCCGTGGTGCAACATGAGAGCAGGAGGGGGGCACCCAGTCAAGCAGCGGACTCTTGCCTTCGGCTCAGGTCGCGATCTCAGGGCCCTGGGACTGGGCTCCGGGCTTAGCAGGATGTCTGCTCTTGAGAGATTCTCTCTCCCTCTCTCTGCACCCCTGCCCCCATGTGTTTTCTCTCCCCCCCCCATAATAAAAATTTTTAAGAAATAAAAACAATTAAAAAATAAAAGGAAGAAGAAAGGGTGAAGACTTGCCCATGCCCAGGCCCCACGAGGCAGGAGCAGAGGTTCTAGAACAGCATCAGCAATGCATTCCTGCCTTAGCTCCCAGGGAAGGACCAGGAGTTCAGGCTTCCTGCTGGCATGGAGGGTAGTGGTGGGGTGCACCTGCTCCCTGGCTCTGGGGGACTCCCATGTCCTTGTTTTGTTCCTGCATCTCTAGAGCCAGCAGCAACTTGCTCAGTTTCTGATCCCTGGAAAACATGTCTTCCCCCTTCAGCTCCTTCAGCCCTTCACACGCTTTTGTAACCACCCTTGTGCATCTAAAATACCTAGGAGGTTTCTATGTTGCTAACAAAGAGGCCCCACAGAGGATGGAAGGAACCCCACAGCCAGAGCAAGGCAGAGGCCATCTGAAAAATTATGGCTGGCAGTGGTGACTCTCAGTTGAGTCAAAACAGAAAGAAACCAGAGGGCGGTGTCACTCCTCACCTGTCACCTGGGGTCTGACTGCTAAAGGTCCCTTGCAGCCTGGGCAGAGGTAACATCACTCTGCGGGTACAACTGAGCTCAAACCAGCTGGGCCGGCTGGAGGAGGAACACGGCAAGCTAGCCCGCATCAGCTGCTCCAGCAACCAAACCTAGAAGAAAATCCACAAGCTCCTTTTTCTGCACATGCTCAAAATGTCATGCAGGTCCCCTGCTGGGCTGGGGCACAACCCAGGACTGGTGCCATGCAGCAGGCCCACCACACATGGGGAGCGAAGCGTAGGAAACAATCCTGACCACAGCTCGGCAATCCTCTGCCAGCCAACCAGACGTCCCACCTGCCATATGCCTGGTAAGAGAGGGCCCCGAAATCCTCCCCCAACTTACGTGGGCTGCTTCCAGGTGATACTGAAATTTCAAGACATTTGGAACACTTCAACAAGTAAGGGACAAAAGGCAGGTAACTGATTTTGCTACAGAAAATCCAGGAGGTATGATGATCATAGCTGGGACAAAAGCCGGGGGGTAGGGGGGGATCTTCCACTCCGCCCCCAGGACACAAAAGGGAAGTAGGAGCAGCTGGTGACAGCAGAGCAGAGCAGACCTCCAGGATTCCCTGAGTGGGGGGTGGGGGGGATCTGAGGGCCACCAATGGCCTTTCCACACCCACATCTCCCCAGAAGTGGGCCACAGTAAGGGATATACATGGGCTATGCCAAAACAGTCCAAACCAAAAATACAATGGGTGCATTTTCTTCAAATTACTCCCTAGGTGGAAGTTATTCACTCCCTAAGCAACTGAAGGTCAACACTTGGGCCTTCTGCTAGATTCGGGGGCTTTTTTATAACCACAAAACCAAAAGGGAACTTTGATAACCAGCTATTTCAACCCTCTCATTTACAGATGAGGAAATTATGAGCATGATCAGTACATTAAAAAAAAAAATCCACATTAAAAGAATCCAAGTGAACCAACAGAGCTCCTAAAACTTACACACAGGGAGGTGTGGCGCTCTTGGTTAAGTGAACCAGGCAGTGCGGTCGAGACAGAAAGAGCTCTAAATTTCAAAAGGGTATAATTAGCTGGATTATTCTTCAAGTAAAGGTAGCTTGAGATGGCGCCTTTATTTACAGCAGAAACTACTGAGGTCCAACCATGAACTCATAAATAATGTTTAAAACCCAAAGGAGACAAGAAAGAACTTATATATAAAGGCTCAATAGTGACAACTGAGAAAAACAAGCAAGTCGGAGGAAAAACAAGTTCAAACACACCCATCTGATGTTAAATTGAAACATTACGTTCTGGTTAAAAATAATCCCAAGAAATGACACGTACCTGGAATTCACTTTACAGTCCTCTAGTGGGGAGCACAGCACAGGAGAGGGAAGTGAGTGGAGCAAAGCTGAAATGAGAGGGGCCCCGAGCTGCTGAAGCTGAGTGGCACGCCATACGTTCTCTGTGCTGCAGAATTTCCCACCATGAGTTTAACATCCACGTAAAACTAGCAGATTCCCATTAAACATGCACCCTTGTGTCACGCCCAGTGCAAATTACTCAGCGTAGGTCAGGCAAGAGCAATGCCACTCCTAATGCCATGTCACTTATTATTACTTCTTACAAAATAAAGTTAAGCCAAAATCAGATCACAAGGTATTCAGATGACAGGACATTACTTAATTTCCAAGTAAGTCAACCTGGTAATGGATTTTGAAAGCATTTTTTCAATTATGCATCATGTATGGCTTAAGCCAGATTTCATTAGATAAACATAGAATTCAAAAGAAAGGCTGCTTTACAGATAATCTATATTAATCAGTATCTCACAGATGCCTTCCACAAGCTGTTCAATAAATGTGAGTTAAAACTGGGCCTGCCTGTGGACCCAGATTTTCATGAGGCCAGGCCCCAGGCAAGCTGAGACACACCCCCACCTCGCCCGAGACAGAGGTGAGGCCCTGCAGACGAGCAGCGGTGGACACCTGCCCTAAGAGATACTGAATGGGCTCCAGGACCCAGACTCACTACTGCAGGGGCCCTGCACACAGTGACACAGAAAACACCACCGTACCCTGCACAGGCTGATCGCCAAATTCTTCCAACAACTGTTCAATACTTCAATTTTATTTTTGCTCCAACAGAAACTAGTGAGCATCGGTCAGACCACCATCATGACGGGCAGAGTAAGAACCTGCTTCGAGGGGGCAGGGCTCCCAAGACTTGAAGAGAACTCAGGCACCTGGAGCGTCCTTCCCTTCGGTACCCTCGTGCCAGATTTCTAGATGTGCATTTCACTTGGTGTCTCCGGTACTTTCCTTATGATCCCATTGGAGACTTCTATTTTTTTTTTAAGCGAAATAAACCAGTTACACAAACGATTACTGAACTACTCAGAGGAGTACAGAGGAGCAAAGCAATAGGCCACACCAGGAGCTCCCTGAAATCGGAAGCAACACAGCTTCGCTGTTTTCCTTCCATGTCCTCTACAATGAGGACCCAATGCCAGGCAACAGTGACACTCAAGTCCTGGCTCAGTGCAGCTGTGTCAAAACTGGAGGCTGACCCCAAGCTAGGGTAGTGGGGGCAGGGGGGTGGTGCGTGGAGAAGAGGAGGGGAGGGGTAGGAGGGGAGCTGAACCAGAGAGCCAGTCACTTCTGGAGACTCTTAGACTGAACTAGCTGCCTAAAGAGGGGGCTCAAGGGCCCCCAGGATGATGCCCACAGCCACTGGGAAGAAAAAAAGGCTCGTTTCCCTTTTTCTGGACCTTCCCCTCACTAAACCCAGGCAGACGCGAGGGATGTTGAGTGCTGCTCATTCCAAGGGGTTGGAAGGTTCTCCTCCAGAGACTAAAGAAGCGAGCTGAGTGTTTGAGCTGAGCCTTGAGAAAGTGAAAATCAACAGTCTAAATCCTGGTTCTCAAACTCAGGGCCAGAAAGGTCAAGAGTTCCCAAGAGACTCAGAGAAGCGGCTGGGAAGATCCCGATAAGAGACCACTAATAAACCAGCGCTCTCAATTCTCCGCCAGCCTTGAGACCATCCGCCGCGGGCAGGGAAAGACTCCCTGCCCTCCGAGCCACGGGCGGCCTGGCAGACAGGGGGCGGCTTACATGCTCTAGTTGCCAAAGCCTTCAAGCTGAAAAGCTCTGGTACCCTTCTCAGATGCCTCGTCTTTGCAGGGTGGCAGGCAGAGAATGGAAAATTCAGCCCTCCAACTATCCTGGGAGACAGAAAGTCAGCCTGGGAAAGCTTCCGGGAACAGCTGTAGGGAAAAATATAGATCTGAGTGACAGGCAGGCCTGACAAAGGAAAGGAGGCTTTGATGCAGGAAGGGTTCTTAATTCAGATAAAAGAAAATAAGAAATAGTGGAAAGCAGTGTTCGACCAAGGTATGTGCTTTTCTAAAAACATTTATGAAGGCAAAGCCAGTCTCAAAGCTTCTGTTTCTAAATGAGTCTCCCCGCAAAGTCGTCTGTTGAAACCCTACCTCCCAGGGTCGTGGTATTCAGAGGTGCTCTAGGTCTACCAAGGGTCATGAGGGAGGCGCCCCAGGCTGGGCTGAATGCCCTCCTCAGAGGAAGAACAGAACAGAGCCCTTTCTTGACCCAGCTCTCGAGGACCCCGCGAGAAGGTAGCTGTCTCCAACCCAGAAAGCAGACCCTCACCAGACACCACTGATCAGCCAGCGCCTTGATCTTGAACTCGCAGCCTCCAGAACCGTGAGAAACAAACCTGTTGTTGAAACCACTCAGTTGATGGTATTTAGTTAGAACCACTCAAGCTAAGACAGCCTCTATTTAAGAAACATGGGCTTTAAAAAAAATTATCCTCTAGTCATAAGAAAAGAACATAGTTTTCACTTAAGCCATATGATGAGAAAGAATGGGAAACCACCCTAGAAAGATCTGTTCAAAACATAACTTAGATCCATGTTTCCTACTGTAAAGTCAGAATGAAAAAATATGAAAGAGGGCAGAAATGGTGATATTAACATCAGGACTATCAACAATGAAAACTGAAATTACCAGCAATCTAAAAAATGATTCAATGTAATATAGCTTACTTCCCCAAAAAGACTTTCTAGAATACCCGAAATGTTTAAAGAGGCCTTGACCTGTTAAAATGAAGATATCTGAATGAAAATTAATGAAAATACCTCAGCCTACTATTAAGGTCCACATCTTAGGCAAGATAGCTCTCTAGGACTTACCACACAAATCAATCTGAGACATGACCTCATCGTTTTACAGACAAGGGCCTATGTTTCTGGAGCGCACCTATAACCCCTTAGAAATGACATCCTGTAGCCTTCTGTTACTTAAAAAAATAAATAAATAAATAAATAAATAAATAAATAAATAAATTTATTTTCCACGTGAGCATTTGTGGTCACCCACGCCTCACATGGTATGCTGCAGCACTCCGTTATAGAAAAGCACAGAATCCTATCCCTGACACCTCTCCTGACATAGGCTTCAGAAAGATAAAAGCCAGATGGAAACACCACCCTTGAAAAGATCCTTAACATCAGAGAAAGCTACTGACTCCACTTCTAACTTCCAGCTGCACTAAGAGAAATTTTATTCAAGCCCTTAAAGTTTACAGAATTTTGAGAAAGCCATGACCAAAATAGTACATTTTTCAAAAATATTCTGATCCATAGAAGTTCCTTTAGCAACCACGCCCCACTTACTCAGCAACTGGAGGTTCTCTGCCACCAGCCCCTTATTCCTGCAATATACCTTTTCTTTACTTGTTAGCACTTTACATGATGTAATGAAACAAATGAAACAATACTTAGATAATGCCAGAGGTCAGGCCCTGTTTTCAGTGTTTTTGCATATTTTAATCTTCCTAATGGTCCACTGTCCAGTGACAGCAACTGAGGCACCAGGAGGGGAGGTAACCTGCCCAAGTCCCCAGTCCTAGTGATGGACCAAGATCTGCCCCTACCACTCTGGCTCCCAAGCCCTGGATTTAAAATTGCAAGAGTGAGCTGAATAGTAGACATTAAGAACACAGACACATCAGGCAAACAAGGGAGACTACAAGAGGAATAAAAATCTTAGTTTCTCTCTGGTCTTCCTCCTGAACCAGTTTTATCAGTAAGGTCTGGAAGCTTCTGTGCCCTGCCCTGGAAGGGCCTGGATAGCCCGGCTCCTCGGGGAGGGAGGAGAATGGACCAGCAGGCCTTCTCAGCCAGATCTGCCTAATTTTTCCTGTCGTTCCACATGCCAGTAGGTGGGGTGGTGGTTTCACCCACACATCCCACTTTTTGCACCCCTATTCATTACAGAGTAATGATTCTTCTGTAAGTTATTCTAAGGAGAGTCACCAGTTTTGTGCTCCATTTGATCAGTTTGTATCTCTAAGCTTCCCTAGAAATGTTACTGTATCTTTCCTGCATTTGCTTCCTGAGAACCAAGAACCGGGGGAGTTAGCAGCACAGTCATGATTAGGCAAGAGAGGGTAGAAAAGAATGTAAAATAAGAATGCATCAGCTGTTTCGGAGAGGAGGAGTGTTCTTAAATAGGGCACAGCCAGCTGGGGAGGAAGAAGGGAGGGAAGGCATTCTAGGGCTGTCCTGGTGTGGTATAATAAAAAATATAGTTGGTCTTGCTCCATGGTTCCCAGTACAGAGCTCCCAAAACCCCTGGAATTTCCGGAGTGATAGGGACATCTTGTTATTCAGACCAACCCCTTAAGACCATGCCCAAGTTTATGCTAATTAAGTGACTCAGGTTTAGGGCCCCCCCCCAGGGGGCGGGGGGCTATCTTCAGGATTGGGGGCTATCTTCAGACCAACCAGGGGATTAAGAGGGTGGGAACTTTCAGCCCCAGCTCCCAGCCCCCAAGGGAGGGGGCCTAGACACTGAGTTATAAAAACTCTAGTACAAGATTCAGGGAGCTCCAGGATTGGGGAACACACTGATGTGCTGGGAGGGTGGCCGGTCTGGAGAAGGTACTCGGGCTCTGTACCTGGCCCTGGCTATACCTTTTCCTGTAGACCTCTGCCATCAGGCTGTTCCTCTATCCTTTGTAATAAACCACTGACGTGAAATTCTGTGAGTCTTTGCAGCAAATTATCAAACCTACTGAGGGGATCATGGGAACCCCCAATTTTCAGCCAATCGGTCAGAAGTATGGGAGGGCCAGAACTTGAGCCTAGCATTTGAAGCCAGAGGGAGCCTTACAGGGTCTGTGCTAACTTCACGGAGTTGGTGTAAGAACTGAACTGAATTAAAGGCTGCCCAGCTGGTATCAGCAAAGCAGAGAGCTGTGCGGTTCAGTCGCCCCTAGCCACACACGGCTGCTGAGCACTCAAGACGCAGTCAAGTCCATCTGCGTCCTGCTGTAAGGGGTGAAACACACTGGATTCCACAGACTAAGGCACAAAGGAAAAAAATTAAAAATCAAATATCTCATTAGTGATTTTTTGAAAGATTTTTACTTATTTATTTGAGAAAAAGTGAGCGAGAGAGGCAGAGAGTGAGCAGGAGCAGAGGGAAGGGGCAAAGGGAGAGGAAGAAGCAGACTCCCTGCTGAGCAGCCCTCCCACCTGCTACCAACCCCCCTACCCTGCCACATGGGCTCCATCCCAGGACCTGGGATCATGACCTGAGCTGAAGGCAGACACCTTACAAACTGAGCCACCACCCAGGTGCTCCAGCATGAGTGATTTTTTATATTAATTTCAAGTTGAAATGAAACTGAGCTAAATAAAATACATTACTAAAATTAATTTCATCTATGTCTTCCTACTTTTTAAATAGGATTAACTACGAAATTTCAAGTTACACATTTAGCTCACATTGGTGGCTTGCGTGATAGTTCTATGGGATGGAGCTATTTTAAATGCTTTCGTTTCTGAACGTGTAAGGACTGAAAGCCACTTTTCATCTCCAATTTTCACATGCAAAGAAAGCAGCTACCTGAGGATGGGAGCAAGGGATGTGAGTCATGAAGGGGGAGAAGGAATTAATATTCGTCACACGCTTCGTTTGTGCTGGGAACCACCGAGTACCTGGTACAATTTCACCCTAAATCCCCTCGATGATGAGAATCCTCTTCCTATCACAGAAGGCGGCACCAAACCTTGCCTGCACCAGTGAAGTCACACGGCAAGGACTCCGACAGCACCCCATTCCTTCTTGCAGAGCAGGGCTGGCAGACTTTTTCTGGAAAGGACCAGATAAATATTTTAGGCTTTGCAAGCCATAGTCACTGCTGCAATGACTCAACTCTGCCCTTGTATCATGAAGGCAACCACAGACCACATGTACACAAAAGGGGCAAGCTGTGCTCTAATAAAACCATCTCACAACAACAGACAGGCAGCCGGACTGGGCCCGCAGGCCATTGTTGGCCACCGCCTGCCCTACACAGTTAAAAACAAGACAACAGGTCCAAAATGGAGCTGCTTACGCCAAGACCCGTGTCACCAAACTGAAACTTAACTGAAAGTTTCCACTCTCCCAGAAATGGTATCTTAAAAAAGTCAGTGAGGAATTGTCTAATAATCTGCCTGACAGGCCTCCCTTCCTCCCACTCCCACCCCAGCCACCCCCTAAAGGAAAAAGACCTTGTCACGACCAACCAACCTGTTTTTCTGTCTAGTATTATTTCTTCCTTCCCATTCCCTCTCACCTACAAAAAGCCTTTCATTTTGTATAGCTTCTCAGAGCTGCTTTCTATCTGCTAAATAGGATGCTGCCCAATTCAGGAATCGCTGAATAAAGCAAACAAGACCTTTTCCCTTGACTCAGGTGAGTTTTGTTTCTTAATAGTCTGGTGTCAGTGGTGGGATGCAAGCGACCTCTGATGCGTCAGGGATGAGAAACACGGCCAACCCTTTGAGCTGTCTGTCTTGCCATTTCTAAGGTCCATGGATAAGGTTTTCTCAGACATGAGCCCCGCTCAAGTTGAGTTCCCAATCTAACTGGTTCTCCAGTCCAGGGCTGAGCGGTCAGTCTACACGGACAGAAGGCCCTAATAGAGTGCCAGTCCTTGGTTAGCCCTCAGTTGGTCCCCTGGTTGGTCCATGGCTCCAGCCCAGGACTTAGCAGACCAGCCTCAGCTGACAGATGGATCCCCCCTGAAAGCCAGATCCCTAGCCGCTGGTTAGTTTCTAGTTCCCATCTGCTGGGGTCTGCTGGTTTGGTCCACAGTTCCACGCTGGGAGCTGCTGGTGCTGTGCACCTAAGGCCTTCTCTCCACCACGGTACTATCTCTTTGGTTACTGCGGGTGGAAACAGCTCCATTTCCTCGATTGCTGTTGGTCCCTCTTACTGTGCACATGAGAGGAAGGAATAATAGATCCATCGTTAATGCGCATCTCAGAATCCAAAGCTCCAGAGTGTGGGAATGGCGGGCCAAGTGCTGAAAAGCTGTTGGCAGGCTTGCCACCAAAGACACTCATGTGAGGATAAGCTGGTCACGACTACGGTTAGATGGACACCAGGTCACCTGCCAAACTCAAGAAAATGTCCATGCCCTGAGGTACAATGAGGAGCACCACCCAATCCCAACCCAGCGCCACATCCCCCTTAGGTATTAATTTGCGTCTGAGGGACCGAGGATTGGGTGAAGAATGGGATCCTCTAGGTCCAAATCTTGAGCGTGCCCACTTCGGGTGAACTTGCTTATTGGACATCAAAGAGCTGTGATGACATCCTATGAAGACAAGCTATAATGACAATGGCCATCATGGAGAACATTCCACCTAGACAACATCATTCACTTAAGAAATGCACTTGAAAGCATGGGTTCCCAAATAGAACAGAATGGGATACCTATTTTCATGGACGTGCAGAAGCCTCTGAAAGGCTTCAAGATTCCAAAATGGCTTCACTGAAAGATGCCTTGCAAAATGCTAACAAAAAATTAAAGACACAAGAGGTACCTAAATCCAAAGCCTAAGATGTGACTCCAAGTGCTCTCCTCTATTCTCCTGTATATGAATACTTAGCCCGCCAACCCTCAACCTGACCTGCCTTCACTCTGCAGGGACTGCACGACTACAAACAAAAGTCTGCCCAAATAATGGCCTTACAGATGCCCCCGTTATCTACCTTGCAGACCCTTAATATGGGCCCCTTCTTGGGTTATCAGGGGGATTTCCTGTAAACTCCTACCAGTTGTTCCTTTGAACAGCCAAGGGGAAACTAAAACAGAAATTCAATGGAAATCCTTGCCAAATTCTGGCAGATACTAGAGCAACACTCTCTACTTTATTTATTTATTTGACAGAGAGAGATCACAAGTAGGCAGAGAGGCAGGCAGAGAGAGAGGAGGAAGCAGGCTCCCCGCTGAGCAGAGAGCCCGATTCGGGGCTCCATCCCAGGACCCTGGGATCATGACCTGAGCCGAAGGCAGAGGCTTTAACCCACTGAGCCACCCAGGCGCCCCCATAACACTCTGTACTTTAAACCCTACTCTGGAGCCTCTAGATGGGACTGTTGAGAAAACCGGCAGAAGTAGGCGAAGGGCGACCTGTGAGCCTTCTTGTACATCGCATTTTGTGTCCTGAAAATTGTCTGAGTCTTCTTCCTATTGCTATGGGGGGAGGGGGGGCACAGTAGTATCCTTTGCACCCTCCCTGGGAATGCCTTGTGCATCCAAGGGTGGGGAGGGATAGTTCAGTACTTCCAGGAATGTTTACTGTTTTTCCAAGCTGAAACTTGGACATATTTGAAAGGATCTTCTAAGTTGCAATGTGGTCAGTTGGCCAAATTGGAAGCTGATATTCGGAAATTAATAGTAACTGTTTTTAGGCCCCCTCCCCTCAGGTAAAGATACCCAGAGGGAAAGGAAAACATTCCCAAGACAAAGCCCTACATCTACGACAGAGGAATCTTTTGATTTCCATCTTAATATAAAGACACAAAATGAAAACAAGGTAGTTGGATGGGAGGGTCAGCCCTTTCCAAATCATTTTAGGTCACAACCCAATTTTTTGAGGAATTAAAAACAGCTGCCTTTGTCTTACAAAATGAGTCCTTGCAAGAAGGGAAATGCAGCTCTGGAAGCAATTCAAAGCCTACTTAACCTTCTAACCAATCCCCAAATCTCACCCATCCATCTTAAAAGGCTCACAGGCAACATAAAATAGAAGATTTAGAAACAGAAGTCCCAGAGGAAGGAACTTGCATTCTCTCCCGGTGCTTTTGAGATGTAAATGTTCTACCTGGTCTCTCCAGGAACTGGGGTACTTCCTATGGTGGGGGGAGGGAGTTGGGGCGGGATATCTGGAAAAGAGGCAAATGAAAAATCTTGAAAGTCTTCTCCACAAATATTGGTAAAAAGTTTAAACCATCAGAATGGTTAACCTTAACTTATCCTATCTTCTAGAAACACAATTTGGATCCAACTGTTCTTTAAGAAACTAGTGAGTTTTGCATTATTGTACCCATTTTACAGTTAAAATTTTATTTTTTAAAATTTTTTAAAAAGATTTTATTTATTTATTTGACAGAGAAAGCAAGCACAAGCAGGGGGAGCTGCAGGCAGAGGGAAGGGGAGAAGCAGACTCCCCACTGAGCGGGGAGCCCAATGCAGGACTTGATCCCAGGGCCCTGAGATCATGACCTGAGCTGAAGGCGGAAGCTTCACCAACTAAGCCACCCAGTATGGTTATAATTTCAAAGCAACACCTCTAAGGTCTGTGTTTGTGTCAGTATGTATGTTTATGTATGTCTAATATGTATGCTGTAGATGTGATATTTTTCTACTTCTGGATGGTATTGCTAAAAAAAAATTTTTTTAAAGGTCTATTTAATTCGTTTAAAGAAAAATAAGTATTTAATTAAATATTTCTAGACTGTCAGAAATATAAAAACTAACTCAAATATTTTTCAGGTTTGCCTGATCTAGGACAGTCTTTGGTTAAAAAACAAACAAACAAACAAAAAAGCAAGTTTGTTGGTTTAATTGTTTAATTAAAAACAGGAATGTATTTAGAGCTACCAGCATTAAATATAATACTTTTATTCTGCCTGCATTTTCTACTCAAATAGATTAACTTCATCTCTGTTACAAAGTTTGTCAGCGAGAAAAATATCTTAGTATAAGAACTTTGTTTAATGTCTACGAAATTTTCATGAGTAATCTAAATATATTAAAAATTAGTGATTTAGATAGATGTAAGTAGGATAAAAGTTTTAGGTGAGCTTTCAGCCATGATTATGTCTTATGATGGGTCTACTTAAATAGTTTCCCCAAATGGTTTTGGTAACTTGAAACTTTGGAGTTTTGTTAAGTTAAATGATGTAGAGTCATTGAAAATCTAGATCATTTTCAAATAAGATAAAATAATGAACATTAATTATTATTGATTAATTAATTATTGAACACCAGTTAATCTACTTTTGGTTTATTATAGAGAAACTTAAGTATGCGGGTATATTAGTAAACATGTTTCATGCAACACTGAGAAATTTACTAGGAGCAAGAATATACTTCTTCAAGATATGAAATGTATTTATGAGTTTGCTGATCCCCAGAAGGCTAGTGTGAGAGACAGTCCACGATCACTTGCTTCTTAGTTTTCACTAGGAAGTAAGGATTCTGTGGGTTAAGAATTCTAGTCAACAGAAGTACCTGAAACTTCTTCAAAAAAACAAGGGTGAAGGAAAACAAGAGTATTAAGAGTAGACAAGGAGAGGAAAATGACTAGTTGTTCCAGAATGAGAAAAAACATACATATGAGACGCGATCTGAATGGATATAAAAACACTTGCAGGTTTGTGGATCTGGAATCTCGTAGAGGGAATTCTACATGTGGTCAAGCAGGCTAAGATTGAAATGGATTTGCTTTTCTAATGAGTTTTAAGAGCAAGACTACACTGGTACAAAATTAGAATTTGATTTTCTCCCTGGAAAAAAAGGACAGTATTCTCTTGGACCTTTGGAATGCTTTAGATCAGAGACCATGAAAGTTTCCTTATCTTTTAAGCAATCTCCTAGGCAGCAAAGATTTTGTGTTTTAACCAAAGCAACTTCCCGTGCATCACACTGTCTTCATTAGCTCTTGCAAGACTTAAGAAAACCCAATCTTCTCAATACTAAAAGAGCTAACTTTTGTTCACAGCGTTGTAACCTTCTGTGTTTGCCTTTAACACCATCTTCTGTGTCATTTTGGTTAAAAAGATAATGAAGGATTATTTCACAATGATCTGTGATCCATTTATTCAGACTTTCAAACCACTTGACGTTTTGACAACTTCCTAAAATCAAATTCTAAATGGGGGCTTTTTCCACCTTAAAGTAACTCTGAGATTTCCCAGAGGGTCCCTGGAAAATCTCAAAGGATTTGTCTCTCACCTGGGTAAAATATTAAACTAATCAGGTTTATTTGCTGTTAAGTTACGTGGGATGCACTCTCAAATGAAAGATGCTAAACCTCCTTATCTTATACTTGTATGGACGCAGGTTCGGAATGTAAGTGTTCTAGAAAACGAATGAAATTCCTAGAAATCCGTGATGTCCCACTATAATGTTATCATAATTGCGACTATTATCTTAAAATGTTGTACATCGTACAAATGACCAAATATTTTTACCATTTCCATTATAAAAAATCCTAACAATGAGCATCCTTAAGTCTTTTGACATTTACAGACCACTGCTGTCCTACTCTGATGCATTTGCAGAAGTGAGACTCCTGAAAAGGACCCTAGCAGGAACTCCTGATCACTGACACCAAATTACAAGGTGTTGAAACTCTGGTGCTATCTCACAGCTGAAGAAGGCTCCACACCTGACAGCTGGTCCTGTGCAAATGCTGGAGAGCTCAAGATCAAACTGGCTCAGAAGAGAAGCAGCCAACATCAAGGTAGACTGCTTCCACCCAAGACAGCAGATCAAGAGTGTTTCTCTCCATTCCTCTTCCCTCTCTGACCAACCTTTCCCTAATTCTTAGAACCCAAAGGCCTTTATGATTCATTTGCCCGTACTCCGCTCTGCTCTGGCCTGAAAGATTGTTCATACGCTCGGGCCACCGCAAGCAGGGATAATCCAGTCTCCAAACTGCCGGTGGACTGGCCGTGACGCTGACGATCCCGTAGGTCTCTCCATCACACACTTTCCCCCAATTGACGAAAGCCTCAATTTCTCTGGAACTAATCCCCCATCTCTATCAAGTGAGGCTCCCTAACCCGGCGTTTCTATTTCCCTGCCTCAGTTTAACAGCCCCAAAGCCAGAAAACCTTGTGTCCAAGCCTTGTACCAAGAAAGGGACACAAGGCAAGGATAAGCAGAATAAAACTGCCTTGTGGCCCACAGACCCTTCAATTTTACTGGTCTCTAAGGCTGTCACCTTCCCAGCTCTGAGCCTCGAACTCAAGCAGGAATTAGCGGGGGGTATCCATAACTCCAGGAGAGCTTCCTTTGATAGAGCACTGCTCCCCTGGCCACAGGTGCAAGTGCGGCTATTACCAGAACCTCACCTTTTAACTCTTGAAGGTGCTGCAAATCCACTGTTAACAGCCATAGCTACCAACAAAACTTCCTGGCCTCTCTGGCCCAAGTTGGTCTTGGTTAACAAGACAGCCCTTGATTATTACTGTTTTAGTCTGTGCTGTCGTCCATGCCACTTGCTGCCCTGACGGACACTTCTGGGGAAGCCGAGCTCAGCTACACAAGATCATCAGACCAAGCCTGCTGGCTTCGGAGAGTGACCCCTTCAGTGGGATTTCATCTTGACTACAGTGGGTCTTGGGGACCATGGCTCTGAGGTACTCCAGGCACTGGGAATTATCCTGCTTAAAATAATGACGGGGACCCTGGGCACAGCTGACTTAAGCACCAACTCTTATTTTTGGCTTGGGTCATGATCTCAGGGTCCTAGGATCAAAGCCCGTGTCAGGCTCCGTTCTTACTAGGAAGTCTGCTTGGTATTCTCTCTCTCCCTCTGTCATTTCCCTTCACCCCCATGCATGCACTCTCTCTCTCTCTCTCTCTCTAGTAGATAAATAAATCATTAAAAATAACCATCATAATCTTCCTGGTCCACTGTACTCTCTCACAAGCTTTAAGTGGGTGTTTGTATGCGCAGCCACTAACCACCAAGCCAATGAGCTCAACTAAGAATGGAACATCAGAAAGGAATGAAGAGGGGTGGCTCAGTGGGTTAAGCCTCTGCCTTCGGCTCAGGTCATGATCCCAGGGTCGTGGGATCGAGTCCCACATCAGGCTCTCTGCTCGGCAGGGAGCCTGCTTCTTCCTCTCTCTCTTTCAGCCTGCCTCTCTGCCTATTTGTGATCTCTGTCTGTCAAATAAATAAATAAAATCTTTAAAAAAAAAAAAAAAAGAAAGAAAGAAATGTCAAAACCATTTAAAAAGAAAGAAAGAAAGGAATGAAGAGAGTGACTGACTAAAAGAATGTGAACACAAAGTCATGACTTGTGAATACCACACAGACAGTCAGCAAAAAAACTCCATCACCTATGAATATCCACAGAGAATCGGCAAAGCTCACTTCAAGTGGTGGCTGTGAGTAGTGCTAATGCCTTAAATTTTGATCACCTCTCTCAGGTTAGAGTCTCACCAAAAGAGGGAAATTGTTAAAAATAAAAATTAAAAAACAAAACAACAACAACAAAAAAACAGGGCCCATGTCACCAAACTTCACAGTTTCCATGCTCCCAGAAATGCAATCTTAGGCCAGTCAATGAAGAATGGCCTCATTAGCACTAATTAGGTAATTTGCCTGATAGACCGCTGCCATCCCCTAAAGGAAAGTGACCTTGTCACGACCAATCTGCTTTTCTGTCTACTATAACTTCATTGTTCCTTTTCTCTTCTGCCTGTACAAGTCTTGCTTTTTGTACAGTTCCTTGGAGCGCCTTTCTGTCTGCAGGATGAGATGCTTCCTGGTTCACAAGTCACTGAAGGAAGCCAGTTCAACCTTCAAAAAATTGACTCAGTTGCATTTTGTTTTTTAACACCACCAGGAAGAGAAGCAGCTGTTCCTAAATGATTCTAACTATCAGGGCACCAAAATCTAACATTGTAAAGGATCCCTTTCACAAAATACTAATTAGGTCATTGTTGTAACAAGTTGACCCGGGAAAGTCAAATTCTGTAAGTTACCTTACTGTTCCGCCTCTAGGATTTTCTTTGATACCACAAGTAGGCCATTTAGGCACTGGCACTAGAAGTATCAAGTTAACAGCACATTATATTTGATTCAATGTATACGATGTATGCGGCAAAAATAAAATCATGCGGCAAAAATAAAATCAAAAAGTACCACTCAAGGGAATACAGAGTGGAGGACATGAGACGAAACACAGGGAGGGCCTAGGCGGCCAGGTCAAAGTCAGCCCTGTTTCTGAGAGAAAGGGTTAAACACCATGATCCTGGCACTGACGTGTGTGTGTGTGTGTGTGTGTGTGTGTGTACCCGACCTGGCTAACTTCACACATACAGCTGTTTCGCACCTGGGCAAATATGCCCAGATGTGGGAGGAGTCATACTTGACCGTGTCAGGGTTCTCTTTGAGACCAACCTCAGCCCTTCTCTGACTCCCAGTTCTGACCAGCTCTTTACAGGTGGCAGCAAAATGGAAGAAAGCAGCTCAGGTCAGTTATTCTGCAAATCTGAAAACTTTTAAAAATAGTATCTCATAAATCAGTACTCACTACGGATAGAAATAGTTCTGTGGGACGCCTGGGTGAGACTCAGTGGGTTAAGCGTCTGACCCTTGATCTCAGCTCAGGTCTTGATCTCAGGGTGGTGAGTTCAGGCCCCCACATTGGGGTCCACAATAGGTGTGGAGCCTACTTTAAAAAAATAAATAAATAAATCATGGGAAAAATCCCTGCACGCCTATCAGGGGGAAGGAAGGCCAAGGAAAGCAAAGGTTTGGGGATTAAACTGAGCTTGGCCAGGCTGCTCACCTAAAGACCCCCTGCTCCCTGCTTTCTCCCGCAGAGATCACCCTGAACGGTGCCTGGTGGACAAAGACAAAGGGGAATACAGCTCTAGAAAAAAAGAACATCTAAATGAAGTAAGAAAGCAATACATCAAGTTTGTCCTACTGTGTGAACAAATTCTAGTCAATTTGTTTTTAAGAACAGTAATGCTGTTTGGGGATCACTCGGAGATGAGGTCCTCTAGACAACACGAACTCGAAATGCCTTTACGGAGGGGCCGCTGATACTCTTTCCAAAGTCATGTAGTTTTGGTGACACTGACGCTTCCACATTACTGGTGCAAGCCTTCAGAAGGGCATCGTGGCAACAAAGGTCAAGAACCAGGAGCATGTCCCAGCACTGAACCCTGCAGCCCCTCTCTGAGGAACGGATTCCCTGAAAACAATTCAGTAGAAGAAACGAAGTGACAAGTCTGTAGGCTCTCTCTCTAATGGCTCTGTCACCTCTCTGGGACACCACTCAACAAGGAAACGATACAAAGATTACTAACAAAGGGGGGAAATGTTCACATTAAGATGAACATAAAATTGTACAGATGTTTACAAATACAAGGACGAGTTACAAACACTTAAGTTTCTTTCTTGGGTTAAGACTGCAGGAAGCATCTTTGTCCTCAAGTACCATCTTTAAGAGTTAGTATGTTGTCTTTAACACGAAAAGAAACTCCACCAAAAAATAAAAAAAAAAAAAAAAAAAAAGAAGAAAAATTAAAAGAAAAAACAACAGTGCCAGAAAAGAGATGTCTGAGAAAGCTAGGTCTCCATGACACATGAGTGCTCAGCTCACCTCCTTCCAGCCCTGGCAGAGTGCAAACCCCACCTGGGAAAAGCCCAGGAAGAGATGAGCCTCAGTGGGCTTCCCTCCAGGCTTTCCCAACCAGATGGGTGGGGTCTCAGGGTCCAGAGGCAGCTCGATTACTGCCCCTCCAAGTGTGCGGGACACAGGTGTCCGCAGGGATGCAGGACCGGGCAGGGGAGGAGGGGTGCCTGCTCAAGTCCCAGCGCCAAGATGATCAGGAATGCGGACGACAGCCTGCCCGCAGGGCCCTCCACCTGCCCACTGGAGGCACACAGCCAGGGACTTCAAAGGTCCCCGTGCACGTGTGCAAACAGAACATGCCCCCCACGAAAACAGAGCGGCTGTCAGGACTGACACTCGGATAAGTCACTTAGCTTCTCTAAAGGGCCTGCCACACTGTTATGCAGGCAGAAGGGCAGCTTGGAAGATGACGGTGACGAGCAAACAGGACACTGTATGAAATGTAAAGCGTTCAGTAAATAGTAGCGACTGTCACATTAATACTTCAGGAATGTCCCTCCACACGCTCCATCACTTTATGGGAATTCCCAGCAGCTAGTGTTTATAATCCTACGTACAGAGAAGCACAGGGCAAGCCAGGCACGCACCAGTTCTTCTTCCAAACTATTTTTTATGGCACATTTCTGCGAAACATGGTCAGAATTTTGCCACACCACCACTGCGAATCAAAAAGTCCAGCTCTTGGGGTGCCTAGGTGTCTCAGTGGGTTAAGCCTCTGCCTTCAGCTCAGGTCATGGTCTCAGGGTCCTGGGATTGAGTCCCACATCGGGCTCTCTGCTCAGCAGGGAGCCTGCTTCTCACGCTCTCTCTCTGCCTTCCTCTCTGCCTACCTGCAATCTCTCTCTGTGTTAAATAAATAAATAAAAATAAAATCTTAAAAAAAAAAAAAAAAGTCCACCTCTTTCATGCAACAGATTTTTTTAAGTCATCAACATTTTCCTGATGCTGGTCGTTACTCTAAACCCCCAGGTACCAAATCCACGTCCCACCCCCATCGCTCTACTAAATGATCAAAACTCCAAGAACAATATTTATATTCATTTTCTTTTAGCTAGTGAACTGAATATATATTTTCCTACCTTGACAATTTAAATGATTAAATTCACAAAAACAATGATTTAGGCTTTTTATCTAATTTAAGTAAAATTCTTTTTAGTTTTTTGTTTTGGTTTGGTTTTTTCAAGAAACGATTTCCCCTCCTCCCCCCACTTGGGAGATGTTCTGCCATCACTGCAGGACTGGGAAGAGTTCTGCCAGGCAACAAATTAAATCACTTTTCCGCAAGGCCTGTGCAGACCATCTCTAGCCCAAGGGCTAGGTAGGGCCCAGGAGCCGTCTGTCCCCTCAGACAGAGGAGCACCGGGTCCCAGAGAGGTGTTGCCCTCCTGTGCATGCCCGCCCACCCTCAAGTCAGGCTGGTGAGGCTGCAGGACTCCTCCTCACAAGGCTTCCAAATGGTTTTCATTTTATGCAGTTGGATTAAAGCACAGTTATTAAAATATTATTTAAAAAACACATTTGAGATATCGTAATATATGTGCTCCTTTATTAACTCACTGAACAAAAGGGTGTCACGGCAGATCTAATAACCACCATAATTTCAAAGGAACGATAACAGTAGCTCGAGTTTCAACATATCAGCAACCACCGTGATGCAGTTATGAGAATCCCAGTCATTTCTGGGAGGACTGTGAATGTCAAGGGTTGTGTGATCTGCATTCACAATGGAAGGAAATACTAAATTTCAGTTAACAACTAGTGAAAATAAAAATGTAAGTTTTTCCCACCTGGTATGCTTGGACCACCCCCCACCCAAGTCCATCGACTCACAAACAGACCCCCTGGGTTCAGGATTCCCACTCTGGGGAGTCACTTGGAATTTCACATGATGCCATGAATCTGGGCCATCGGATTCAGCAAATCCCTGGAGTCCAGACTTGGGGCAAGGGGCTGCAGGAGGGACATTTCGAAGCAGAGGGCTCTTTTGTTGATGTGAATAACAGCAAGGCCTACTGATATGGGGGCACAGCTCAGGGCCAGGACCCAGCCCCCAGTCTGATGCGCTCTCTACTAGGTGCGACCCACTTCCTAGAGTAAGGCCTCTGCCAGCTTGAGAGCTGGAAGAAAGCTTTAGCGATCACTCCGTTCAGCACCACTCTATGGAAACTATGCTCTCAAAAAGCTCGTGTATTTTAAAGAAAACCCAAGACCAGCCAACTGCGCAGAAATAGTGCCCTTAAATGTTTTCCAACAAACCTTGAGTCTTTGGTTTTCATTTCGAGTGATTCTTCTACACAAAACCTCCCAAAAATTGGGTCAAAACAAAAATTTAGAAAAAAAGACAGGATTTCTTAAAAATAAGAAATCTGCAGGTCAAAAGAGAAATAGTAAATTATATGCTGAACACAGAGGCATGGATTTAAAAGGAAATCATGTTCAAAGAGGCCACTGCAAATGCTCGTGTCCCATAATGTTAATAAACAAATGCACTAATACAAACTGTATTTGTGTGAATGAGTACAGTTGAATCTCTCTGGTCCATGTTGCTCTGAGGAGTGGAACAGTATGCAAGCCTTCCACCCCCAACCCTCAAATCCTACCACTGCTGTATGGGGAGAGGAGGTATAAAAAGGAAAGCAAATGGGCTCCTGACCTTGACTCTGACCGTTTCCACACCCAAAAGAAAGGTCAACCACTCTTCTCGCTCTGGAGAAAGATTCTCTAGAACCTCTGGTCAGTGGCTAGAGAAAAAAGGGCCCTTCCAAGGCCTTCTCCGACCCCAAGCCAGCTACTAAGCCAACTCCCACCTGGGCTTGGACCTCTGCCCATATACACACCTGGAGCTCTATCATAGTACCTGGGCAGGTGGGCAGGGCCACCAGCAGCAGACTCTGTCTACAGCATGGGCCGAGCCCACTGCAGGACCTCCCTCCACACTAAACTCCTCCTCCAACAGGAGAAGCCAGTTGGGGCCACCACCTTCCCCTGCAATCAGGGATCGCTGCAGAGACAGATAGCCATTGCACAGCCAAAGGCACTGGGCACCCAAGGAGACCATGGACATCTGCCGGCCATTATTATTTGCCCAAATTTGGATAGCGTCCACAGGCCACCCCCACCTTCACACAGTCCCTCGCGTGCTCTCATGGGCACACACACAACAACAGCATTTTTGGACAGGCCTGGGCATTTGAGACCTGCTCTCCTGCGGCCCAGACCCGCCCTACCCACAGGGTCCGTGGTTATAACTGCATTCCTTGCCCTCTGTGGAGCTCCGAGGGCATCACGCAGAGGCAAGAATGACCCTGTGCTTACACAGGGAAGCACTTACGCTATCCAGAAGGGGTTAAAACCGTGGGGGTGATCAGACCAGAGGCCCTTCACAGAAAAGCCACGGGACTAGATGCTCCTGGCAGGAGAGAGGGTTCAAATGGTAATATAGAGCATAAGAACCACCTGGGCCACTGGTTCGACAGGAAGAATCCCAAACCAGCACTTCCCAGGAGACTCAGGCAGTAGGGCCAAAGCTGGCCCCAGGAATCTGTGTGCCTAATACATACCCCAGGGCCACATTCTGGAAGCAGGGAGGCTCCGGTCTTCCCTCCTCTGGAACAGCACCAAGGGCAGTGCTACACTGCCCCTGTGACCACTGAAAACCCTCCTCCCTCAGAGAGAATAAATAAATCTCCCGTGCAGAATTTCAAATCACTCCCAGACATAACATGCCCCTCCTCGAGTACGCAGAATAGAACTCCTCCCTGTGTTAAGGGACTTCCTCCCCAAACTTGCTATATGGACAGAGGAAAAACCAGTTAACTTTACAGCGGGGAAGCCTGCAAACACTTCAGCCAGATGATCAAAGTCAAGAGCAACAGTGACGAGTCACATTGACAGTATGTATACCACTGAGACAAGGCACAGAAAATGGCATTTGACCTCATGATCTCCCTCCCCAAAACCTGTAACTCCAGTCTAATCATAAGAAAAACATCAGACCAATCCCAACTGAGGAACGTTCCAAAGGACACCTGACTGGTATTTCTCAAAAGCATACAGGTCATAAAATCAAGGAGAGCCTGAGAAACTGTCACAGCCAAGAGGAATCTCAAGAGACATGACGACTAGTGTCATGTGGGATTCTGGGTGGGATCCAGAAAAAAGACATTAGGTAAGAGTCAAGAAAATCCAAATCAAGTACAGACTTTAATTAGCAATAAGGTACCAATACCATCTTTGGAATTTTTTTGTAAATCTAAAACTATTCTAAAATTAGGGCCACCTGGCTGGCTCAGTTGGAAGAGCATGTGATTCTTAATATTGAGGCTGTGAGTTTGAGCCCCATGTTGCGTAGAAGGCTTACTGAAATTTTTTAAAACTTTAAAAAAATTATTAAAACTATTCAAAAGTTAAAGGTTTATTTAAAAATATATATGTACTATACATAAATACACATATGCAAAGCATAACATGGACGACTTTCAAGAATTACAAACTGTACTTTGGACAAGTGGGTAAAAACCAGAATGAACAAAAGGAGATAAATGTACCGAATTAGCTTAACACAATAAAATAAGGTTATTACATGGCTGGAACTCAGTACAATTTTTATGCCGTTCTTCAAACAGCATGCTATATGTACTTGAATATGTAAGGTAAGAGACTACATGAGTTTGTAAACAACAACAAAAAACTGCCTCCCTTGAATGAGATGCAGAACAAACTAACTGAACATACATTAAATTCTCTCCTACTCAGGCCCCCAAGAGCCAGGAATCGATGTATTCCAACCAATCTTTAAAAGTGCATCACAATACTCATATCTCAAGTTACGTTCTCATTATTCTCAAATTAAGATAATTTGAGCACTAAGCATTAATTACAGTGTATCACAAATTAATTACAGAATATCACAAAAACTACTTTACACTAATCCACATCATCAAAAGTGAAACGTAAACTGGTTTCGTATGAAATGGAAGACAAATCACTAATTATGATTTTAATTATTTGGCATGCCACCATTAAGCTATTTCTAGACGCTAACCAGAGCGAGAACAGAAACACAAAATTGGCCCACCTTTAGAAATTAGTTTCATATCAACACGCTGTCAAATGGCACAATGATTTGGGTACCAGATAAAGCAGAAGTCAACAATCTGAAACTCTACACTTAAAATATACAAAAAGAACATCTATAATGAAGTAAGAAAGAGCTTAAGTTTCAAAGGACACACACTTCAAACCAGACTATCAGTAGGATACAAAATAAGACTGGGAGATGTCTGGACAGGAGTGGTTTATAATACTCATTACTAACCCAAGTGAAGTAATAATCTGACTAAATAAATCTTTTCTGGATTAAAATGTAATGGCACAATGCATTTATGCCATTACCAATTAAAAAAATGAGTCAGGAAGTTTAGTCTAATACCCCATGCCAGCCTTCCCTTAAAAGCACCAAAAAGTAGCCTTACCAGTTTTTTTGTTTAGTTTTGTTTGTTCTTTAAAGATTTTACTTACTTATTTGACAGAGAGACACAGCAAAAGAGGAAACACAAGTAGGAGGAGTGGGAGAGGGAGACGCAGGCTCCCCACTGAGCAGGGAGCCCAATGCGGGGCTCGATTCCAGGATCCTTGGATCATGACCTGAGCTGTAGGCAGAGGCTTAATGACTGAGCCACCCAGGCGCCCGGCCTTACCGGTTTTTAAGATCTAAAAGTCTCAGGGAAATAAACAACATATAAGTAGAGTTCACATTCTCTGAAAATTAGGGACTAGCTGACCCCCCAAATCAAGTGTTCATCCTAAGCGAAGGGGCAGCCCGAGCCTCCACCAGGCCCTGCAAGAACAGTGCCCTTCCTGGGAAGCGGGAACGGTGTGCCAGCCCAGCGGCAGCGGTGACAGAGGTTGACAGTTGGCAAGTGGGACCATGGCAAGGTCTCTGGGGCTGCGTGCAGAACGAAGAAGTTCTTGCAGATCTCAAAGAAAACATTATCCTTCCCTGGAACGCAGGGAGGTCTACCTGGCCTTGGGGACTCCCCCGCATGCCTCCTTGTACCCACTACAAGACCCCACACATAGGGAACAGTCACTTCATAGACTAGTGAGCTGGGCTGAGAGCTAAGTGGGAACCAGTGAGCCCAGCTTGCATCGGCTTCTGAGATCCCTGAGGGCCAGTTTTTGGGTCCTGAGCCCGAGGCAGAGTGCCTCTCCCGTAGCTGGCCCTCCAAAGCACGAGCTGTGTGACCATGCAGCTGGGCGAAATGGGGACGGCGGTCCAGTCTGTAGGTCAGATCGGCTTGAATAACGCAGCCTTTTCTACACTTGCGCACATGCCTTTGCCATCCTCAAACCCCATTCACCAAAAATGAAGAGCAACAAAACTGACCACGGAACTCAGCTGGGCCCCCCTCCTTGGGAGAAACGTCTCTGAAAAGGCCCGGTGCGGTTCAAATTTTTCAACAGGGAAGAGCGGGCCCATACAAGGTTCTCAAAAACCTTGAGAAGTGTTATGGCCCTGTTTCACAGAAGACAAAACAGAGGTTGGGAGGTTACGGGTTTGCTGCACAACCTGAGCCAAATAAGCAGCAGGTGGAGAGGAGTCTACACCTCCACTCCTCAGAGGACGCTGTGTTTTTGCAGTTCAAATCTTGACCAGCTGTTAATGAAGTTCAGGACCATACTGTGTTATTCCAGCTCCTATTATAATTAAAAGTCAAGAAGTCACTACAGGAAGGCCAACCTTTTATTTTCAGGGAGGAGACGTGCACACAAAGCCTGAAGGACAGCCAGGATCCGCAGCTCTGGATTCCAACAGCTCACACACACCCCAGACCCAATGTACTGCTGAGAGTGTGGGCCTGGGAGGCTCCTCTCGGCCACTCACAAGACCCCTGGTGGCCAGCCACTGTCCCGTGACCTGCGCTCTCCTCATTTACACAAGAGCTTATGACAACATTTGCCTCCCTCCACCCAGGCTGGAAGAATCCAATGATACCCAGCCTGGGCAAAGAACAATGAGATACGTTACATTGTTTTAGACCTCATACCTAGAATGCTTAAGTCTGTCCAAAGAGTTACTATTAACTTTTCAGAGGCCTTTCTCAGTCCATGGAGGATGGGAGCATTTTGGAAAAGAAAAGACTGATTGTGCTCTGAACGATCTTCACCAACAGAAATTCAAAAACTCACAAAGTGCTGATTTTTTGTTTATCCTCACAACTGCACAGGAAGAAAGAAGATAAGAAGCAACAAAGTAAAAGTAGAAAGGAAGAGCAGTACAACAGGAAGTGAATTATATAAAACAGATCTAGATAAAGCCAGGGAAATTTCTAATTGAGAGCCCTCTTAATTCCTGGGCTTATCGGACTTGGTCAAGTGGGAGTTTAAGTCTTTAAAAAAAAAAAAAAAAAAAAATTTGTGGACATCAACGTCATATTCCAGGCTGGCTAATAGGCAGCTCTGCCACTAACCCAGACAGAGACTAACAGCCAAATTATAATTTTCTCTTTCCATGTCCCTGGATAAGGTCTAATTTGTGGTATTTTCACTCACTCTCCCCTGAAGAGTTTATTTTTTCGGAGCTATACAAAGGCAGGAGTGAAACACTTGAAAGCTAACAGATGTGACCTGCTCAAAGATTATCAGGTTGAACCTAGAATCTTAGGAAGTTTAGTAGTAACAACAACAAAAACCTTTTTTCCTATGGACAGTCACCAGTTGAAAGGATTCTCAGCTACGTAAAAAGATTTTGAGTGGACCAACCTCTGAAAACTGATTACTTAGTAAGAGCAATTGAGGGGGGCACCTGGGTGGCTCAGTTAGTTAAGCAGCTGACTCTTCGTTTCGGCTCACATCATGATCTCAGGATCCTGAGATCAAGCCCACCCTTGGGCTCTGTGCTCAGCAGGGAGTCTGCTTGAGATTCTCTCCCTCTGCCCCTTCCCTTCCTGCCACCCCCACCCCTCCACTTGCTCACTTGCTTTCTCTCTCTTCCTCAAATAAATAAATGCAATTGAGAAGGGACCCCATTACTTCCTTGTAAGTGGACATTCTAAGGGGAGCATGTTTTTATCACAGTTCAGCCAGATTTCAAGATGTTTCCCACAAATCAACACTATATACTTATATGGTCCAAATATGTAGAAGCAGAAAATTTGAAAAAGCAGTGTATGCCATATTTTACCACAAATGGTGTTACAGATAAACTGTGGTTAAGTCACTTATAGTCAAGTAGGTTTCTCCTTTATATAACTGTTAAGATGTATAAAGTGTCTAACTCTCTAAATAGATATTTTTCGTGTTTATAAAAATGGGTGAAAAAAAATGATCGCCATATGGGCAACTATGTGAAAAAATACAAGTGCCATTAATTTAAGGGTTTACGTAGAGAAGCATTCACTGACATCAAGGTTGCTTAAATATCGAAATTCTGGCTGGGTTCATTTTCAGTGATGAGGGCTGTCCTACTGGTTGTAGGACGATTGGCCTCTGGCCACTTAAGACACTAGGAGCACTGCCCCGTCAAGATAACTCGAAAATGTCTCCAGACACTGCAAAATGTCCACACAGGCACAATCACCCCCAGTTGAGAACCACTCATCTATATATGGGACTGGAGGTTCAAATCTCAATGAAGTTTTTTAAAATACTAACAGTTAAAAAAAAAGGATTTCTGTTATTTGTAAAAGGGAATGGCTTTCATTTCTTAATCCATACCTAATAGCCAGTAAGATCCAAAAATGGATGGGAATTTACTCGTACTAATGTGCATGACGTTGAAAACTTATCTTCTTCCTCCAACATGTAACCCCCACCAGCCTGACACACAGAGGAAAAGAGGATCTGCCTCTCTCTTTTGACAGGTGGAATCCGCTTTCCTGAACGTCGCTGAGCGCAGGGCACAGTCAAGTTTAAGCAGCAATGTAGTCAACACTGGAGGCTTCCTCTGTGACACATCAAGTGAGCCTTGGTTCCACCCAGGCATGCTCCAAAGTGGAAATTCAGACAGCCCAGTGTGTGTGATCCCCACTCCCCTTTCTCTTTTTTAGAGGATAATGGCAAAGTGTGTTTACAGTCACCACTGGGTCTTATCTTCTGAACCATATAAAAAAGACCGACTAAGAAAAGTAGGAGATGGCACTAAAGCCCAACAGATGGCTTAATAAAGGGGTAGCAGGGACAGCTTCGAACTACAAGCTAGGGATGGCCCAGGAAAGCTATACCGGAAGCACATAAAGGAAAAAACCATCCAAGAGCAGGTACTGGAGACAGATGGAAAACGGACTTGAAGACAAATGGTCGGGATGGTGGCGTACATTAAGTAAGTCACGTGCAAAGGTGAAACACGGAGTGGAGAACCAAGAAAATGGAAAGAAAAATCTGTTTTTCTCTCTGTCTTGCCTGATTCTGTTCCTCAATTGGGTTTTTTTTTTAAAGTGGTTTGATGAAAATTCACTATTCGCCTGTATCAAATTTCCTGAAACTGTCTCTAAAATAACTCCCTGAATCCCTTGTTATTTCTTGATCTCTTAAAAATTCTCAAGCAGTTTGCAGTTTTTATGTTAACGTCCCCAAGCTGGCTTCTGTCACTCAGAGCAGTAAGAGGGCTGTTTATCACCGATTCAGACCTCTCCCCACCACCCCCCCAACACCAACAGACTTGCAAATAGGGAAACAAGCTTTTAAAGTCACTGTCCTTAAAATGGACATACAAGAACAGAAAAGAGCAACTGCTCTTTCTTCTCTTCTGCAGCCCGACTCCTGAGTGACATAATTAAACTATTTGTTGACTTGCAGACATCCTTAAATATTCAGCCAAAATTCTTGAGATATTAAACTGAGGCACATTCTCCAAGGAAAATCAATGTCGACATTGATGGGCTTTGTCTGGTAAGACAGCCACTGGCACTTTCTAGGCATCTCAGTGTGACCTCAGCTTCTTGGAACAGTTATTAGCTGGCCACCCCCACCGCTGCTGGGAGAATTATTACGCTTGTTTAAGTAAAGCAATCTTTGCCGCTACTCCTCCTGGAACATGCTACATACAGAGCTGGCCACAGAAGAAACAGCTTGACTGCAAATCCAAGCCTGTGAATTCAGAGGAGCTGCCCAAGGTGTAGTCCTTCTGAAACCACTGTGTTCCCAAGTCTTGGTACAGACACACAGACGCCTCCCCAACAGAGACACAAGACTCCTCGTTCCACGTGAGGGCTACCCGCTCTGGGAAAAGGCTAGCCAACGCTCTGACAGCCTCTAAGGGTCTCCCCAAAATGGAAGGTTAGGTTAAGGACGGTCTGGCTTGGAATGGCGACCAATGTCAATGCCCCCATCGGAAACCTATAATAGAAGCCTTCCGAAAATCCAGACTGACACTTGACCTGGCCTCTCTAGTGATCTGAGAAGGAGATTTTCAAAACCATTTTGGGATTCTTCAAGACACAGACATCATCAAAGCACAAAAGCAAAGCGTTTGGTGTGTTGGGCTCCAGGCTCCAAGCCCCTCCCTCCCATTACTACACAGGAACTCATTAAGACACAGCTGCAACTGACAATGGCCTCCCAAAAGGCTCAGGAGCTTCGTGGAGGAGCAAGAGAATCCCCAGTCCTCTCTCCGCAGTCCCCACGGTGATGGACATTGGGTGGGGACCCACCACACAGACACATATGAAGGGGCCTCGTGCGCAGACCTGCCCAACAGTGCTAGAGGCAGGTTTGCGGATCACTCTCAAATTACTGTTAATTTACTGTAGTAATGCTGTTACTACTCAGCATGGAAACCTCCTCACTCACCGGTGTCCTATTGCAAATCCCTCAGCGCCGCTTCTCAGTGTGTGGTGCCCATCCCAACACAGGTCACGTGGGAACTCAGCAGAAGAGGGCATCCTCACTCCAGACCTTTGCATCAGAGCCTCTGTGGTGGGTCCAACCATCTGAGCCCTCCAGCGATGCTGATGCCCATCTCAGAACTGGCGAGTTTGCCCATCAGAGGAGCACCGACCTCCGGGATACAGCAAGGAAGGGCCGAGAGGAGAAGCAAGGCCAAGGGTGCTCGGTCATGCTCCCCTGAGACCCCACAGAGCTAGCCTTCCACAGCCAGGTGAGTGGCTCTAACTCTTTGTTCCGTCCTTCCCAAGCTCAGGCCTTCCTCCACTGCTTGGCTAATCAAAGACGTTCCAGAATGAACCAATATCCAAGCTCCACTCTTTATCAATGGTTTTCCATCAAAGTTTCTCAAATATTATACCTAATAAAAGTCTATAGTTCTGTTTACATATTTTCAGCTACATCTCAATGAAAAGATGGGTGGCCTAGCTTCGGGGATGAGAGCAGAGACCCTGAAGTCAGGGGGTCTGAGTTCCAGACCTGCCATTTGCTAGCTGTGGAAACTCAGGCAAGGTAACCTGCTATTTACCTGCACCCTGATCTAGAAGGACAAAAAACACTTAATTTTTGAGAGGATTCAGTGAGTTATTACTTTGTATGAAGTACTTAGAACAGTAATTACAATGTGTGATTGTGTGTATGTGTTCACGGATAAACTAATCACTAAAGAAAATACGATTTTCGCTTTAGTACTTATAAATCAAGTACTTCACATCCATCAGAATTAGGTTGAATCCTAATACCCAAAGTTGTTTTACATTGGTAATTTAGCCTCTAGAATCCAAAACACATTTTTAAAATCTTTGTAAAATGTACCAAGTATTTTAATTACATGTAATCAAATCTGACTTTAGCCTCTAAAATTGAGGGCACGAGATCTTACATTATTCCCTATAACTACATGGACTACACCTTTCCCACTCCGGAGTAATAATAATTGCCGTTACTATTATTCCAAAGTGTTTGCAGTCTGTCTTTTTAGCTTTCTCAACTTTGGAATGTACAGAATAAATGAAGTGGAATCATCAGAATTAGATCCACCTGCACTCCGCAATATGGCGGCCACCAGCCTCACCGGGCTCTTGGCCGCTCCAGGGCAAGAAGGAACGTGATGGGCCAACAGTGCAGAACACGGCCAATTGCAAAGACCACACACAAGGAAGACGATGTACGTTATCTCACTAATAAGACTTGCCATCAATTACACGTAGAAATAAAAATATTTTAGAGCTCTTGGGTAATTAATAAAAAATATTACAAAAATTAGTTTTATTTGTTGGGCTTCAAATTTTCAATGTGGCTACGTTGAAAATTATGTCCGTGGCTCACATCTGTGGCCCGCAGCAGATTTCAACAGAACAGCACTGTTCTTGACAATCACTTCAAAGGGCATCTGCAGGGAAACAGGTCACATGAAAGCAGACACACAGGACGTTCTGCACCCATTCTCTCCTCCCTCAGGGGCATGCACGGTTCGGAGGTGCAGGCCTGCAGCTATGCGGTGATGCCACTAGTATATGCCACTGAATCAAGCCCCGTGGACAGAATTCTTTGAAACGAAGGTGATTATAAACTTCGGTCTTGTTACCGCCGTTAGCAAAGTGACATTCAGTGTCCAGACACAGATGACTGTAGTGGCTCAGGGTACAGGGCAGAGGCGGGGGTTGGGGGGGTAAATTTAGAAGCTGGGGGAAACACGAAGGGAGCCCAGGTGTGCAGACCCACGCATGCCACACAGAGGACTTGGGACAGTGGTCTGATGTGCACCAGGGCCAGTCTGGAATCACAGTGCGGTGAGCCAGACGGATCAGCAAGAGTGGTCAAAAGGGATCTGACAGTCCATGCACAAGAGGAAATCAGAAGTACAGCAGGACTCAGATGTAGGAGAGCTTCCGGTGGGAAGATCACTAAGTCTGGGGGTGGGGGGTGGGGTATTCAGGGATGACTGAGTGAGTCACTGATGGAGCTCTTAACTGAGAAGGCCTGCAAGTCAAGAGACAGTGACACGCAGACGTCTGCTTGTGAAACTCAAGAGTTTTAGGTGGGCACAATCGATAAGAAGCTGGATAATTCACATGAATGACGGACTAAGTGAATAAACGAATGAACATACCAATCTGGAGCGGGAGAGCCGTCTGCCACACAGACCTCCCCCTGCCTTCCGCCATCATCCTGCACAACCCAAACTGACCTGAGTCAGAAGTGGGCATACAGCGCTCGGGGTGTACCTGAGCAAACTCGGGCCTGCACCAGCACCGAAGGGACCCCTGCTGACACCGCAGAGGCTGCAGGGTCACAGCAACAGAGGCCCAGAGGGGATGGCCTTGCCCTCCCACTTTGCTCTCTTCTCCCAGGGCCAGGAAGCGCTTTCACGGCCATACAAACCCAGTGCTTTCCCTAGATCTGATATTTTATCACAATCCTGATCCCAAAAAAACCTACCTCCACTGAGGGGAAGCATCCATAACTGCATTAGGTCAGCACTGCTCTCTCCCCTTAATCATCCCACCTAAAATCTGACCAGCATCTGGAAGCCCAGTGCCAAGGATCCTTCCCTATGCTGAGTCTGTGTGACTAGGAATGAGCCGCCATCCCCTCCTTACCTCTGCTCTGTAACCACCCCTGGCAGGTGTCCTCAAATACAGATTCCAGATCTGGGTGAAGGAAGCAAGAGGACTTCCCAAGATGATCAGTCTTGTTTCCTAACACAGCGTTACACACTGGTATGAACTGACTTGTTCCCCGCCCCCTCCCAGTATGTTGAAGCTCTAAGCCCCAGTGTGACTGCATTTGGAGACAGAGCCTTTGAGGAAGTAATTAAGATTCAGTGAGGCCGTATGGGTGGGGCCCTAATCCCACAGAACTGGTGACTTTATAAGAGGAAAAGCCACCAGCAACTCTCTCCAGGCAGAAAAGAGAGGGCACACAAGGACAAAGCAAGAATGTGCCCTTCTACAAGCCAGGACGAGAGGCTCACCAAGGACTGAATCAGCCTGCCTTTCATCTTGGCCTTCCCAGCTTCCAGAAGGATGAGAAACAAATTTCTGTTTTGCACCCGGCCTGTGCGGTTCTGTTTCTGTACCCAGAGCACACGGTGAGCAAGAACAAGCACATTTCCACTTGCAGGCACTGTCTAGGGTGATGCTGGCTCCCAGCAACGAAGCGAGGACAAAAGTTTCACTTGAACTGCTCACTGACACGGCCTCCCCGAAACGGCTCACCTTCAAAGAGTCAATGCACACGGAGACCCTGCTCCCACCACTCTCTGCTTGCACCTGCAATGTGACAAAGGCATCCACGCAAGGTCTGTGCACTCCGCTTCCCAGTGGGATGAGCTAGCACATCAGTAACCTTACAAAAACAGCTCCCCAGCACCCTTCTGGGGTTCCCCACCTGCCATCTGCTTAGCCACAGGGCTAAAAGCACAGGGATCCGATGGGAAGCACTTACCATCCTCAAGTTCAAGCTCTGTCCTCCCTGCTGTTGTCCCTGAGCTCTAGACTCCTCACGGAGAAAGAAGGACCAGAGCCCATTTTACCATGTTATTTCAAATATGAAACAGGATGGCATGTGTGGAACGCCATTTGTAAGCCCTGAATTAGCATGTCAGTATTAACACCGATTACTTTTATCTGCCTATGGCACTTCGGATCTTCATGAACCACTGACCAGCACAACTACCAAGAGGAAACTGCAATATTTAAGTTTAGAATGTGCTGGAAACTTCTTCTCTTAAAAACATGAAAAATACAAAGGGGAGGAAGAAGTAAGGCGGAGCTAACAAACTCACTGACCCAGAAGGCAACGAAGGCTTTGCCCCAAGCTGCCAGTTGAGGCTGGCTCGCACAATCCACTGAAAAGCATATGTATGGAGCCAAACCTACAGGTGGTTATGCAACCAGGTTTGTTTCTTGTTTTGCTTTTTGTTTTGTTGGGTTTGTTTTGGTTTGGTTTTTGGTTTAAGTGTAGCTGCAGGACTATAAATGACTCCTCTGACCAAGATCTAACCAAAGAGAGAGGCCACCAGACCAAATTCGCCCATTGTCTGGACATCCTGGGGACAAAACCTTCCACGATGTCATAGGTTCTGAGCAGATGTACAAAGATCCTGGAGATCTTTCATTACTCACATCTCCGTGGGAACCTAGAGCCCCAATAACTCAACAGGCTCAGAACTCGGTATTCACGTGTTTAGTTAGTATTCATTGGGAGCCATGAGTATAATGTATGAACACAAGAAATCAAAGGGCAAACTGTGACGTGTGTATGTGTGGGGGGGGGAGTGGATATAACTTGCTAATGTTGATTACACCTTCAGAAATACATACTTAGAGATCTGTTCAAAGTAAAATGCAGGAAAAGAAAAAACAGTCTAATTTTTAAAACTGTGTTACTAAAACGGCCTAAAGAACTAGGAAACTATTTTTACTTTAGCTGCATACTTTTGATAACCAGTTAAAGGCTGTCTTGACCTCCTTCTAAGTTGTCTGAACTCAAGCATTTAACAACATACATGATAGCACTTTTTAACTTAGGCCCTTTGAAAACATGCCATGAAAGGTTTCCATCACTCATCTGAAGAAAGAGAAACCATTTGGAAGCACCATTTGCTATCCCTCTGGATGGGAAAACTAATTCCCTAAGCCTCTGGGGTGAGTCGTGGGGAGTTTCCAGTTCATTTGTGAAAAAAAGTTCAGCTTACTAGTTTTCCCAAACATTGCCCACTGCCCTCCCCTGCAGGTCCAGCAAGCAATTTTCAGCTCCTCAGCTAGCCGGCCTCATTCTGAATGATGGAGAACCACGTCCACAAGCCCTCTCTGCCCCCAGCACACACTGCAAGTCAGTCTGGGCCATTGGAAGCATGTGTATCCCAGAGAGCAACACAGCCTCATTTAGCCAGGGCAAATTAAGCTAATGCAAGTTATCAAGTAAAGGACTCCAGGTTATTCCAGGCAATCAGGAAGTCTTTAGGGTATTTCAAAAGGTTATCAAGTTTGTGCATGTGCAAGGAAGATTTCCGGTGTATTTAATATGGATGATAATGCCTTTCTCAAATACTGTGTACATAAGATCTGCTGCCGGGTGGAAAACCTCAATGATCCCCCAATGCAAATGACAGGGTAGGGTCACAGATTTCAGGGAAGGAGAGAAGTTAAGCATATAGCATGTAATAAAGCAAAACTTGAAGCCTGTAAACTGAGCACAGTTCTTAGAAATGCACCTTAAACAGCCCCACCCATTTAAAAAGGGCCCGTTTCAGGGCGCCTGGCTGGCTGAGTCGGTGGAGTAGGGGACTTCTGATCTCAGGGTTCTGAGTTCCATCCCCACAGTGGGTATAGAGATTACTTACAAATAGAATCTTTAAAAATAAATAAATACATAAATAAATAGGGGCCAGTTTCTCCACAAGTGGGCAGAGGTGGGTGATGGAGTGGTCAGTTCCACGGGTGGTGATTTGCCACCCAGTTTGATCCTAAGTTCGGTGATCAACACTGTCCTGTGTTTTGGTAGCAGCTGAGAAGCTCCGAGCCCAGATGAGGCCTAGCGGAGAGGAAGCAGAGTCAAGCATCTTCTCCACAAGCTCCCCACCGCTTGAAGTTCTCATTGTCAGCCTCCAAGTAGCTGCAGCCAGAAGACCACAAACATCCGGCCTTTCTCTCCCATCAAAAGTACACCTCACCAACCTCAACAGGAGAAATAATTAAGGTAAGATTTTCCCTTACTGGTCACTGCTTCACCAGCCTGGTTAACACCCATTTCTTGGGAAATCCCTGTTCCAAACACCTGCATCAACAGCCCCAGCTCCCAGTTAAGCCCATTTTCTCTCCATGCATTCACTACCACCATTCCCCTTCTAGGTCTATAAACACCGCAAATGCTGGAATCCTGTTAATTTACCCACCTACATAGGAGCACCTGGTAAGGGCATTAAGCAATCCTGTTAATTTACCCACCTATCTAGGAGCACCTGGTAAGGGCATTAAGAGTATTCAGAAGCAAAGTTTAGATCTGTTTTGATAAGTTACAGTAGCCCTGGTTAATTTCATTTTCACTCATTTGAAGATTTGAAAAGCAGGGCTGCTAACAATATCAAACGCAATGGTATGAAACACACCCGAATTACTCTCATTCCTACCCAAATCCCTTCCCAGAAGGCAGGAGAAGCCAGGGCTGGGCCTGAACTAGGAAGGGCCTCTCCTACCTGCAGGTCCTGGGCTAAGTCAATGCCCACTGGCCTCTGGGGTACAGTTTCTGTTTGGGTCAATGGAAGGAGGAGGCCTGCAAGATTTGTAGGTTCCTGGGGCCTGCTCATCCCATTATGCAGACACAAACTTGGCAGATATAGCCTTAAACCTGTTGGCAAAATAAACAAAACCAAATAAAGGGGAAACCGCCAACCGGAACTGTCTGAAGTGATAGAGGCCCACCATACAGGTTCCTGCTTTGTCCCTGAAGCTGTTACAATGCTAGTTAAAGTCAGGTGCCTGCGGTTCATCAGTGAATGACACCCCCCCACCCCGCATCCTGCGCAGACCTTCCTCAGCGATCATTACTGTCTACAAATTAAAGCGTTTTTGCAAATTAGATACCTCTACACAATGCCACGCTAACTGCGCTCACGAGGGAGTTACCTTCAGTGCCTTAAAAATCACACACCGAATTCTTCCAGAACCACTCGGTGCTTAAATCGCCCTGAATAAACCGAGAGGGCAGACGATGTGAGAAACTTTTCTTTCAGGTGGCTGTAAGAGAGTCATGTAAATCTGGGACAGGACGCAGAGCCTGGAACCCATCACAAAGCGCCCCTCGACCAGGCGAGGACCTCCTTTATGCGATGTGACCGCAAGCTTTGTGCGGGATCGTAAATAGTTGCCATAAACACAGTAAGTTCTCCGGGCCATGCTCGGCCTCCCGCGTCCCCGCGCTGGGGCCGGGCGAAGCGGGGCTATTCTTCTCGGAGACTCTCGCCACGACAACCCCGGCCACCGAACGGTCCCACACCGGCCCCCGCCTCGGTGCCCGCGGCTGCCGGCCCGCAGGCCGGACGCATCTCCCCCGCCTCCCCGCCCCACGCGCCCGGGAGTCTCTGGTCCCGGGAACGCGCCGCCCAGGCCCCCCTGCGTCCGCCCGCCGCCCTCGCCCCTGCCCCCGCCCCCCGCGCCTGCCCGGAGAAGGTGAAGGGGGGCGCCCGGAAGGCGGACGGGAAGGTGCGGAGCCGGGAGGTGCCCGGCAGTCGCGGCCGCGGGGGGCCAGGCCGCGGCGGCGCCCCAAGGCACCCGCGGAGCGCTGAGGGCACCGGCCCCCCGGCCCCTCCCCCGGCGCGCGCCAACTCCGCCGCGCGGTCCAAGTTCGCGGCCCCCGCCCCGAGCCCGCCCGCAACGCTTACCTCGCCTTGGGCCGCCCGCCGAGGCCGGAGGGCAGCCGCGCGGGTCCCGGGGCGGCGGCCGCTCAGCGCCCGCCCAGGCGCCAGTCTTTGTCTGCGCCGCTCCCTCCTCCCGCCGCTCGGGGGACGCTGCCGGCCCGGGCGGACCCCGCCGGCCCGGCCGTCGCGAGCCTCCCGCCGCCGAGCCCTCCCCGCCGCCTGCCGCCCGCTCGGCCGCGCGGCTCCGGCCTGACGATCCCCGCGGCGGCGGCGGCGGCGGCGGCGGCGGCGACCCTCCCCCGGCGCGCTGCGCCCGCCTCCTCCGCGCGCTTCCTCCTCCCCCTCCTCCCGCCGCTCCTCCCCGGCCGCGCCGCGACACCGCCCAGGGGCCGGCCCGAGCCCGCGCGCGCGGCGGGGGCCCGACACACACCTGGGGGCGCGCAGGCAGCGCCGGGGGCTCGGCCTCGGCCGGGAGACTAGGCGCTCCGGAGCGGCGGGCGCGGCGGGCGCGCGGGGTCGGCGCCGACCGGGAGGAGAGGTTCCCGCTCCCCAAACTGCCGGCTCCGGGAGTGGGGCAGCGGTGGGGGTGAGCCAAACAGAGAGGAAATAAAGGCAGCAACTTCCAGCCTCGAGTGACTGCTGGGTGGCCTTTCCATCCTCTTTCTGTTTGATTTTCTTATCACGACGCTCTAGTTGTTTGGCGACCGGCCCCCTCCCGGAAGCATTCCCACGGCACTCTCAGCAAAGCAGGCCTGTGGTCCATCAGAAAAGTGACTTACGTAAAAATGTCACTTCCTTTCTGTAATTGCTTCTCGGCATTTTTATTTATTTGCCCTGTATCTATTTACTTTCCCAAACGAACACTTTGGTATTCCATCATTCCTGTCGGAAGCACTTAAGAAGAAGAGAGGGAACCCAGCCCCCCGTGCCCACTGTCCCGCTCAAGCGGGCCCACCAAGCAGAACCATGGAAGGAGCTGCCAGAATGTGGGTCCCCGAAGCAGCTGCCACTGGTAGTGGGACTGGTCCAGTCACCTGGCCACACGTAGGTGGTTACCTGTAAACAAATAAGGAAAATTAAAACCCAAGAGGAAGGGGAAAGACAAGTTTTCCTAGAACACGCACAGGCATCCAGATGTCTGTTCTCCAGTCTCCTTCCCATCTGGCTTTCCAAAAGGAAATCCTACTATTCAAATGATTCTGATTTCCTGACGGAATAGCCTGGATCCATGTTAATGAGATTCTTTCTTAGGCTCCTGGCTTCTCATTATTATTAAGGCAATAATAATTTACCCAAGGTGACAAGGCTGTATCATCTGAATCATTCATCCCCTGCCTTGTTCCCAAAAGGAAGTACCCAAGTAGGGTAACTAGAACCAGTATAACTTTGAAGTCACAGTACAGTGTTTGCCTTTCTGCTTTTTGGACCGTGAAACCTTGCACGGGTGTTTCTTAACCAATCTAAAATCTAACAAATGAAGAGATCATATTTACCTACCTCCTATGTCAGTCCCTGGCACCTTTCCTCTCTATAGGGAGCACTCAGTAGGTGACCAGTTGGAAGTAGGTACAATATACTGAGCAGGGATGGGTCCAAGATCGAGGAATCTGGATAGCTGGCTTCTCTTTGACCTTGGGAGAGAGGTACCTTGGTCATTCTTTTGTCTTATTAATAAGGAAAGCAGAATCATGATAAATGGTCTGGCCCAATTTTAAATTAGTTTACCCAAAATACCTATAATAACATTGACCCAGTTTTTAACTTGTCTGCTTTGTAAACCATCACTGAATCATCATTCTTGAACTCCTCTTCCTTTTCCCTTCATTTACAAAGGTAAAGTCCCTGAGGACATTCTATATCTAAAACCCAGTGTCCCTTTCCTAATCTTTATCCTATGCAGTTTTCAGAAGGACATGGCATTTCTGGTATTACCTGAAATTCAGTCATCTTTTCACCTATATAACACGGCTACCTTTCTGACCTTTTCACATCTGTCCCTTACAGGGCATGTTGTCCTTCCAGCTTCTAACAATAATAATCCCAAAGCAGAATTTGGCCCTTTGGTTTTATTCTGATATGTGTCTTTTTTTTTTTCTTTTTTTTTAAAGAGGGTTCTCTTTTTTTTTTTTTTTTTTTTTTTTTTTTTTTTTTTTTTTTTTTTTTTTTTTTTTTTTGGTATGCTTCCAGAATGGATGTTCAGTGATTAACTCCCAGATCTGTAACCTTAGAGAGTTCCCCAACTTGTCTGCAGTCTCTCTGGAGCTCATCAACTCTTCAATATCTCCAGGTTCAGAATGAAATTTATCTCCTTCCCAAAGTAGCTCCTCCTCCACGGTCTCAGGCTTGGCCAAGAATCCACTAGGCGTCTCAACTCTGGGAGGAACTTCACTGCAATTCCATTTCCTCCTTCCCTCTCCCAAGGTCTCCCCAAGGGCAGTGAGAAGAGGGCACTAGGTGATCTTGGGATCCCTCTCCCTTCTAAATCTTCATGATTCTGAGTCCTGGTGATCTTGAAACAGCTCTTTGTATTTTCTTTTCCCTTTCCAGTGGTACCTTCCAAATTTTTACATTATTACTGATACCACTTATGAAACTTCTTTTAGTTCTTCATGTATGTATGTATAAAGATGATATGTATATATTATATATGATATATATATAGATATGGATATATCATCTGTAACTCATACATGATAGTATTATCCTCATTATATACATGAAAAAATGGAAACTAAGTGAAGGAACTGGGGTCAGAACTGAACATACTGATTCTAAGATTCCTGTTTTTTCCAGGTACACCCATTACCTTCCAGCTAGCCTCCTGTCACTCACTTCCTCCCGTCTCTTAAATTTATGCTGGATATCAGTGTCACTGTAGTCTTCCTAAAAATTGCATCTATCTTGCCTCCCCCCTGCTCGAAAAAAAGCCACGGCTCCCCATTGCCCACCACAGTTTCTCAAAAGTTCTCTGACAGCAGAAGGCTTGAGAATCTGCTCCTGAGAAGGCTGAGGAACTGAGCCCTAAGACGCCTATAATCATTTCCCCAGGGCTATCTTAATAAATTACCTGAAACTGTATGGCTTAAAACACAGTTTATTCTCTCAGACTTCTGCAGGCCAGAGTCTGAAATCAAGGTGTCAGCATGCTCTCTCAGAAGGCTATAGGGGAGACTCCTTCCCTGCCTCTTCCAGCTTCTGGTGGCTCCAGACATGCCCTGACTTGTGGAAACATCACTCCAATCTCTGCCTCTGTCTTCCCATGGCCTGACCCCCTGTGTGTTCTGGCCCCTTCTCTCTTGTCATTAGATTTAGTACCCCACCCCCACCCCCCCATTCCAGGATGATCCCATCTTGAGATCCTTACTTATAACAACTACAAAGACCCTTTTTCCAAATAAGATCACATTCACAGTTTCCACATGAACATAGCTTGGGGGCCACCATTCAACATGGGGGAGACATTTCTTTCCAGCTGTTGTTTTGTCTGAAAATGTATGTCTCTGCATTCCACTATATAGAATGCCCAGTTTGTTTTACTATTGAAATGTCTCCAATAATGAAATATTGAAAGTGAAAAAGTATAAATCTGGGGCACCTGGGTGGCTCAATTGGTTAAGCAGCTGACTCTTGATTTCGACTCAGGTGATGATCTCAAGGTTGGGAGATCAAGCCCTGCCATGTTAAGATTGTCTCTCTCCCTTCCTCTCTCATGCTATAATAAAAAGAAAAAGGATAAGCCCTTCCCCCAAAATCAATTCAGCATTAAATCCTAAGATTTATCTTTCAAAGCCTTCTCAAACTTAGTCCTACCACAGCAATCTCATTGTTGACTCTGTCCCAATTTACTCCAGTAAATTTACTCCAGTGACTCTGCTCCTCATTCTGTGTCCCACATAGTCACAACAATTTCTGCCTCAACAGTGCAGACACAGGAAGGAACTCCTCTTCCCCCTCCTCTTCCTTCAGAGTTCCATTCAGAGCCTCCTCATTGGACTCATGGGAAACCCAAGGTAAGGTTGAGGGTGTTGGGTCAGACTTCAGAGGCCCACAGCCTGCTACAAGCCCATGATTTGAGATCATTTAATGTCTCTGGGTCTCAAATAGAAGTAACGCTACTCTTACAAAAAACTGAGAATAAGTGAGGTAATGTAAAGTGTTCTCAATTGTGTGTTTGGCACACGGCAAACATTCGTATCAGCTTTTCTAAGACCTTCTATCTTAACATCCAGTTTAATTAAACATATCTGGTATATTTCTATTTGTAAGGTATTATGAGAGTGAATTCAGGAGAAATGAGGATAAGTTGAGATTTTAATCTCAGAGGAAGGATAAGACCAGGACACAAATAACTCTAATATAAAACTAAATATGAAAACACCAAGTGAATTATGTCCTGGGAGTCAGAGGAATCTTTGAATTTTATGAAAGATGGTGGCATTGGGAGTGGACCTTGAGAGACCTTGGCCACCCTCTAGCCTGCCCCCTTCCTGGTTTTAGGGAGGCCCCCCCAGCTGACCTTGGGGGAAGCAGAGTGGGCTTCTCCATCCATTTATTCTTCCTGTGAGAATAAATGGTCTGGGATTGACCGATAGAAACTTCTCACTCAGGACTTTGAAACTGGAGAGTGTGGCAGAGAAGAAGAAGACAAGATTCAGTTGGCTTTTACGGGAAGGGTCCCAGAACTTCCTTACAGAGATGTTAACCTGCTCGGTCCTGGCCCCTTCTCAGAGCTCCTCCAGCCCCACTGCAAACTACTTGATATCCTTCCTATAAATCCCTGTTCTGCTTAAGGTAACCAGAGGCACTTCGGCTTCCTGCTTACCCAAACCCCTGAATGACACAAACTATAGGATTTTGAAGTTAGAGATAGGGAGGAAATTCCCGGTGCAGGGAACTTAGAACCCTGAGCACAGGGGGAATGTGGGAGGTTTCCATAGGAACAGGAAGTGCCACCAGTTGCCTCCATGGAGCAGAGGACGCCAGCAAGGATCCAGAGGAGATAAGACCAAGGAGATATGGTAGTTAAGAATCACCGGGCTTGGTGGCAGGATAACTCATTAGGCGTGCCTTTACCGAGGAACACCTGGAGGTAGGAAGAGAGGTGATACATTTGCACTACTCAGAGACGTAGTAACCCAGACTTGAGTGGCGCCTCTGGATGGGCAGTGCTGTAGGAGAAATTAAGGGAAAGTCTCACAAGGAACTGACAAGTGATCAGATGTGGGGAAGCAAAGGAGAAAAGACATCAAATATAACCTTAGGGTTCGGATTTGGATGCGAGCAAAGATGATGGTGTCAATATCACTGATAGGAAAGCAGGGTAAACTGGTTTGAGAGGGATAAACGGTTCTGTTTTTGTCCCTTAACTTAAATTGAATGTACATTATTGCCAACTTACTACACCGACATTGTTCTACCAGTAGTACAGAAATGAGCAAGTCACAGTTCTTGCCCTCGAGTGACGTTTGGCTAGGAGAGTAGCTATTAGCATTCTGGGTCTGGCATATTCCACTGGGGTAATGAACCATACTGCCCCATAATTGTGGCATCCATCTTAGCATGGATGGAATCATCCTGAGGGCAGAGACCAAGTCTGATTTTCCTTGGCAGCTCCAGCATCTTTTCTCCTGTACCCAGTATGAGCAGACACTTTGTAGATCTGTAACGACGGATGGAGATTCTGCACCTCCGTGAATTTGCCAAAGGCAACAGAGGACAGTGAGCTTTAGTGAGGAGACCTAAAAAGAGGCCTTTATGAGCTCACTGTAAGAATTTCAAAACAAATACTGTGGACTTGCAGATTTCACTATTTCATTTTACCTACATTAGTGGAGGGGGATGGGACAGAAACACGAGTCTAGAAATGGCGTGGTAATTTCTTACCCAAACTTCTAAGTACCTTCTCATTACTTCTTCAGATTCGAGAGCAGACTGGCTAGAAATCCATGAAGTTCATCTCTCAGCCACTGTCAGAATTAAGTTTCTGTAAAAAAAATCACAAATACAAAGAGTAAGATTCATAGAAACCAAAAAAAAAAAAAAAAAAAAGACATTTTCTATGTCTTGTCAATGCAATTCTCCTGCTTCTAGCTCTGAATTATGATCTGGATTTCAGGAAATGGCAATGCATTATCTAATTTCTTAAATGAAAGAAAAACAGGCAAGGTGATAGTCTAAAGCTGGGTCCAATTTAGGGTAAAAAGAAAAAGAGAAGTAAGTGTACTCTTATGCTCTCCAGTCTGTCCTATACATTCTGTCCAGGAACGCTTACTGCGATAATAGATGTATACAGTATAACTTTCGAACTTGAAGTCGGCTTGCTCCGACATATAAAAATGATCAAACTTTAAATTGTTTGTGATTATTAGCAGCAGGGAAGAATTCATTTTAGATAGGAAAACTTTTAAGAGAGCTCCATAACTTTAGACAAGCTAAGAGGATTTTGCTCAAATTTCCATTTTGAAATCTGCCTTTAGGGGAACATCACATATGAAACATCTCTGTTAGATACAATAAACCCTCAATTAATCAGGATGCCTCAGGAGGGAGGTGTTCTGCTAAGTTAAATTTTCATTTTGGGTAAGGATTAACCAGAAAGCCCCTTTAGCTGGAACATAAGTTGAAATTTATATATATATATATATAGCGAGCTGATATCTTACCTTAACAAAATGTAGTGGTACATGAAATGAGTCTTTCTTTGATGTTGGGGTGGACGTCAAGCCTCAGAGTCATCGTTCTGAAGAGGTACCTTCATTTTACAGTGCTAAATGTATGGAGGCTTGGGCAGAATCTGTACTAAGGCAGAGCCACGTGCCAAAATGACTTTTAAAAAAATTAACGAAATTCATGTGTTTTCCTGCATTTGTTACTTTTGTTTTCCCAAAGAGGGAGATTGCCACTTAATGAGGGTTTCACTTACCTAAAGTCTCGTTATTCAGTGTTTTACCTATATATTTTAAAGGGGAAGACTTCTAAACTAGAAAGCAATTCCCAACTCGGGTTTTGGTGAAGAGAACGGTGCTCTTTTCATCCCATTCTTGACCGAAACACAAATGAGGTGATGAGAAAATATGTTCTGGAAATGCCGCCACGCGATATCGCTTTCACTTTGCTGTCTGTGTCACCTCTCAGAACAGCTCTATGGTCCGTGCATTTCATGGGGCATTTTATGGAAATGGCTGTTTGAGAAATGATACTGTCTAGTTTGGTACCTGGTAGTCAGGGACTCCCTCCCTTCCGGAATCATTCTCCATTCAGTATTCAGTAAACTCTCAGCTTGGAGTTTCCCTCTCCGCCCCGCCCCCCACCTCCACACCCATGCTGGAGCACTTAACCACAAATGCCTTGATTTGCGATCATTTATATCTTTATGATATTTAAACAGGACAAATGGATTAAGAGCAAGAGAGATTAAGAGCAAGAAATCTCTTTGAATTCCCCAGAGCATCTCATACCAAGTTGGCAGTTAATAATGGTTTTTTGAAGGCATGCTGTATGATCAAACCATTTAGAAATACTGTTTTTGTAATGCAGATGTTTACCTATGTATATTACAAGTAATTATTAATGCTATCATTATTCATTTATTGTGTTCTTACCACTTGCCAAGCACATTGTCTGAATCTCATAGCCCAGTGAGGGAAGGCTGATGATCCCCATCTTATAGATAAGACTTAAAAAGCCCCAAGCTTGTCTAAGGTCACAAAGGGAACGGGGTGGTGATGGAATTTTTTTGTGACCTCTTGTACAAATATTGGCTCACGGGATGCCTGTGAAATACAGCCAAGATTAATAAATTACACTTACTTTATTTTCTCACTAAATCGCTTTCCTGGTGAATTACTTATTCCCCCTGACTTCTTTATTTTATAGCTCAAGTTTGTACTTTTTGATTCCCTTCAACCATTTCACCCCCCACCCTCTCTGCAAACTACCAACCTGTTCTCTGGTCTTTGAGCTTGCTTTGTTTGTTTTGTTTTTAAAAGTCCACATATAAGTGATATCATACAATATTTGTCTTCCTCTGTCTGACTTATTTCACTTCGCATAATGCCTTCAAGTTCCATCCATGTTGTTACAAATGGCAAGATTTCATTTTTTTATATGGCTGAATAATGTTCCACAATACACACACGCATGCACACACACACACACACACCCCACCATTTCTTTATCCATTCAGCCACTGGTGAAACTTAGGTTATTTCCAGATCTTGGCTTTTGTAAATAATACTACAATCAACATGAGAATATGCATTTTTTTGTTACTGTTTTTTAGTTTTCTTGGATAAATACCCAGAATTGGAATTGCTGAATCATGTTATTTCTTTTTTTTTTTTAATTTTTTAAATTTATTTTCAGTGTAACAGTATTCATTGTTTTTGCACCACACCCAGTGCTCCATGCAATCCGTGCCCTCTCCAATACCCACCACCTGGTTCCCCCAACCTCCAACCCCCCACCCCTTCAAAACCCTCAGGTTGCTTTTCAGAGTCCATAGTCTCTCATGGTTCACCTCCCCTTACAATTTCCCTCAACTCCCTTCTCCTAACTCCCCTTGTCCTCCATGCTATTTGTTATGCTCCATAAATAAGTGAAACCATATGATAATTGATTCTCTGTGCTTGACTTATTTCACTCAGCATAATCTCTTCCAGTCCCGTCCATGTTGCTACAAAAGTTGGGTATTCATCCTTTCTGGTGGAGGCATAATACTCAATAGTGTATATGGACCACATCTTCCTTATCCATTTGTCCGTTGAAGGGCATCTTGGTTCTTTCCACAGTTTGGTGACCGTGGCCATTGCTGCTATAAACATTGGGGTACAGATGGCTCTTCTTTTCACTACATCTGTATCTTTGGGGTAAATACCCAGTAGTGCAATTGCAGGGTCATAGGGAAGCTCTATTTTTAATTTCTTGAGGAATCTCCACACTGTTCTCCAAAGTGGCTGCCCCAACTTGCATTCCCACCAACAGTGGAAGAGGGTTCCCCTTTCTCCACATCCCCTCCAACACATGTTGTTTCCTGTCTTGCTAATTTTGGCCATTCTAACTGGTGTAAGGTGATATCTCAATGTGGTTTTCATTGGAATCTCCCTGATGGCTAGTGATGATGAACATTTTTTCATGTGTCTGATAGCCATTTGTATGTCTTCATTGGAGAAGTGTCTGTTCATATCTTCTGCCCATTTTTTTGATATGATTGTCTGTTTTGTGTGTGTTGAGTTTGAGGAGTTCTTTATAGATCCTGGATATCAACCTTTTGTCTGTACTGTCATTTGCAAATATCTTCTCCCATTCCGTGGGTTGCCTCTTTGTTTTGTTGACTGTTTCCTTTGCTGTGCAGAAGCTTTTGATCTTGATGTAGTCCCAAAAGTTCATTTTCGCTTTTGTTTCCTTTGCCTTTGGAGACCTATCTTGAAAGAAGTTGCTGTGACTGATATCGAAGAGGTTACTGCCTATATTCTCCTCCAGGATTCTGATGGATTCCTGTCTCACGTTGAGATCTTTTATCCATTTTGAGTTTATCTTTGTGTATGGTGTAAGAGAATGGTCGAGTTTCATTCTTCTACATATAGCTGTCCAGTTTTCCCAGCACCATTTATTGAAGAGACTGTATTTTTTCCACTGTATATTTTTTCCTGTTTTGTCGAAGATTATTTGACCATAGAGTTGAGGGTCCATATCTGGGCTCTCTACTCTGTTCCACTGGTCTGTGTGTCTGTTTTTATGGCAGTACCATGCTGTCTTGGTGATCACAGCTTTGTAATAAAGCTTGAAATCAGGTAACGTGATGCCACTAGTTTTATTTTTGTTTTTCAACATTTCCTTAGCGATTCAGGGTCTCTTCTGATTCCATACAAATTTTTGGATTATTTGCTCCAGCTCTTTGAAGAATACTGGTGGAATTTTGATCAAAATGGCATTAAAAGTATAGATTGCTCTAGGCAGTAGAGACATTTTAACAATGTTTATTCTTCCGATCCAAGAGCATGGAATGATCTTCCATCTTTTTGTGTCTTCTTCAATTTCTTTCATGAGTGTTCTGTAGTTGCTCGAGTACAGATCCTTTACCTCTTTGGTTAGGTTTATTCCCAGGTGTCTTATGGTTCTTGGTGCTATAGTAAATGGAATCGATTCTCTAATTTCCCTTTCTGTATTTTCATTGTTAGTGTATAAGAAAGCCACTGACTTCTGTACATTGACTTTGTATCCTGCCACGTTGCTGAATTGCTGTATGAGTTCTAGTAGTTTAGGGGTGGAGTCTTTTGGGTTTTCCATATAAAGAATCATGTCATCTGCGAAGAGAGAGAGTTTGACTTCTTCATTGCCAATTTGGATACCTTTTATTTCTCTTTGTTGTCTGATTGCTGTTGCTAGGACTTCTAATACTATGTTGAACAAGAGTGGTGAGAGTGGGTATCCTTGTCGTGTTCCTGATCTCAACGGGAAGGCTCTGAGCTTTTTCCCATTGAGGATGATATTTGCTGTGGGTCTTTCATGGATAGATTTTACGAAGTTCAGGAATGTTCCCTCTATCCCTATACTTTGAGGCGTTTTAATCAGGAATGGATGCTGGATTTTGTCAAATGCTTTTTCTGCATCAATTGAGAGGACCATGTGGTTCTTCTCTCTTCTCTTATTAATTTGTTCTACCACATTGATTGATTTGTGAATGTTGAACCATCCTTGTAGCCCAGGAATGAATCCCACCTGGTCATGGTGGATAATCTTTTTAATGTGCTGTTGGATCCTGTTTGCTAGGATCTTGTTGAGAATCTTAGCATCCGTATTCATCAGTGATATTGGTCTGAAATTCTCCTTTTTGGTAGGGTCTTTGCCTGGTTTGGGGATCAAGGTAATGCTGGCTTCATAGAAAGAGTCTGGAAATTTTCCTTCTGCTTCAATTTTTTGAAACAGCTTCAAGAGAATAGGTGTTATTTCTTCTTTGAAAGTTTGGTAGAGTGCTCGCTTCGGCAGCACATATACTAAAATTGAAAGTTTGGTAGAATTCCCCAGGGAATCCATCAGGTCCTGGGCTCTTGTTTTTTGGGAGGTTTTTGACCACTGCTTCAATCTCGTTCTATTCTTAATTTTTTGACAACCCTCCATACTATTTTCCACAGTGGCAGCACCCATTTATACCTCTGTCAATACTGTACAAGTGTTCCCTTTCTCCACACCTCGCCAACAATTGTTATTTCTTGCCTTTCTGATAATAGCCCTTTTAACAGGTTGAGGTAGTACCTCATTGTGGTTTTGATTTGCTTTTCCCAATGATGAGTGATATTGAACATCTTTTCAAGTAACTGCTGGCCATCTGTATGCCTTCTTTGCAAAAATTGTATTCACATCTTCTGCCCATTTTTTAATCAGATTTTTTTGCTATTGAATTGTATGAGTTTTTCATATATTTTGGATATTAACTCCTCATCAGATGTGGGATTGTCACATATTTTCTTCCATTTGGTAGTTTTGGTAGTTGCCTTTCCATTTTGTCGATGGTTTACTCTGGCTGTGCAGAAGCTTTTGAGTTTGATGTGGACATTTTTTCTGTGATTGCTTTTGCTTTTGGTGTCAAATCCAAAAATTTATTGCCAAGACAGATGTCAAGGAGCTTACTGCCTACGTTTTCTTAGAGGAGTTTTATTATTTCAGGTTTTACATTCAAGTCTTAATCTAATTTGAGTTCATTTCTATGTATAATGTAAGATAGTGGTCCAATTTTATTTATTTGCATGTGGCTGTCTAGTTTTCCCAACACCATTTATTGAAGGGACTATCCTTTCCCCATTTTATATTCTTGGCTTCTTTGTCATAAATTAATTCACCATTTGTGGGGTTTACTTCTAGGCTCTCTATTTTATTTTATTGATCTCTATGTCTGTTCTGTGCCAGTACTGTTGTGATTAAAATAGCTTTGTAATACAGTTCCTAATCAGGGATCATGATGCTTCCGGCTTCACTCTTCTTTCTCACACTTGCTTTGGCTCCTCAGGGTTTTTTTGTGGTTCCATACAAATTTTAGGGCTGTATTTTTTTTTTCCATAAAAAATGTCCCTGGAATTTCGATAGGAATGCATTGAATCATTAGATTGCTTTGAGTAGTATGGACCTCTAAACAATATTAGTTCCTTCAATCCATAAGCACATGGTGTTTTTCATTTATCTGTTGTCTTCCTCAATTTCTTTCATCATTGTCTTATAGTGTTCAGTATACATAAGTTTTACCTTCTTGGCTAAATTTATTCTTTGGTATTTTATTCATTTTGATCCAGTTGTAGTAGGATTGTTTTCTTAATTTCTCTTTGTGATGGGGTGTTATTAGTGTATGGAAATGCAACAGATTGTTGCATATCAATTTTGTATCCTGCAACTCTACTGAATTCATTTAATAGTTCTAATAGTCCTAATTTCTGGTGGAGTCTTCAAGGTTTTCTATGTAAAATATCATGTCATCTGCAGATAGCGACAGTTTTACTCTTTCCTTTCAAAGGTAGATGGCTTTTATTTCTTTTCTTGCTTAATTGCTCTGGCTAGGAATTCCAATACTATGCTGAATAAAAGTGGTAAGAGTAGAACATTTATGTGTTGTCCTTGATCTTAGAGGAAAAGCTTTTAGCTTTTCATCATTAAGTATGATGTTAACTGCGGACTTGTCATGTATGGCCTTTATTAAATTGAGGTCTTTTCCCTCTGTGCATACTTTGTTGAGGGTTTTTTTTTTATCATAAATGGATGTAGAATTTTGTCAAATGTTTTTTTCTGCATCTGTTGTGATGGTCATATGATTTTTACCCTTCATTTTGTTAATGTAATGTATCACAGTGATTAGGTTATGTTGAACCATCCTTTCATTCCTGGATCATGGTAAATGATCTTTTTAATATATGGTTGAATTAAATTTGTTAATATTTTGTTGGGGATTTTTAAAAAATCTATGTTCATCAGGGATATTGGCCTATAATTTTCTCATCTGGTGACGTCTTTGTCTTGTTTTGGTATCAAGGTAATATAAACCTCATAAAATGAGTTTGGAGAGATGCCTAGGTGGCTCAGTGGGTTAAAGCCTCTGCCTTTGGCTCAGGTCATGATCCCAGGGTCCTGGGATCGAGCCCCACATTGGGCAATCTCCTCAGCAGGGAACCTGCTTCCTCCTCTCTCTCTGCCTGCTTATCTGTGATCTCTGTCTGTCAAATAAATAAATAAAATCTTTAAAAAACATGAGTTTGGAAGAGTTCCCTCCTCTTCTATTTTTTGGAGGAGTTTAAGAAGGATTAGTATAAATTCTTCTTTGAATGTTTGGTAGAATTCACCAGTGAATCCTTCTGGTTCTGGACTTTCGTTTGTTGGGAACTTTTTGATGACTGATTTAATCCTCACCAGTAATTAGTCTGTTCAGGTCATCTATTTCATCATGACACAGACTTGGAAGATTGTATGTTTCTAGGAATTTATTTGTTTCTCTCAGTTGTCCTATTCGTTGGCATTTAATTATTCATAGTAGTCTCTTCTGATCCTTTGTATTTCTGTGGTATCAGTTGTCACTTCGACCATTTCATTTCATCCCTGATATTATTTATTTGAGTTCACATTGAATTCTAAACAGAGTTCTGATTCTCCCCCCACCTCACTCTGATTTTATTAATCGCTTCTGATGTCTACAGCGGACTAGGGCTTTGTGTTGTGGGGGTGTGTGTGATACCTTCAACCATATGGGCTCAGGCTGGAGGGAAGTACAAGCTCCCCAAGGTGGTCCTCCAAGTCAAACTGGCTGGAGAATTTGTTTCCTATTGCTGCCATAGCAAATTACCACAATGTCAGGGGCTCGAACAATGCAGATTTCTCACCCTACAGTTTTGTGAGTCAGAAATCCAATGCAGGTCTCATTAGGTTAAATTCAAGGCATTGGTAGAGCTGTGTTACCTTTTGTAGATTACAGGAGACAATTTGTTTCCTTAATTTTCCAACTTCTAGAGGCTGCCCACATTCCTTAGCTTGTGTTCCCTTCTCCATCTTCAAATCTACCTCAAAACCTGTCTCTCTATATATCAAGCTTCACCTAAGACTGAGGCTGACTTTTTAAAGTTTTTTTTTGCTACCCTTGAATGCCATTTAAACCTGATTTCACCAATACATACATATTTCCAGTGTGATTTGCGTTAGATCCCGAAACCTTGAAATTTCTGTTATTTGTAGACTGATTCTCAAGATCAAGTAGAAAAGCAGGTTGCAGTCCAATAAACCACCTTTCCTAACCAGTTAGTGTAAGTAGGAGAAAAACAAATGTGTTGTTATTGAAGAAATTGGTCTAAAACCCGCACTAATTTTGTAAACACCAAAGCAACCTAAAAGTAGACACTACTGTTTAATCCAAATGATTGTAATAGATGCCATATGTCCTCTCCAAAGCCCAGCTGCAGCTTCATTGGACAGATCCCCTTCTTACGTACATGATAATGGCTTCCTATGTCAAGTGAGGGCAAGGCAGAGTTCTAGCGAGTTAATCTCTCCCAAGCAATCCAAGCAATGGGGAGGTGAATCTGAAAATAAATATCCCAGCTTCCTTAACTTTTGGTGGTTCTACATGGAGGCCCCCAGCAGGGTTGGGGCCCCCCCCCCCCGCTCATAATGATGACCCACTTGGTTCCTTTCCTTTCTTGCCCATCTCACATCCCTATTCCCTCATGGGCTTCTAGAAACACCTACTCATTTAGTCTGCTAGAACTGCTGTAACAATAGGTGATTTGAACAGCAGAAACTTATTTTCTCACAGCTCTGGGGACTAGAAGTCTAATATCATGATGCACACGGAGATGGTTTCCCTTGAGACTCTTTTCCTTGGCTTGCTGATGGCCACCTTCTCTGCATGTCCTCTCATGGCCTTTTCTCTGTGCATGCATCCCTGCTGTCTCTTCTTCTTACAAGGACACCAGTTGTATTGTATTAGGGCCCCACCCTGTTGAGCTCATTTAATGTTAATTACTACTTTAAAGTTCTCCTCTCCAAACACAATCACATAGGGGATTAGGACTTCATCCTATGAATTTAGGGGGGATATTTAGTCAGAAACCTCTACCAAATAAATTACTTGCACTCAAATCCTTATCTCAGGGTATGAGCCCAAATTAGGATAGCCATATGCTGATTTGCCTCAGACCCTGAAAAAAGGTGTTATAAAGAATGGTTATGATGTCTTACATACATGTGCGCGCGCGCATGCACACACACACAGACACACACACACACGTGTGTGTGCGCATATGGCTTGATAAAAACAGGCATTCCTGCAGTCAGGGAATGCCACTGAGCATCCCAAGCCAGATTCCTTGTAGGCTTGGATTGCATAACCCAAGAATATAAGTTGTGTGTGTGACAGGATTCTCCTTAAAGGAATGCACTTCCGGATTCGTGGGATTTTGCTTTTTCTGCATCAATTCCTTTTACTGTGCTATTTACTATTGTTTTGCCTGAAGGCCAGTTGCGTGAACTACTAGTGGGAGGAAATTCAAGAGACAGATTTCTCGGGGTGGGGAGGACTCAGGAAGGCCTCATGTGATGTATTTTGGGGGCATATATCTTAACAGTTTCACGGTCCTTCCATTAGGACCCCTTTTCAGACCAGGGCTCATCATCACCGGGAGGGTCACTGTGGTACGATCCTGTACCAGCATAATTTCCCAACCTGTGGGCTAAGCAAACCTCGTGTCTTGCACATCTTGCACATGCATAGACTATGATTTTTCAAATACATGCAGATGCTGTGGTGACAAACAAGACACAAGTTCATTGTGCAGTACTCCCAAATTCATCGTAACCTTCAGTCCTGTGGTTGTCTAGCCAAAGGATATTTACACATCTACCACTAACACATGAAGACATTTGACAAGTTTATGTAAAAAGGGACCCTCCTACTCAAAATTTTGGAGTCTTTGTTCTAATCTGTGACAGAGATATTTCTAACTCAGCTGCCCCTCCATGGACAGGGTCTAAGAAGATCTGGAATTTACTGCCTGTTTACAGTCCCTTGTCTCTTGAAGAGTTCCGTTAGCCAGAATTGCCCTTCCCTGTGGGTCTTCTGTTCTAGCTCTCCTTCTCCTCGACCTCCTTTTGTTTGTCTTGCTCTCTTCTTCTGCCAATATGTTTATTCTCTTCAGGTAGGTTTTCATCCTCACCCTGATCAATATGTTCTATATTCTTTTAATTGCCAGTTCGTGGAAAAGCCTTCTTAACCCCATCCACAAGTAAGCCTATCAGGTCTGAAGATCTTTACCCAAAAGCAGAGATGGAGAATTTGGACCAGGAGAAGAATCATTCAAATCTACACTAGTTCTTTTTTTTTTTAAGATTTTATTTATTTATTGGACAGAGAGAGATCACAAGTAGGCAGAGAGGCAGGCAGAGAGAGAGAGGAGGAAGCAGGCTCCCCACCAAGGAAAGAGCCCGATGTGGGGCTCAATCCCAGGACCCTGGGATCATGACCTGAGCCAAAGGCAGAGGCTTTAACCCTCTGAGCCACCCAGGCGCCCCTCTACACTAGTTCTTAAAGGTTGGTGGCACACAGTGTAACAGAAGCAGCTGGTATCCAGCCACATTCCCTTGGAATACAGCATGTCCCTGCCCGCAGGCCTGGCTTCCAAATGCCTACCTGCAGTGTTTTGCCTTCAGGCTCTCTCTGGCCAATAGCGTCTGTTCTACCCCAGTGCAAGGCAGGGAAGAAGTGCGAGGACATTAACACCATCCAGAGTCCCAACAGCCAATGACTGATGGGAATTCATTGACAAATACCCAGCTCCTTCACCCTTCTGGAGGGATAACTGAGATGCATGTCCCACACTGATCCCCAGAGTTCTCTGGGTAATTAAGCCCTAGATGTCCACTGTGGTCACCAGGCTCCTAACAGATCTCATATTTTCTTTCTTCCTTGTCTTGTCACACTCCACTGTTCCCTAATACTGTTTTCTGTGATCTCTTCCCAATAATCTTCTTGCACTGCAATCCTTCTCCCTGTCTTATAGGGTAACCCGAAGTAGAATGCTGCGGGACGTTCTCTGCCCATATGCATTTTAAACAAGCTATTTCTAGATTGAAGAAAAGGGTAACCTGGCTGTCCTCTAGTCCTGCTTGGATTTATAATTCATTACCTGGAGTTGACACTTAGCCATCTATGACCTGGACAAGTCGCTTAATGTCTTTGTGCCTCAGCTCCCTGATTGTGGAATAAGGATTTGGGCTGGAGCAGTGATTTTCAAAGTGCAGCATTCTTCTGAAATAACTTTAAAGATTCTCCAGACAAAAGCAAAATCTGGAAATGAAGAGGCACTTATAGAATCATTTAAGTTAAATTACAAAATTTCAAGGAAGGGGGAAGAATATAGTGTTGGGTATTGGGAGATAATTCTCCATGGGTCTCTCATGTTTCTGCTCCTCTCACAAACAGAGGCCTTGACAATCTTTATTTCAGACTGTCTTTTCTTTGTTGTATGGCAGAGAGCCTTTGGAAATAAAGGCAGTGTCTCCCAACAGCCAGTGGTAGGTTCGCTTACCATTCAGCATAATGAAGGTAATGCTTTCCTCCACTACCGTGGTTGAGCAGATTCCTTGTCTTGTAGCCCATTATAAGAATTGCAAGTTCCCGTGGGGCATCTGGGAGGCTCGGTCATTAAGCATCTCCTTTTGGCTCAGGTCATGATCCCAGGGTCCTAGGATTGAGCCCTGCATCCAGCTCCCTGCTTGGCCGGAAGCCTGCTTCTTCCTCTCCCACTCCCTCTGCTTGTGTCCCTCTCCCACTGTGTCTCTCTCTGTCAAATAAATAAATAAAATCTTAAAAAAAAAAAAAAAAAAAGAATTCAAGCTCCCTGAGCTTTGGGGTTTCTGGGCACTGAAGAACACCCATTCCTTACATAGAATCTTCTACACCACTTGGAGTTAACCCAAAATGACTTGAGAAACAAGGGGAACCAAAAGCAGAGATGAAGCTCATGTCACTTGCTATCTGGGAGTATGAAAGCCCTTTGTCTCTGATCCAGGAATTTCATGTCTTCTGCCAGCATTCATGAAGTTATGGTATGATAACTTTTTAGCTTACAAGTTGGGTAAAACCTCAGACCCCTCACCATACTTAACATGTGGAAAATGTTACTGAATCTTGCATTGTTGGTGTTACCAATGAAATGTGGGCTGATAGAAGGTTTGTACAATACAGTAATTGCCATTGTCCAACAACAGAGTCTAAAATAGAACCCAAGAGTACAGACCCAAGTTCTGAAATAATTGGCTTAAACTCTGAGATTAGTAAAATCTTTACATTTCAAATAGGCAAGTGTATTGATGTTGGTGATTTCTCTACTTTGATTGTTTTTTTTTAAAATATGTTTTTACAGGCAAATAAAAGGGATATTTATCACTTTATAAAACACTCACTACAGACATATTTGGAGAAGAAAATTGTAACTAACTGCTTAGAACTCAAACAACCTCATAAAAAATGTAGCAATGTCTGTATAATGAGGAATAGAAAAACTATTTGCATAAAAATTATTGCCAATATGTATGCAAGCAGTATATTTGCATAACAAGCTCTGGCGGTAAACAAAAAGACAACTTTGTTTTTTAAGTGTTGGGTAATGTCCTACAAATTGACAACTTTGTTAAAGGATTGTCTTCCCATTGCAAACTTTTCAGTTATTTACAGTGATAAATGCGGTGAATTCCAGAATTTACTTTTCATATTGAAGTTCACTGGTTATACTGAAGAGAGGCACCAGGGCATGTAAATACTTCAAATGAGACAGAAAATTACTATTGTGTAATAGAAGTATCTTTAGCTGAAACTCTCAATATAGCATGACTGTGCTGTTTGCCTGTCTTGTGGATATTTTTAAAGAACTAAATTTGGCAATGCGAGGCCCCTATGTTACCATGCCTAAAATTACAGTTAAAATGTCAGCAGTGAAACTGAAAACTAATGTTTGTACTCAACATGCAAAACAAAGTAAATTAGACTATTTAGAAACCTCAAATTACTATCTGACAAAGAGCTGTGCTACTGTGTCTGATTTTTAAAATATTAATACAGCTTTATATTGTTCATGGTTATGTTTGAAAAGTATTTCCTGCTTCATGATAATTAAAATTGTCTTATTCTTTCTCTGTTCCCTTACTATTCATCACATTTCTGAATTAGGATGTGTATCCTGGATGTCAAGGAAGCCATTTTTTAAAACTGGTACCATTTGGATCTAGTTGTGTTTGTGAATTTTAACTGCTGTTAAACTAGTCTGTACAACTAGAAGCAGGGGAGAGGGCCAGAAGACCGCGCTTGACATCCGTGAGTCCCAATTCCTAAATTTTGTATTCATGTTATTGCTTTCGATGATTTACTTTATAAGTACATGTTACTTACTTTATAAGTACATGATTTGGATGTGTAAAATAATTTTATGTTAACAAAATGTCATATTTTCTGTTGCAGACCCTAGAGCTTTACCTAAGATTTTATTTTTGTGAGATTTGAGGGGTAAAGAATTTTGAAAATCACTAGACCAACTGGTTTTTCAGTTTCTAAAGACTTTATTCCTCTAACTTGAATTTAAAACCAACTTTTCTATTTTTCAAAATTATTGAAACAGAACACTGAAATGCTATCCAAATTAGAAATACACACCCCCACACACATATTCTTGTCTCACTGTCCCAGCATTTCCTTCTCTGGTGCGATCCAATTGCCTTCTCTAGTCATTGTCTGAATCAGATGTGCCAACTTTTCTGATTATTTGGTTTTTAAGTCCTCATTTGTCTTCCTTCAAGCTGGTTGCTTTTGGTCTCATTCACTGCTCATCTATACTTTTGTAGAAAGATGGATGGAATATTTACATAGAACAACAAAAATGGAAAGCAGGTCATTTTGGTATTTTGTCAACTCTGATAAAAAGCTTTTAGTGGAGTAAATATTTAGGCTTATTGGCTGGGACAATATTTTAGTTTTTATGCTGCCATATGAAGATGTCTGTACTATGAAAGATTCTGGAGAAAACCTTGTATCATATAATTGAAATACTCTTTATCTCAGATTATGGTGTTGTGCCTCAGGCTACGTACTCATTCTCTTACTGCGTAACAGATTACCCCATAATTTATCATGTAAAACAAGATACATGTGTGATCTCATGTTTTCTATGGATCCGAAACCTGGTGCAATTTAGCTGGATGCCTCTGTCAAGGTCTCTTATGAGGTTCCAATCATACTGTCGTCCAGGGCAATGGTCTCATCTGAAGGCTCTACTAGGGGATGAGGGTTTGCTTCCTCACTGACTAGTATGGCTGTTGGCAGGATTCAGCTCCACACAGGATGTTGGACAGAGGGTCTAATTTCCTCATTGGCTGTTGGCTAGAGCCTCCCTCAGTTTTTTTGACATGGGCCTCTCCATTGGTCAGTTTACAACATGGCATCTGTCTCCTGTCAGTGTGAGCAAGAGAAAGACAAAGAGAGGGGGCTTGAGACAGAAGCCACAGCTCTTTTGTGATTTAATCTCAAAAGTGACATCCTGTAGCTTTTTCCATATTCTGTTGATGAGAAGCAAGTGACTGGGTCCAGCCCACACTCAAGGGGGAGGGTATTGCTCAAGGGCATTCCACCAGGAGGTGTGGATCACTGGAGGTCCTCTCTGAGCCAGCTGACCATGGGGTGCTCAGCAAAAACCTCATGCCTCTTCCATAACCTGAAGGAGCCCAAGTCACACAGTGAGTAGGTCTATGGCTGACATCACTCTGTTCCTGAAATTGAGAGGAAATGACAGTTTCCCTGCCCTTACGTGTCCACTATTTTGTAACCATCCAATTCAGAACATGGGGATGTTGGTGGCAGTGGTGGAGGGCACACTCAGTCCCATCACCACAGACACTGAAAGTCTCACAGTGTGCCCACCAGACAGGAACAGGCCAGCCACGGGACACACCACACAGGCCCGGCATGCCTCTCTTCCTCTGTAATCATACCTTGTTGCTACCTGTCAGATTATTACCATGCCTCACTGCATGTAAAGTGACTTTTTAAGGTTAAAAGAATTCTTGCTCTGAATTGAGGTTGACATAAGCCAGTATATTGAAGCTGAGACTTCGCTGCCCTGACTAGCTGCTGTGGCAGTTTCCGGAACTTGCTAATTGGCGTGTGTCCAGACTTCAGGACTGTACTTGCTTCAGCTGCTACTCAAAGTAGGAGCTGACTGTGCCAAGGTCTCTGCACGGCTCAAATCCCTGCACCACTCATAGTGGCAGCTGTGTGGATAACGGCCTGACTGGAAGCTTGATTACATGGGCTGCTGAAAAATAATCAGCATGATGGGTTGAATAAAACACTGGATATACGTATAAAACAATTTACATTTACATAGAGAAAGCTGTATGAGGAGTTCACTCATTTTCTGAAATACAGAGTAGACAAGAGGCAGTGATGATCTCAAATCGAGGACAAGGAGGACTATCACTCCTCTTGAGAAGCACCCAAGGAAGATAATCTAGAACAACAAGCAAGGAAAGCTCTAGTTTTCATCTATTAGTATTATAACTCAAAATATATATGGTTCCAGACTCATTCCAAGTGCAGATTGTGTTTGGTTAAAAGTTCTATTGGGGGGCAGTCTTGCCTAGCTTTGACGGAACCTCTCTACTGGAACATTCCAAGCTCCGTAGGAATGCTGGGGATTGCAGTGGCAAGAGCAATTTGATTCCCTGTGATTTCAGCTGCCCCACCTCTCCTCAGTACAGATTGCAGAGAGAAGAAGGAGTTATGCCAAGATCTATTTTAAGGCTCTGTACATTATCTAAAGAGGCACACCTATTTTTAGCCCAAATGTATAGACTTTCATTACCTTAACCCTAAAACTGAAGATGAGGGTGAGTTGGTGGGCTTTCCCCTTTCATCTCAAACTTTCTTTTTAAGTCTTTAGAAATCATTCTTGACCTAGAATGTGATGAATTCTGAAATATGGTAATTATCTGTTTATAATGCAAACAATTGGCAACACATCCTTGATCAGATCCTCAATACGAGTCCTTGGAGATATTAGAATTCTTCCCCAAGCAGCTCTTGAAACATGCATTATTTTTGACTTATAAACTTTGGCAGTACAGAGGAGACACCCAACTTTTCTGTTCCTGTGCCATAAGCTCAAGGGATTTTTCTTCCACGCTGAATGAAGGCTGGTTTGACACAAGCTCGAGGAAAAAGCTTAGAGGTAAAACCAAAGAGAGAAAGAGCAGATCCATGGTCAAGGGAGTCAGGGCATCCAGAAGGCAGACACAGAGTTAGGATGGGCTACTGGCCTCTCGGTTGCCTCCTTTGTGCCTAAAAATGATACCTAAGTGTCTCTATTTTCTATCATCAAATTACAAAATATTATTAATATTTAAATTTACATTTTTCATTTAATGCAACTATATTCCTTTTTAAGTAAGTGTGATGCATCAAACTTCAGATGTTCAGAATTGGAAAGATAACTATTTTTTTTTTAACTGACATTTCTGACTTAAGTAATTTTGAGGGTAGTCTGTTATCATGTGTTTACATCTATTGTACTGTTTCCCATCAAATGTCTTCCATTCAATATTTCTGGAGATCTTTCTTTCCATGGAAAGCAATCTCAATGTAACTTTATGGTAGAGATCAATGGATAGTTTACAATATGGACGTTTGCTCTATAAGCTATTGAAGTAAGATATATCTGTTCCGTAGTGTAAAAGAGGCATGGAAAAGCATGTACACTCAACTGTTTATCACAAGTTAATATTGGGAAATACCACCAGGCTCCTGGGATCACTTTCCCCAGGAGGTACCAAGATCCTCCATTTGGGGCCTATCGAATGGAGCTCTAGATCACTTCTAGAGCCCCCTAGAGCCCAATGGAGTACAAGAGCACCCAATTTGCCCACCAGCAGAGGATACCATGGACAGCACAAGCAGATGTCCAGACCCAGTGGAAACCTGTGAAGCTTGAGGTGGAACTCCATGGCAAACCATGGCAGTCTGGCTTGACCAAAGAGGATAGACATCCCTGCAGTACCAGCCAGGATAGGTGTCATCACCCCGAGAGGTCCCCTGTCCCTTCCCCCTTCCTGTCCCTGTGCCCTGACACAACACACAGACCAACCTCAGGAAAAGTGTTATGTGTGTATATTTGTGTGTCTGGGTGGACACTGAGGTCACTGCAGGTACATTTCTGTCACCAGGGGGCAGGGAGGGGGTATTGTACTCCCCAAAGAGAAGAGTTTCAGATAAATTAAGACTCCTTTGGGTTCCTGGATGCAGGTGTTTCACCCGCAGTTCCTATAGACTTCTACATGAAACTCAACTTACCAGTTTCCCAACTTTCTAAAATAATCCAAAACTAATTCCAAAAAGACATTTTCACTTTTGTTCAGAGAATGCTCATCATGTAGGCTGCAGTGGCACTTTATGTTTAACAGTTTTATTGAGGTATTACATTTGACATTTGATGAATAACATCTGTAGATTGGATCTGAAGATAGAATGGACCAAAGACATGGGCTTGATGTCTAGGTGGTGACATCTTGAGATGTCTAGGTGGTCCTTCTCAGCTCCAACATGCTCCGATTACCTGAATCACCAATACCTCCCTTTCCTGGGATTGTTGGGAATTTCAAAGAATCTACTACCTAAGTCTGTTTTTAAAAATGAGATGTCTTGTAAACCTTAACCCCCTCAATTTTTTTTTTAAACTCAAGAAATCTCACATCATCCTATGGCCACAACCCATATATAATTAATTTCTGGACACATTTCCTTCCAGGCTTTTTTTCAAATGTACATTTTACTTTCATAGTTGGTTGTATTTTTTTTTTTATTGCCCATACAATTTTTCACAGCTTGTTTGGGTAATACATATATTTAATTCAACTTCAAAAGTGAAAAGTTGTGGCCACTTTGTTGCTTTCAGTTACACAATTTCAATTACAAGTGAGAATCACTGGTGGGGATCATATTTTGATCATTAATTCCATTTTCCTGATCACAAATGATCTCCTCGTGTTCTTTTGCATTTGGTTATCAAGGTTTTAATGTTCTTATTTACTCATATGACCTCTTTAGCTGATAAATATATTGAGCATTTTTCTACCAAATTTGTCCTAGTCGACAGATTTTCATTAACATGCTAAATATTTATTTAGTCGTATCTTTCTTTTATGACTTGCTGTGCCACTTCGATTCTTAGAAAACTATTCCTCTTCAGGGTCTTGACAAATATTTTATATATTTTATAAATAAGTTTCTTCTGTGTTTAGCTGTTGGAATTTTCTGACACTGCAGATAAAATCCGAAGTGAATGAAAACAAAATTACTCTTTCTCAGACTGTAATCCCGGTTCCCTCCCCATCGCGCCATCTTGTGGGCCTCCACCAACCACACTCCTCCTCACTTCCTCCACTTCTTTGAACAGAAAGTGGGACAATTTTGTGGCAGGCAAAGCGAAGTGCTCATGGGGGGCACCATTCCTTCCTCTGGCCTCCTTTGTGATCTCTGAGACACCAGAGCTGTTCACCTCAGCTGAGTTACCCCAGAAACCACTCAGCAGCTGTGATGCGCCAAGCTTCGAAATGGCCTTCTGCTTTGGCGTTATGAAAATGTCCGCTTTCTGCTGTGGGCATCACCCTCGTGGACCTGCGGTGCTCAGGGCCTGGTGCCCCTTCCATTTGAGAGAAGGATACCATCAAAGTCTTCCTGCGGCCCTTAAGATGCCTCAGGACTTTCCGTATTGCTCTCTTTTTCCTGCCTGTCTCTCACTCTCGCTGCCTGGAACTTTAGGCATCCCTAAGTGTGGAGCCCTCCCCACCGCAACCCCCATCAGTAAAATTCTCACCACTGTTCTTCACTGAAGAGCCTTAAAAAGAAAATGGATGGCCATTTCTCTGAGAGAGTTTAATTATGATCCTGCCCTATGGCAGCAAGATGAATTGGATGGCGTCTCAAATTCTTTTGAAAGGAGCAATTGGGGGACGTATAAAGCCGTGTGTCTAGACTGGAAATGAGGGAAAACCCTAGTTGTCTTAAAGTGGACAAAGTCCACAAGAGTTACGTTTTTTTCAAAATTTTACTTAGTTAATCTCGGGAAATGGACTCCTACTTTTAAAGCTCTGATAATGCCCGGTCTCAGGCCACTGGCCACCTGAGCCTATATACCAAGATTATCCGAATTCCCAGTGACACACTGTCCCTGCCGCCGTGCAAAGATGTCAGGGAGCTGGCAGGGATGAAGTTTTCCATGAGCCGCGGAAACGACTCCTACAAGAGACAGACGCGCATCCTAGCACCTCAACAGAAACTCGACTTTCATTTGCTATTAATTTTTTATCATTCTCGACCACTTTTGCCCCAGAAATTTCAAACCTTATCAATCTTTCACCATTCACTCTGTACCATTTTCAGTGCGGAGGGAAATGAGACCACTATTTGCTCACATTATAAAAAATAGCCTGTTCATATCATGTCTTTGTTTAGATTCCAATATACTAAGGTTGTGTTTTGTTTTGTTTTACTTTTTTTTCTTAATTAAAACTTGAGTAGAGAATCTAATGCCTACTTTAAACATAGTCCTACATTTATTTTATGAATGTTATTCTTTTCTTGACAAGACGGGTTTGGAGTCTTAAAACGTCTTTTGAACCTGCATTATTATCCATTGAGCTAAAAATCATGTTTTCCTTTTGTTAATGCAGCTACAAGAAGAGGTCAACGTTTTCTCCTTGAAAACTTAAATAGTCTCATTTAGATGACTTAATTGACAAAAAAAATATATCCCTTTGCTTGATAAATATTAAAAAATCACAACAGCGAGATGAAGATACATAATGAAGATTCCTAACCAAGGAGACAATGCTTTTATTGGCCTGAATGTTATATGGAGAGAGGGTCAGCCCTAAACAATGGGAGGTGTAGTTATTTAATAAATGGTGTCTGGTTAAGTGTTTGCCAGTTTGGGGGAGGGGGAGATCTACTTAGTTCCTGTAGCACGGATTGCTAATTTCCCTCCAGATCCCTTCCCCTCTCCCTGTTTACTAATAGCTACCCTCCCCACAGCTTTGGAGAGCACCTCCATCAACACATGCTGTGCTCCCCAGTTCCCTGGCAACTAGGGAATCACACAAGAACCAAGGCACTTTCTTTATACAAAAAACTGCATGGCCTTGGTTCTTTATCCCTTCCTGCAGACTGAAATTCAGACTTGGTGGTGAAAGATCAGCAGTGGCCACGGGAGAGTAAACAGCGTGGGGACTAGTGGGACTGGAGGGAAGAAGTCTGGGTCCCAGGGTCCCTGTGTGATCACAGGGAGCAGAACCTCCTGTCCTGGCTGGCCCTGGGCCCTTGACAACCGTTGATCACCATATAAGAGATTAATTATTGAATTGGATGAACAGTTGAATATTTGCAATGGACATAAAGATAAAAGATATAAAATATTCAAAGGAGACGAGATATGAATAGCTCTTGAACACATGAAACAACACTCAATTTACTCCTAATAGGAAAAAGCAAATTAAAATAACGTTTTTAAACCTCTCAGATTGGCAAATAATCAATACAAAGTGATAAGACAAAAACAGTAAACTTCAAGTAAATAAATAAGGAAAGGATGCAAATAAAAAAAGCATACAGAAAAAGAAATATTTATTGAAGATAACAAGCCAATATTTCCGTGTATTAATCAGCAATATTTCCCTATTATGGGGGATTATGTACATTCCAACAATGTTATGAGGAAATTGGATACAAATCTTATGGAGAATCATAAAATTGTGTTTTTGCTAGCCTTTGTTAGTCTATACAGTGAAATGATTCAAAATATAGCAAATGTATACCTGAAGATATTCATAGCGATATCATTAATAGTAGTGAAAAATTAAAATCAAGATGCCCACAAAAGGGAGATGGATATTATGTAACCACTCAGTGGAAGAGTGTAATCATTTTAGATGATGCTTGTGAAAACTGCAACACATGACAAGAGGATTGACATATTTTTTAAGTGGAAAAAGCGAGTGGAAACTGCATATACATTTATTGTGCTGTTGCGTTTTCTATGCCTACGTCTGGTTCTGTATCTTTAGCCCAGATCTGTCTCTTCAGCATAATGCTGAATTTCAGATGGCTATCTCTACCTGTCTACTCCTTATCCTTTTCCAATAAATCTTCCAGGCTTCTGCCAAATTAATTCATCCACTGTTTATTCAACAAATATTTATTGAGCACTAATCACTAGCCAGGAACAGTTCCAGAAGCTCGGGACACGCCACTGAACAAAACAAAGAGCGCTGATCTCACAGGGATTATGTTCCCTTCAGGGGAGACAAACAATAAAAATAATAACTCTACAGTATGTTAGAAGGTGGTTAGTGCTGGGGGAAAGAAGAAAAAGGAAAATAGAGCACTGCAAGGTGGTTGGCTGCGGGATGCGGACGGGTTGCAGGGAGACATAGAGCTCTCGGAGTAGAAGCTCATTGGGAAGGGAGACTTGATCGAAGACTAAACAGAAAAGATGCAGGGAGCTGAGTGGAGATCTGAGGCAAAAGCATTCCAAAAGGCGGGGCCCTCTGGAGCTAAAGCTCAGGCGCGGGTTCCGGCTGGCCCTGTTGAAGGCCCTGCGGCCTCGGTGATGGATCGGATTGGGGAGAGATCTTGTGGACCCCTGTGAGGATCCCCGCTCTGGTCTGATGAGACCTGGCGGCACGACGGGGTGTGAGCCATGCGCACTCCCGTTGGGGTTCTAGAAGAGCTCCCCTCCTGGGCTGGGAATGGAAAGAAGGGGCAATGGGAGAGGCAGACAGCAAGTTAGGGGACTTTTACAGCCATCTGGGTGAAAGATGGGAGTATGGGAGGAAGGGATAGGACTCCTGGATCGGTTGAAAGTAGGGCTACACGATTTCCTGAGGAGGCACGAGAATGGAAGAGAAAAGCCAGGGCGCCTCCAAGCCCTGGGCTTGACCAACCTGTAACTGCGCCTACTGCGGTGGTTAAATGGAAGTTGGCATGACTATGGGACCTCCAGGTGTTGGTGTTGAACAGGGAACGTAGGGGTCCGCAGCATGGAAGATGCCACCAGTGCTGTAGAGTTGTAATCCTTTGCAGTTCTCTTATTTTTTATTTTTAAACATTTATTATTTGAGAGAAAGTGAGAATGAGAGTGTGAGTGGAGGGACGGGCAGAGGGAGAGAATATCAAGCAGACTCCCAGCTGAGCGTACAACCAACCCATGCAGGGCTCGATCCCATGACCCATGAGATGAGGAGCTGAGCTGAAACCAAGCGTGGGATGCTCAACTGACTGAGCCGCCCAGGCACCCCACTGTCCCCTTATTTTAGAGCTAATGATTTCCTTCAGATCTCAAAGGTCCTGCAGGGTCTGTAGGCCTTGAGCACTGGGTCTATGGCCCTGATGCCTTCAGGGAGCTGACAGAGTAGACAGTGCTCATTCATCATGAGCCCTGAGCTACCTTTTTCATTCAGTTTCTGCCCCTGTCCTCTTCATACCCTCTAGAACTCATCCAGACTCATCTCCCTGAATTTCTTCTAAATAGCTCCGCACTTTGTGCCTCTGATTCTGCAGCTTAGGGCTGCCCTAACTGAGTCCCACCTCCCTCTTCTCATTGTGTGTTTGTTGATGGCAGTACTAAAGATCCGAGAAGGCAAATATCCCCAAATGATAGGAGCTGTGCCCTGGCAATGGGCTTCTGACAATTTCCCCTGCACTTTCGAGAAATTCTATAGGGTTACCATCTTTGAATGACTTTGAAATTTTCTCCATCCTTTTTCCTTCCTTCAAAATTAACTGCAGAAAGATTGATTGTAAAAATATCCCATGGATGTTGGCATTTTCCTTTATATGCAACTGTGTGGGATGCTTTATAATAAAAGTATTGCTGTGATTGTCATCCTACCCCGACTTCCATGCTTGTGATTTCAAGTTCTTAGTGCATTTGCAATGAGCCAGTTCCCAAATTAATCCCAAAAGGTGGCAGCGCATTTTCTGCAGAGCAAAAACCATACCTGAGCAAGGACATTGGGTGTTTAGACAAGAAGCTCAATCTGAGTCAGGCTGGAGAGGTCATGGCCAAATTTGTTTCTGGTGAAACAGAAGTTCTGGCTTCAGTTTCTTTCCATATCAGGTGGCTGGATGGGACCTGGGGTGGCAAGAGTGGATCCAGAGGTGGGGGGGGAGGGGAGGTGGATACCAGCACCTTTTAAAGGAAATATGACAGAAGCTGGAGGTATCTAACATGAGGGGGCTGCTAGCAGAGCTGGAGAGCAGGCATCCTGGTTTCCAGTTCTCGCCTTCTGTGAATCGTGACACGTCTTAATGTTTGGCATCTCTATTCCCGTATTTATAACTAGAGACAATAAAAACTGTCATAGGGTTTAGTGTGTGTGTGTAAAGACTTGGCAGTTTGGAATGCACAAGGGTTTCAGGTGCTATGTTCTCAGTAAATATTGATTTCTCTTCTTTTTGCTGGGATATTACAATAACGACAATAGGAAAGTGTCATTGATCTAATAAAGCTGCATGTTCAGGTGGCTTGTAAAGGTTTTGTTGAGATCCAAAGTATCTTAACCCTACCTGGGCTCCCAGATAATCACGCTGATTATTTATGTAATAATCGCCAACAGGCCTAGAGAACCAGCTTGGGATCTAGGCATTTATGTATATTTCACATCAGCCTGTGTAGGCAGGACCTGTGATCACTATCCTTCTGTCCCGTGGGAAAGGAGAGTCACGGAGAGGGGAGGCAGACCCCCTAAGGTCACAGACAGTAAGTGGGAGGGGCAGGTCTTGACCCCTGCACCCCACTGCCTTTCGGCCAGCTCCTATCGACTCAGCGCAGGCTGTGAGCAGCCCTATCAAAGGGCTCCCGTATCCTAAATACCCAAGTAGTTCCTGCTGAGTCAGTCCCTCTGACTAGGCTCACACAAAGATCTTAATTCACTGTGACTCCAGCACGGCTATTTTCACTCTTCCTGTGTGCTGATTCTGCTCACAGTGACATTGGCAAACACATGACATGGAATGAAACAAAGCATTCCTGGAAGCTAGATTTCCAGAAAGACTGTCATTGTCCCCCCTCTTTCACTCTTCTCCCCACCCAGGAAGCCCCCAACCTTGGGGGAGTGACTCCAGAAAATGCTTTCCTTTGAATGTCATCATTTACACTCTCTGCCAAGTGTCCCTCTAACTCAAGTCTTGCCTCTCGCATTAGGGTGCAGTTAAATTAGGCAAGCAGGTACCTCGAACCCTTCGATGGAGGAGTGTCAGATGTCAAAGTCAGTCACTTTATGCTGGAAGGTGTTACATTTCAGCGCATTTCTGCAAGGGCTACAGTCAGATCTTTAAGGCTTTGAAATGTCAAGGCCCCATACTCATCTATTTTACCAGTGTTGACATTTGACTGGCTGAAAATTGCCTTTGAGCCCTGTTCAAACATTTGAACTGTTGCATCTTATTGTTTCTGGTGCTCAAGAGCATCAACAAACAGCGTGCAAATCTGACGGCTGTATTGTAAGTTCCTATGCTTTGTCTCCTTTGCTAGGAAGCCACCTTAAGCTCCACGCATAGAAAAGAACTGAAATTTTTCTCTGAAGACTGCAGTGTGCACAAGCACGGGAAAAGACAGCAGGGAAGTGTTTGCTGATGAAATTGATATTCCTCAAAGATGGACGGTAATATCTATTCAAGAAATGCCAGACGCCTGAGGTAATTCACTGCAGGAAGTGACAGCTGGGGCATGGAAAGAGGAGCAGGGTAATTGGCTAAATTAAAATCGAGATCAGAGTTAACACTTTTACATGTGTGAAACTTGCAGCGCAATCTAAAATGAGCTAAAACTTGTTGAGATCAAAATACTGTCTGGCCTGTATTTGAATCTCACTCCCCACTTCCAATCCTTGCCATTTCTGTGCACCTTTTCATTCTGTTACCTGGATGACATGAGAGAACAGAAAATCCACTGCTCCCCTCAACAGGGAATCAGCTGCCCGGGGCTCTCACACAGGAGGGGACATTGGAACACCCTCCTTCCCCCCACACACAGGGGCTTATTAAACACAAGTTGCTCTACCCATCCCCCAGAGCATCTGAATTAAGACCAGAGGGTGGACCTAAGAATTTTACATCTTTCACATTTCCCTGGGTGATGCTGATGGGCCACAGACCACACTTGAAGAAGTCCTGGTCTATGTACCGTGGACTCTGATTTTTTCTTAATTTCTGTAAATCCAGTAAAGCTGGATGAAGGGTGGGAAAGGAATTGGGTTTGGAGTAAGACAACCCTGGATTAGACTTCCAGTTCTGCCAAGTACTGGCTGTGTGAATTTGGAAAGACTCCTTAACCTCCAGGAACTTCAGTCTCCTAACATGCAAAATATGGATAGCAGAACTACGTGATATCACTGGCAGGATCCAAGGCTGTACAGATTTCACAAATAAAAATATTAGCGAACAGGATCCCTGCACCCCACACCTTGCTTTCTACATAAGCCCTGATTGCAGGTAATAAAACCTTCCAAAACACTAACCTGCAATACATTAGTCCATACCCAGTCAACGGGACTCTTTGCTCTGGGACATTTTGACTTCTAATTTATGTTAATATTGCCTCCTTGTTTGACCAGCCCATAACATGAGAGGCTACGGTTCTACATCGACTTTCGTTTTTCAAAGAGAATGCCAACACAAACCACGATGGTAAATGGCCTAGAATCACAGGACACACACACTGAGAATTTCATATCAAATATGTCACCTATTCAAAGTTTGGTCTTAAAGTTCTCATATCTTTACAGGTTGCCAATGTGACCATGCCTCTCTGATGTTTTTCCAGCTGATTCTGGAATTTGCTAGTGTGGGAGCCTCCTGAGGAGACCAGCGACTGAGCCTCCCCCAGATAATTCCCTCGCATGATAATTTCCAAGAGAAAACTGGGACTAGGCCAGTGATGAGTCAACCGCAGTGACTAAGAACAGAGGCTCAAAGATGTGGCTGAATCCCTTCCCACTGGTCCTATGAGCTCCCTCATTTCCAGGTCTCATTTGGTTAAATATTGGTCACTCAAAATGTTATTCACATCTTACCTAGCTTTCCTCAGAGCTCAGGTGATCCGTTCATAGCAGCCTAATTCACAATAGCCAAAACATGGAAGCAACACAAGTGTCCATCAGTGGATGAGCAGAGAAACGAAACGTGGTATATGGACACAGTAAGCTATTATTACTCAGCCTTAAAAAGGAAGGAAACGGATACCTCCTACAATACAGATGAACCTTGAGGAGCCTGGGCCCAGTGAAGTAAGCCACACACAAAAAGACAAATATCATATGATTGTGCTTACATGAAGTACCTAGTAATCAAATTCAGAGACAGAAAGGAGGATGGTGGCTGCCAGAGGTGGGGGGAGGGGAAGTGAGGAGATAGTGTTTGGATGACGGAGCATTCCAGAACAAAGTGAATGTTCTGAATGCCACCAGACTAAACACTCAAACACAGTCAAACTGGCTAATTTTCTGTATATTTTACCATAATAAAAAAATTAAATAACACCAAAAAACCACTCGATAAAAGTCACTCGATAAATTCTGAAAACAAATGGAGGCTGGATCTTCCAGCTTCTAAGTGACTCTCTAATATGAAGGTTAAGCCATCATGAAGTCTGCAGTCTGCCTAGATACCCCTCTTAGTTTATAACCCAGGCAAATAGCAGAAGGAAATAACTTAAGGAAAAGACATGGTTCTTATGAAATCAACGGGCTTATAACCTAAGTCTGTCAGATAAGAGTGCCAGAATTTTCTCCAGGGTCGCTGACACGAGGTAGCTGTTGGGAAGCTGTGGGAATTAAATCATGCATTTCCCACCATGTGGTTTAGGCAACACTTCTCTGACGTCCACCAGCAGATTCTGTTCCCCATAAAATGAGTCTATGGGGAGCCTTTGGATGTTCTATAAAATGACTTTTACTGACAAATTCGTTTTGCAAAAGCGGTGGAAGAAGGGTGTGCTTGCAACTCTCGCCTCTGGCCCTCTGGGCGGACTGTGCTCTTGAGCGGAAGCAGTCATAGAGTTCTCAGAATTCCTCCCAGAGTTCTCAGCCCTGCTTTTCCTTTGGCCTCACCCCATCTGCACACGACTTTCTTTTCTCATACATGTTCTGACTTCCACAGATCTAGACACAAATGGAAGCACATGGAAACGCATTTAGCATTTGAAGAATTGCAGAGGTGTGCTGATACACAAAGGGGACCTTTATGAGGCGCCATACACAGATTTTTCTCATTTATTCCTTACACCATTCCAGTTTTGTTACCCTTATTTTATAACTGAGTGAATGGAGGCTCAGAAAAGTAAAAACAAAAGAACCCGCCTCCCCGATAACCACCTAAGTAAGATCCTGCAGCTAGTAAGGGGACAAAGGTGAATTGGAAACCAGATCCTTTGCCTTTCTTATTACCACTAATGGAAACAAAACAAAGCAGAACACCGATCTTCTGTTGGTTTCCCTTTATCATCTCTGATCCGCTTTGAAGACTGAGCTATTGAAAAGAATAGACAGGTCAGAACATCAGATACTTCAGTATTTGTATTTACAAATATAACCAGGCAAGTAGGAAAGATGAAAAGAATTTATGGTGTGACTTGGTATTCAGAGAGGCAAATATGGAATGATGAAGGCAAACCGAAGTATGGTAATGATGTTACATCCTTACATACAAAATACACCATTACATCGTGACATACAAAGTATGTCATGATGGAGTGGTACAAAAGTAGAAATCATGATAAATGGTGAAATCTTGGGAGGGAGAGCAAAGGAAAGTAATGTAAAGACCAAGAAACAGTATTTGGATATATATATTATCTTATATTTGGATATAAGATTTTTTTTTTCTGTAAGAACACAGGATGATAGCAAGTTGTAAGGTGATGTCAAAGATATATCTCTCTGCCCCACTTTCCTCTTGGAAATCTGCCCAAAACAAGCAAGATGCAAAGAAAGTAGGAAGCACTAATAAATCCCACTTAAAATGTAGGATCAAGGGCTACAAAATGCGCTGAAGTCACATGGGGTAGGGGGTGGTGGTGGGGTAAGGCAGAGGCATGATGCCCGGTATTGTTTCGTTGGGTAAAGTCAACAGAACAAAATTCTCCAAAGAGATACACGTAGAAGGAGAACTGATCATTTCCTGCTTGAGCTACATTTGTGCCAGCGAGAGGCAGTGCCAGAGAAAGCGCCATCTTGTTGGGAAGCAGTCAGACAATGACCCTGGAGCTCTCCCATAGACTCTTCTGCAAATAACCCATAAAATATAATAAGGAAAAAGGACAGACAGAGAGGCAGCATATTAGCCTGTTTGGGACATAGTCTATTCTCATAACAGAATATCATGGACTGGGTGGCTAACGCAACAAAAATTTATTTTCTGGTGTTTCTGGAGGCTGGATGTCCAAGATCAAGGTGTCATCAGGGCTGATTTCTGGTGAGACCTCGTCCTGCCTTGCAGATGACCACAATGTTGCTGTGTTCTCACTTGGCCTTTTCTCTCTGTGTGTGCACTCCTGGTATCTTTCCTTCTTGTTTTCTGGACACTAGTACCATTGAATTAGGTTCCCACCCTATTGACCTCATTTACTCTTAATCCAATACTGTCCAATATTATCTCCACTACAGCCAAACTGGGGCTTAGGGCTTCGACATATGAATTTGGGGGGATACAATTCAGTCTTAACAGATGATGAAAATACAAATTCACAAAAGCTGACCCAAAGAGAAATAGAAAACTAGAATTGTCTTATTAAAGAAACTGAATCAGCAGCTAAATATGTTCCTATAGGGTGCCTGGGTGGCTCAGTGTGTTAAGCTTCTGCCTTCGGCTCAGATCATGATCCCAGGATCCTGGGATCAAGCCCCGCATTGGGCTCTCTGCTCCGAAGGGAGCCTGCTTCCCTTCCTCTCTCTCTGCCTGCCTCTCTGCCTACCTGTGATCTGTCTGTCAAATAAATAAATAAAATCTTTAAAAAAAATGTTCCTATAAAATAAGCATTAATCCCATATGGTTTTTAGAGCTAGGTTCTACCGTGAATGGAATTCTGATCTCACATAAACTTTTTCTGAAAATTAAAAACCAAAACAGAACAATCCATCCCTCACTCATTTTTGAGGTAAGCATAAAGTTGATCCTAAAATTTGACAAAGATAGTATAAGAAAGGAGAATTATAAGCCAAACTGATTTATTAATACAGATGCTGTTATTTTACTATAAGAACAGACCAGAGAGCTACATGGAGATTTCAAAACTAACAGGTACTGAACTTTGAACTTATACACAGGCTATCGTAACAGTCACTGTATCAATCATTTATTTTATCAAATATGTGTCATAACTTTTCACAGTGGCCTTGGAAGTTAGGCATTTTTACCATGTTTGACATATGAGAAAATCAAGACTTGGGAAAGTTACCCCTGCCAGACCTCAAAGAAAATAACATTTCTCAGGTCCCCTTGGCATGGGTGTCCTGGGGCACCCACTCATTGGCGGTGAAGAGCCTGTGGGCTCATGACCCAGAGTTCTCTCTATGCTGGCTGGCTTCTCAGTCACATCACTATCCAGAAGCTCTTCCTTCTCAGAGTCATTGCCTAGCCCACGTGTCTCCCCTGGGTAACCTTTATCTGGGTCTTCTATTTTTCTAGCCAGTTTATTGAGACACTTTTTTTTTTTAAGGTTTTATTTATTTATTTGACAGACAGAGATCACAAGTAGGCAGAGAGGCAGGCAGAGGGGTGGGGGGGCGGGGGAAGCAGGTTCCCTGCTGAGCGTAGAGCCCAGTCCCAGGACCTGAGATCATGACCTGAGCCAAAGGCAGAGGCTCAACCCACTGAGCCATCTGGGCACCCCAAGACACATTCAAGGATTTACTCTTCCTGGGCTTTCTCTTTTGCTTTTCAAGAATACTTTCTTGAACAAAAGCCAGTACTTGTAAATCATAACTCTGGCTTTCTTTTATCCAGAAAATGAAAAGGCGACCTACTAGATGGGAGAAAATACTTACAAATAATATATATGATAAGGGGCTAATATTCAAAATATGTAAAGAACAGATACAGTTCAAGAACAAAAAATCTGACTTAAAAATGGGCAGTGGATCTGAATAGACATTTCTCCAAAAAAAAATAAATAAATAAATAAAAAACCTATGCAGATAGAGGGCCAACAGACACATGAGAAGATGCTCAATGTCAGAAAAAAGCAAATCAAAGCCAGAGTGAGCTATAACCTCACACCTGTCGGAACAGCTATTATCAAATAGACTAGAAGTAACAAGTATGGGCAAGGATGAGGCGAAAACGGCACCTTTGTGCACTGTTGGTGGGAGTGTATATTGATGCAGCCACTGTGGAAAACAGTATGGAGTTTCCTCAAAAAATAAAAAATAGAACTACCCTATAACTCAGCAATTCCACTTCTGGGTATACATCCAAAGAACACAAAAACACTAATCCAAAAAGATATATGCACCCCCATATTCACTGCAACATTATTTATAATAGCCAAGATATGGAAGGAACTTCAGTGCCCATTGATGAATGAATGGATAAAGAAGGTGTGGTATAATATAAAAATGGAAAATATATATTATATATATTAATAATTAATAATATCTATTATTATAATATATAATACATAAAATATATATTACATTATATATTATATATTATATATATATTACTCAGCCATAGAAAAGAATAAGGTCTTGCCATTTGCAACAACATGGATCTTGAGGATATTAAATTATGCTTACTGAAATAAGTCAAACAGAGAAAGACAAATACAGTGTGATTTTACTTACATGTGAAATCTAAAAAAGAAAACAAATAAACCAATATAAAACCAAACCCATAGATACAGAAGAAACCAGACTGATGGTTGTCAGAGGGAAGGGGAGGGTGATAGGTAAAATGAGAGAAGAGGATCTAGAGGAACAAACTTCCAGTTATAAAATAAATAAGTCACAGGATGTAATGTATAGCATGGCGACTATAGTCAATAGTATCGTATTGCATATTGGAGAGTTGCTGAGAAAGGGAATCTTAACAATTCTAATCAGAGGAAAAAAATCTGTAAACTTGTATGGTGTTAGATGATAACTAGGCCCACTGCCATGATTATTTCACAATGTAGACGAGAAACAAATCAACGTGTTATATACCTGAAACCGATCTAATGTTACACACCAGTGAGACTTCAATGAAAAAAAAAAAAAAACTTTGAGAAAGGAACACACAAAGATTAATAATTCAAGGAAGCGTCTTAACTACACAAACAGCAAGGTATTTTTCTCCCCAGAAGGAATTGTGTTCAAGTTCTCCTCATGCCCGCTACACTGTTCTAGGCAGGGAACAAACCCGACCCAACCTCTCTGCCTCTCTTAGAGTTTATGTGCCCCCGGGGGAGACACAGATCCAAAACCAGTTAATAAAATATTTAATGACAATAATGAGACATGCCTCAAAGGGGACACGTGGGATGAAGCGGCATGTGACATAGGGGAGCTTTTCTGGGTAGTCTGGTTTTTTTCCCCTGAATTTTCAAGGAATGGACTCCAAGATCTTAAAGACCGGCAGAGCTCCGACAGAAGAGAGAAGCAAGAGGAAGCAAAGAGGTGGGGAAAGCCCTTAATCTGAAGGCCGCAGTTACAGGTTTGTAATCTGCTGTGCTTCTTTTTTCTTTGTTTTATTTATTTATTTATTTTTAACTCAAGTGTGCTTGACACACAATGTTACATCAGTCTCAGCTGTACAGCATAGAGATTCGATTTCTCTGCCCATAATGCCACGCTCACCGCAAATGTAACTACCACCTGTCACGGGGCAGCACTGTTAGGGTACCACTCACGATATTCCGTGTGCTGTACGTTTCATCCTGGAGACCCGTTCATTCCATCACCAGAAGCCGTGCCTCCCGCCCCCTTTCACTCAGTTCCCCCATCACCCCTCCCCCCGCAACCACCAGTTTCGTTCTCCATATTTATGGGTCTGTTTCTGCTTTGTTGTTGTTGTTGTTTTGTTTTAAACTGCCTCCTCCCTCCCAATTAACAAATTATGACTTTTTCTGCCAACAAATACTTTCTGTAGCAGGATTTAAAAAAAAAAAATGACGGTGTGGTGTTTCTGTATCATTTATTGAACAAATTTCTTATTGTTGCAAATTTAAACTGTTTCCAACATCCTCCCTCCCATTTTCAACACTGTTTCAAAGTCCTTCCATCTTTGAGTACATGCGTATTTATTTTCTCCTGGTACTTTTCTGGAAGAGGAGCTGTTTTGCCAGAGGGAGTAAGGAGGGTAAGGTGTTTGATACATATTGTTAAAGTAAGTATTTTGAAAGATAATAATAGCATTAGGTATGTGGAAATACATCTCCCATGCTCTGGTGGGAGATGTATTTCCACATACCTAATGCTATTATTATCTTTCAAAATCTTGCCAGTTTCATGATGGATACATGGTAGGTATTATTTTTGTTTTATATTGCATGTTATATTTCTGATGAATGTTAACATGTATTCACATGGTTGGCAGGTCTATAAATTGCTTCTTTGATTAATCAAATACTTCTACTGTTCACCCATTCCTTTTTTTAAAGATTTATTTATTTATTTTTAGGTGGGGTAGGGGAGAGGGAGAGAATCTTAATCTGACTCCCCGCTCAGCAAGGAGCCCAAGGAGCCCAAGGTGGGGCTTGATCTCATACCCCGAGATCATGACCTGGGCCAATACATAAAGTCAGGCGCTTAACTGACTGAGGCACTCAGGCATCCCTCCACCCGTTCTTATAATATAGTCCTCTTCTCCTGATTAAATTTTAAGAGCTCTCCTATATTAAGACTATTCAATCATTTGCACCACAATGTATTGCCTTTGATTTTCTTTCTGGTGCTTTTTGCACATACACAAGCACACAGAGCATTTCCATATTGATAGATATATACACACATGCATATTTGTGTAATTGCACCAGCATATCTGTAATGTAAATTCCTACAAACAGAGTCCCTGGGTCAAAGGGCAGGTGAATTTAAGATCTTAATAGCTATTACTAACCACTCAGCACATTTAATGCCCATGGCAACCCTGTGTGATGGTTGTTTCTATTGTGATTTGCAAAGAATAGGAAAAAAGAGGCTCTGGGGGTAACTTGCTCAATGGTGCACAGCTAGTAATTGGAAGAGCTTAGATTGGAAGACACAGTCTCTGACTCTTAGCCAATATACTCACTATCTCTGGTAATATTACACACACACACACACACACACACACACACACACACACAAACACACAGAAAGGACTTTATTTCCAATTTCTCAGACTTCTCCCTTACCAGAAATTAGGATTGTAGAGACTAAATTAAACAGTTTATTTTAAACATCAAAAGAGAACATGACCTAAGTTAGGAAAGGAAAATCTAAATTTGCTGCCAAGTGATGGTCTCAGCCCTGATGCCTGTTCCAGAATCTTCTGCATCATGTTGCTTAGAATAGACAGAGAGTTCTATTTTTATAGGGGTAGCCCCTCTATGTCATATCACAGAAAACACATTCCTGTGTCCTCGGTGCTTTCGTGTTAATGTCTCCGGGTATTTTAGAACTGATGGGAAGTCTTCTAAGAAAAAATTGCAGGCATTGAAAAAATAGATTTTTCTATTACATTCTGCACAGTAAAAAAGTTTAGATGAAAACAGTTGAACCTAAAAAATGATTTCAGCTTGTGGGTAACATGAGAATATATACAATATTATTTATTACTCTTTTTCAACTGAGAAACAATGTGACATTTCAAAATGGGATAATGTAATGAACTTTTCTGGCACAGTATATAACTTTAGCTACCGTCATTGAAGTAATTGACTGTTTCAGAAAAGGCTCCCAGAAGGACTGATAGAGGATGCCAATGAACTTGACTATTTGAAAGACAATGTCTTCTGGTTCTTTACTGTGCTATAACTGTACATGAGAAAAGCATCTTGTGCCAATAAAGTCTCCCCTCTTAAAGAATGGAACTGCCTGTTTGGTTGCAAAGGAACCTAATAACATGCCATAGTTTTAAGAGGGGGAAGAAAGTGACACAGCTACAATTAAGGATCATCGATCTGCTATCATGAGCCACTCTGGACCATCAAAGGAGGCAGAAATGGGATCGATGGGCAGCTCACGGGGAGGAAACAAGGATGGCAAGGAGCATCCTATTCACAGATTCTGTGGCACACAGCTTTTCATATATTAACACCTCTCTTGTTGGGATATGTGGGACACTCAATGGCATCTTACAACTGGTGGCTTGCCCGTTTATTTATCACAGATGTTTTCTTCTTTGGTGATACAGAAAATAATGGTGCACCTCCCCTCACTCCCCTAGAGTTAATGAAGTAGGGATGCTTAGGTATAAGTAAGCAAAGCGTGGAGGACATCATGGAGGAGGAGATGGTGGTTATTCACACCCCTGGTTAGCAGTTAGTTGCAATTATGGTATGCGGGCTAGCACACAAGACTTTTTTTTTAAGATTTTATTTTCTTTATTTGACAGAAAGGGAGAGATCACAAGTCGGCAGAGAGGCAGGCAGAGAGGCGGGGGGAAAACAGGGTCCCCGCTGAACAGAGAGCCCAGTTTGGGGCTCGATCCCAGGACCTTGAGATCATGACCTGAGCCAAAAGCAGAGGCTTAACCCACTGAACCACCCAGGCACCACTAGCCCACAGGACTTTAAAGCACAGTTAAAGGGATATGATGTGTGGAGGGGAAGAAAGAAAGCAGAAAAGTGTGATGAGGCTGCTTGTTCATCATTAACCTGAATAAGACTACGGCCCGAGCCCAGTGTGGGAAGTTGCCACATTACTTCATCTCCCAGAAGTAAAAAAGCCATTTATTTCTATAGTGCGTATTAGCATTAGAGCCTGAAATCCAAGTAAATTAGGGTATTTATAGAAACTATCGGATTGTTTGGAACGCAGTGTTTGTATCTATTGACAGTGATTTGTAACAATTAATTAATACTCAGATGTAATATCCAAACAAAACACTTCTGTGCTACAACGTGATTATAGCATTGATTTCCTACAGAACATTTTTAGGTGAGGTGGAGTTACATGGCTAAGAAGGTGTGAGGAGAGTAGACTTAGAATTTGAACTGGAATCGATTCTAGCCTTCTAAATTCAGAAACGTGATAACAGGACCCCAAGCTGTGGCACCAGAGACCCCAGACCCAGTATTGTCCGGGCCTTGCTCCCTTGCTGAGGGCAAAGCCCGATGATCTCATCCTGGACCTTGAGGTCCTTTCCAAACACACACAGTCATTGTGTGATGAGGCCTCCTGACCTAACAACCATTAGGACTGCCTCAGAGGAGGAAGAACTACCACAAGTGTTCAGAGGACCAAGATGTCTGCCCCGGTTGCAATGGAGATGAAGAAAGTCTCCATGGAGAAAGCCTGCTTGAAATGAGCTTTAAAGGTGGGATTTCATGTTGTGGTGAGAAGGGCCAAATGGGGTTCCTTCCCCAGAGAACAGAGCGCATGTCTCAAGCAAGGCAAAGTGGCAGGGAGTGTAATATTTGTACATGGCTCTCAGTCCTGGCTGCCTATTAGAATACCCAGAACACTTGCCCCAGGCAACGCCTGGCCCAGCACATCTGCCCAGCCAGATGTTCGTCATCTGCCTCCATTCTCCCTGTTGCATTGGCCATGCCATTCTGCCTCACCCAGGCCAACAGAATCAGGATCTCTGAGAATGGGTATTTTATTTTATTTTATCTTTTATTTTTAAAAGATTTTATTTACTTATTTATTTAGAATGCAAGCAGGGGGAAGGGCAATGGGAGAAAGAGAATGTTAAGCAGACTCCCAACTAAGTGCAGAGCCTGATGCCAGGCTCATGTACCATCTGAGCTGAAATCAAGAGTCGGGATGCTTACCCAACTGTGCCACCCAGGCACCTGACAGGGGGTATTTTAAACCTTTTTTCAAGTGATTCTGATGTGTGGTCCGAGTTGAAGACTCTGATCTTTGGTACAGCAGGTAGAAAGAAGGATTGTTTTGAAGTTCAGGGTATGCGTTAGGAAGGTACAAGAGAATGGAGAAACAGATTCGGATCTTTTCCAGAAGACACACTGTGTTGGCAGGAGAGAGAATGTAAATCAGCGGGGTAAAGAGACTATAGGCTGCGGTAATGGATTCAGCAAGACATGTGAGGATGTCCACAGAGGTCACCCCTAGATCTGAGGAAGGAAGGAGCCTCATGAAAGCCAGACCCCAGAGGAGGGACAAGTCAGCAAGGGGCTGAAGTCTTGGAGTGGCCATCAGCAGGCAGGAGGAGGAGAGGAAAACCACTACCTCTCTCTTCCCATCTGTCAGTCTCTTGCTGCTTCTTCCCACTGCACAGACCCAACCAGAAGCCAGCAGGCCAGCCTCGCAGATCGAGGAGCCTGGCATGAGATGGTGGCAGGGGGAGAGGCAGATGACACATGGAATATAAATAACATGGTGTTAAAGGCATTTCTACAAGTTTTGCCTGAATTTTCTAGGCAATGGTGAGCCCCTGGAGGCTTTTGACTGGGAAAGTCATGATTAGAACCATGTCTTTAAAATGTTTAAGCTGCCATGATATTAAAACTTAATAGGAATGGGAAAAATATTGACACATAGGTTGATTAAGGCCGAAAGAAAGCAGGAGAGCTCCTACATTCATGCTGGCCTTGGCCTGCCCCCGTGGGTCGGAGGCTCCCCTTGGGGCTGGAGATCACCGCCAAGAGCTGTGGGTGATCTGCCGGCAGCTGCCTGGACCTTGGCCTCCCTGAACACTGTTCGCTCGCTGCAAGTATTCCACTCTGAAGAACAAAGGCCTGTCTGTTCATAAACCAAATTTATGGGATTGATTCATCCCGTGTCAACATTAAAGAACTATGAAAATGTTGGCAAACACATAGGAGCATGTAGATTCTGAATTCCTGCGTGGGACTGAGGAATGGATAATTCCTTGGTGGACGTGTGGGAGGGAGGGGGGCCATTTCCAACTACAGCCACCCTGGGAAAGCACAGTGCGGGGAGGAGGTTCCCCACCAAGTAACTTGGCTCTCCACTTTTGCGTGAGAGCCGACCTCTCCAGGCTTTTCCCTGTCGAGCGACTCAGAATTGGGAATGAGATTGTCCAAACTGAGCGCTTCTATTGGGGTCCGATCTAGACATTTCCTTTTGCCTGCTGTGGGTCAGCAGTGAAGTTGAGTCTGTCTAAATGCAGAGGGAGCAGACTCTCTGCCCTCCTTGCTAGTCCTGGCGCAAGAAGGGCAAAGGAGAAATGTAAAGGATGATTGTTTTACTTCGACATGTGCAAAAACTCAACCAGAGTTGCCCAAGAGAGGAATGGGCTGCTTTGTGAAGCGGGGAGTCCATCCGTATAGGTACCCAAGCAGGTTCCTGGTGGCACAATTATGACTGATATTTTATTTTATTTTATTATTTATTTAGGAAGATTCTTTTATTTTATATTATTTATTTATTTGACAGAGAGACAGAGATCAGAAGTAGGCAGAGAGGCAGGCAGAGAGAGGGAGGGAAGCAGGCTCCCCGCTGAGCAGAGAGCCCGATGCAGGGCTTGATCCCAGGACCCCGACATCATGACCTGAGCTGAAGGCAGAGGCTTAACCCACTGAGCCATTTGACAGAGAAGGAAGAGAGCACAAGTAGGGAGAATGGCAGGCAGAGGGAGAGGAAGAAGCAGGCTTCCCACTAAGCAAGGAGGCCAATGTGGGGCTCCATCCCACGACCCTGAAGGCAAATGTTTAGCCGACTGAGCCACCCCGGCGCCTCATGACTGATATTTTAGAGGGTTTTTCCCAAAAGGACCGGAACAAAGGTTATGTTAGATGACTCTCTTCTTTGGGCTGAATTGTGTCCCTCCCCGCCTCCCACCATTCATATACTGACGTCCTAATTCCCATATCTTAGAATGTGATTTATCTGAAGATGGGGTCTTTTAAGAGGTAATTAAGTTAAAATAAGGTCATTAAGGTGGACCCTAACCCAGTATGACTGTTGTTCTTATAAGAAGAGAATATTTGAGCATAAATATTTGTCCTACAGAGAGAAAAAGCCCTGTGAGGGCTCCCTGAGAAGGCGGCCATCGGCAAGCCAAGGAGAGAGGTCTCTGAAGATACCAACCTTGACAGCATCTTGATCTTGAACTTGAACTTGCTCTGGAATTTCTAGCCTTTAGGACTGTGAGAAAAGAAATTCTTGTTGTTTAAGCCATCCAATCTGGGATACTTGGTTGTGGCGGCCTTAGAAAACTAATACACCCTTACTCTTTCTGAGACTCTACTATGTGATGTGAAAATTTGGAGGAAAAAAAAAAAGAGATTCACTGGAATGCAGAGTAACAGTCAGGATAGCAAGTCTTGGCATTTAGTAAAACAGCAGGGGTCTCAAGCTGCAGTTGCACATTGCTTAGCTTCAATAATTGAAATAGGAGGGTATCAAGAGGAGGAATTACAGGCAGGACTTATTCATACATTAATGAATACCTGTTGAGGGCTATCTGTGTGCCAAGACCAACAAATCAAAGCTGTAAGCAGTCAGCCCGGCTGGTTGCAGAATGCCGGGCTACTCTTGAGGCACCTGGGATCACCCATCAGCTGGGTGGGTAGGAAGTGCCCAGGCAGGTGGACACTAGGTATCTGGGTGCTAGAATGTAGGGGCAAATGGTTCTTAGGTGGCATAGAGAATTGACTTTCTCTGCACTCCTATAACTAAGAGCAAAGTGTGGGAGTTTCCGGGAAGTAGGTTTTTGTGCAACATTTGCTCATTTCACACCAGGAGGTTACGAAGGCTGAAGTAGGAAATCGACTGGAATAATTCATTGGAAAAGAGCCTACAGCTCTTCAAGAGCCTTTTGCGGGTAGGAAGGAAGATCTAGATGTAGTGAAAGCAAACGTCCAGAAAACTTCTCTTTGCTTCTCTGTCGCCACCATTTCCCTGTCCCTCCCCGATGGAGCTGATCTGTTTGGATTGCATCAGTGGACTTCCTTGCCTTCTGGAGCCAGCAAGAGATTGGAGGGAGGGAGTAGGAGGAAGGGGACCAGAGTATTTACTCCCTAATTCCTCCTTCCATCTCAACAGGGAGTCACCAACCCTCTCAAACTGAACTACTCTATACCATTTTCTCTCCCTCTGTGTTCTGATAACTGTTCCCTTCCCTTCTCCCCCCAGGCCTAGGAATGGTGGCAGTACCCATCTGTTGGCCTGAATTTCTGCATGCTCCTTTATGTTTCCCTGCGCTGTGCAATACCTTTGTAAATAAAATCCCCCTCAAATGAACCTCATTCGAGTGTGCCGTCTATTTTCTTTCTTCTATTCCCTGATCACACGAACTACATCACTGGATTTGGTCAATGCTAAGTTTTCTGTAAATCAGTGCATCTCCAAGTGCACTGTGAGGGTCAGGCGAGGTGTTCTGTGTGTGGCCAATCAGAGCAGCGAGGTTTACCAAGAGGAAGATTTGAGAGAGAGGCTTCTCTTGAAAATTCTATTTGTATAAAGGATTCCACAACAAAGACTCAGTTTGAAAACCTCTGGGGAAAAAAGAAAGCGATGCCCTAATTTTGAGCACGGATCATAAACCGAAATTCTCACACGATCCTTGCCACAGACTTCAAGCGACCCAGGATCTAGTCTGTGTCTTGGGCTTTAACTTCTCAGGACAACATCAGGTGGAGTCTTGGCATTTTTCCATTTAATTTGATAAATGTACACTACCAGCAAGGTGCAGTGGCTTAGTGTCTAAAGAAATCCACTTTGCCGTCTAAATTATTCAGGTAACCTGTCTATATTAATCAAACCAGTTGGATAACAGCCAAATCTCCACTTCTTTTTGTATTACTTAGGGCCAAGGCAAGATGACAAAGGGCGGGGGGCAGGGGAAGTTGGTGTTGCCTGTATCTTCACAGAGATGCTGCTAGACAAATCTACTGGGCTGTAGCTAGCCCGCCCAAGAGAGTCTGGCAGCAAATACTTGTTTTTAAGACAGCTCTAGAATGTGAGCCTCAGGACAAGCAGCGAATCCTCAAGAGTAGACACTTTGGTAAGAACGCACTCCAGACATCAGTGAGGTACCAAGTTATGGAGACCATAAAATGTCTTCCTCCCAAGACGGGTGCTCTGTCAAGCATAATGTTAGACAGGGCCTGTCAGCCAAACACCTGCACTCAATGAAAAAGCCAGAACAGAAGTGAAAACTGATTGGAGAGGCGGGTGTCAAGAGTCATGAAATGAAATACTCTGACACCAATTGCTCTGGGACAATGTCAAGAATTGTGGAATCTTTGCAACTGTTCGGTTCCCCTTGGGATTTTCAGATTTCCAGCAAATAGAGATGTTTCTGCCTTCCAAGGTACGAGGCAAGTGAAACATGGGAGTCAAGGGAGGGGGCACGCTGTCATGTGGGAGTGGACATGATCGCTCCCTTTGAGGTCTCCTGGCAGTTTATGGGGTGGGGAGTCCAGAGTGGCTCTTTAGAAAAAATGTCTTCAATTGGTGAAGGTCTGCTCGTGTCTGTTTATTATTTTTTTCTAAGCAAAATGAAGGTTTAGAGAAAGAGAGCTTTGATAGGGCCTCAGAAGAACTGAATGAAAAGCCCACTGGGCACACTAACCAGGAATGAGATGGCACATTGCTCTGCCAGATCTATGAGAGGGGAAGGCGATGGGGCATGATGAGGAGTCTCTGATCTGTGGAGCTTAGTTTCTAAGCCCATTTGAGCATGGAGGCAGGGTGTGGATTCTTCCCCAAGTTTGGATCCTCTTTGGATGGGTTCCAAGCTGGGCCCAAGAGTGGAAGTGTGGATGGATCCACAGAACAGGGGCCTGGGTGGGAGAACTAGGCTCACTGGGCTTCAGTCCCTCTCCTGGAGAGAAGGGCTTGGCTAGAAGATTCTGTCATTTCTTCCATGGCTAATACTCTACAATTTCATATCTGCTCATCTATGACGCACCGATTCTTCTCTCTGAACTAATTGCCCAGAAAAAATTAATAGAGTTCTTAACATACTAAGTAATCTTTCCGTTTCTTTCACTGAAAATAATAGAAAATTAAGGCACAGACGAATGGTTTTCATACATAACTTCTCTCAATTTAATTTTTTTTTCCTAACCAAACTTAGTATATAGTTTTGTATTGCTTTTTTTTTTAAATGGGTGGTATTTTAGCCCAGATAAGTTAGAAGGATTACTTTCTATACTTTAGCAATTCTGTGGCCATTGGGAGTCTTAATTCTGTTGGGCTGACCTGATCAAGAAATTTGAAGATCAGAATACACTCAGAATCCTCAAGTCTGGACATCCTCTCTTAAGGTTAAAAAAAAAAAAAAATGCCCCCCTCTGGGCCTGTCAAAACTCAGCGGGGCATCTGCTAGAGAGTATCTCTTTCTCCTTCTGTCCCTCTCCCCTGCTCTCTCTCCCTCTCTCTGTCTCTCAAATAAATCAGTCTTTAAGTTAAGAATAAAACTTGTCTCCAAATCTATAACATCTTGTTTTTAAAAAAATTCCTTGAAATTTAGATCTTCCCTGGCCCCACTTGTCTGTGTGATCATGTGAAGACTAATGTCTCTCAAGCAGGAGTGATGTGTCATCAGCCTGGCAGAGTGATTTAAAGGATGTCAGAAACTCAGAAACCTGACAATCCAGGGACATGCTGAGTGGTGGGGTATTAATGGCATACACTGAGTTGGGGGGGTCCCCAAGTCCAACAGGATGACTTCCTTTCATTATTCCAAGTGAACCAGCTAAGGTCAAGGCTATGTCAAGTCATTAAAAGATGTCACAATTAAATTATCTTTTAAAGGATGGTTTGTTTTGACAACATGACATAATTATAAGTAACTCTTTTTGACATGGAGCATTTTTAGGGTTATGACATACATAAATACAGGGGGTGGTTGAAACACACTGTATCCATAGAATGCAATGTCAAGTTTGGGAGGACAAATGAAATTCACCCCAGAAAGTCACCCATTTATTGATAAGTATGTCTTATAATAGATATTAATTTTACCTTTTTTATTGCTAACAAGGAGGCAGTGTTTTGTTTTGTTTTGTTCAACATGAAGGAGCTGAGGACAGTCCTAAAGTTTATTAAGCCTTAGGGACGAGTCTGGCTTAACACATGCACTTGTTTTCATGGGAGAAGGTATGTGGCTTTGCCGATGTCAACTGTCCTTGGAGCTGTTCAGTCATAGGCTGGGCCCGATCCCTCAGGCTGCTTTCTTCCCAGAGGGAAGAATCCACAGAGAAGCTCATCCCTATGGGCTCCAGTCAAGGCAGCCAGCAATGTAACCAAGATGTCTTCCCACTGCTAATGCAAGGAGTGGACAGAATGTCGTTGCTCCCTGACCAAAGGCTGACATTTCCTCACAGGCAGAAGTCAGGATCATCACTCCATGCTCTAACAACTCTTTCCTGTCGTTCCATGTTTCTCTTCTAGTCCCTGAAAAATTAAAAAGCTTTTAGTCCCCTGAAAAATTACAGAAACCCTCTGACCCTCCCAGAACCTGCACCACTGATTCTAACATCCCCTCCTCCATTACCCTTCAACCTGCAACGTCCTCACCTCCAGTTTGGGTCTTTCCCTGGCTGTTCCTCTCACCTGGACCATTGTTTTCTTGGATCCATATGCTCACCTTATTCAAGGTGCTGCTTGAATGTTACCTTGAAACTTATGGTAACCCCTTTTAAATAATTACAACCTACATCTGTCTCTCATTTCCTAATCTCTTTCCTGACCCACTTTTAAAAAATGTTCTCTGATTGCTTACTACTTTCTAACCTATTACCTCAAATGTATTTTTCATTTGTTTAGTTTATAATTGTTGTTCATCCTCCCTCCGCTGCCAAAAGGAAAGTTGCATGAATGACAGGGAATTTACGTCTACACTGACGTATTCTGGACATCGAGGACAGTCTCAGTTACTCAGCCAGTGTTTGTTGAACTAAGCGCGTAACGAGATCCTCTAGTGATGCACTAAGGCTGCAGCTCTTCTTTTAGAGTACGACACTTGGATCTATACAAAATCTGATCTGGAAAACATGTGAGAATTTATTCAGTTTTTAGTGAACACATTTTAACTATCCTATTTCAGAGTGTCAATCACGTCACTTTTTAAAATCTTAATTTATTTAAACTAAAAGAAAAAAAAAGAAAAGAAACCCAAAAGAGTTCACACATTTCCCCCCCATCCTTCACATACACTCCTGCATCCCCTACCTCTGGCAACCACCAATCTGTTCTTGGTATCTACAAGCTGTTTTTTGGGTTTTGTTTTGTTTTGTTTTTAAGATTCCACATATAATTGGGATCACAGTGTATTTGTCTTTCTCTGACTTATTTCACTTAGCATAATTCCCTCAAGGTCCATCCATGTTGTTGAAAATGACAAGATTTCGTTATCTTTTTATGGTTGAATAATATTCCTGTGTGTGTGTGTGAGAGAGAGAGAGAAAGAGAATTTACCCGTTCATCCATTAGTGAAAAGTTAGGCTGTTTTCCATACCTAGGCTATTATAAATAATTCTGCAATGAACAGGGAGGTGCATATGCCTTTTTGAGTCAGTGTTTTTATTTCCTTTAGGTAAATGCCCAGAAGTGGAATTGCTGGATCATGTGATATTCTATTTTTAATTTCTTGAGAAACCTCCACACTGTTTTCCACAGAGGCTACAATATCCTTACCAACACTTGTTATTTCTTGTGTTGTTGATTTTAGCCATTCTAACAGGTGTGAGGTGATCTTATTGTGGTTTTGATTTGCATTTCCCTTATGATGAGTGAGATTGAGCATCTTGCCATGTGTCTCTTGGCCATCTGGATGTCTCCTTTGGACAAATATCTGTTCATATCTTCTGCCCATTTTTATTTTTATTTTTATTTTTTTTAATTTTTTAAAAGATTTTATTTATTTATTTGACAGACAGAGATTACAAGCAGGCAGAGAGGCAGGCAGAGAGAGAGGAGGAAGCAGGCTTCCTGCTGAGCAGAGAGCCCGATGTGGGGCTCCATCCCAGGACTCTGAGATCATGACCCGAGCCAAAGGCAGAGGCTTTAACCCACTGA
>NW_019154128.1:3986895-4001889 GCF_002288905.1 Enhydra lutris kenyoni
GAAGGCAGAGAGGCAGGCAGAGAGAGAGGAGGAAGCAGGCTTCCTGCTGAGCAGAGAGCCCGATGTGGGGCTCCATCCCAGGACTCTGAGATCATGACCCGAGCCAAAGGCAGAGGCTTTAACCCACTGAGCCACCCAGGCACCCCTCTTCTGCCCATTTTTAAATCAGATTATTTTGTTTTTGTTATTTAATTGTATGAGTTCCTTATATATTTTGAATATTAGCTGCTTATATATGATTTGCAAATATTGTCTCCTATTGCTTTTTCATTCTATTGGTGATTTTTCTTGCTGTGCAGAAGTTTTTTAGTTTGATGTAGTCCCATTTGTTATGTTTACTTTTGTTTTTGGTGTCAGATTAAAAAAATCGTTGTCAAGACGCATGTCAAGGAGATCACTAATTACATCTTCTTCTAGGAATTTTATGGTTTCATGTTTTACATTAAAATCCTTCATGATTTTGAGTTGATTTTTGTGTATGGTGTAAAAAAAATGGTCCAGTGTCATTCTTTAGCATGCGGTTATTCAGTTTTCCCAACACTATTTATTGAAAAGACTGTCCTTTCCCCATTGTGTATTATTACCTCCTTTTCCTCCAATTAATTGGCCATATAAGTGTGGGTTTATTCCTATTCCATTCCATTGATTTGTGTCTGTTTTTGTGCCAGTTCCATATTGTTTAAATTACTATAGCTTTGTAATATAGTTTGGAGTCAGGGGGCATGATGCCTCCAGCTTTGTTTTTGTTTCTCAAGATTGCTTTGACTATTCAGAGCCTTTTATGATAGATACAAATTTTAGAATTGTTTGTTCTATTTCTGTGAAAAATGTCATTGGAATTTTGATAGGAATTGCATTGACTATTTAGGTCATTTTGGATATGGACATTTTAACAATATGAGTTCTCCTAATTTATGAGCATAAAGTATCTTTCCATTATTTGTGTGTTCTTCAATTTGTTTCATTAATGTCTTGTAGTTTTCAATATGTGGGTCTTTCACCACCTTGATTATATTTGTTTCTAGGTATTTTATTCTTTAACATAATTGTAGATGGGATTGTTTCCTTAACTTCTCTTTCTGATAGTTCATTAATAATGTACAGAAACACAACAAATTTTGTGTATTGATTTCTTATTTTACAACATTACTGAATTCATTTAGTTTTTGATGGAGTCTTTAGGTTTTTCTACATATAATATCCTATCATCTACATATGTCATCTATATCTACAGTGACAGTTATATTTCTTCCTTTCCAATGTGGATGCCTTTTATTTCCTTTTCTTGCATAATTGCTCTGGCTAAGACTTCTAATACTATGTTGCATAAAAGTGGTGAGAGTGGGTATCCTTGTCTTGTTCCTGATCTTAGAGAAAAAGCTTTAACATTTTCACTGCTGAGAAGGATGTTAGCGTTCACAAAGAGATGAAAAATATAAGAAATTGTCAAATAGAAGTCATAGAATAATACAAAAACCAAGCTGAAAAATACAATAGCAGACTAGATGAAACAGAAGAAAGGATCAGTCAACTTGAAGACAAGGTGGTGGAACCCATTCAATCAGAGCAATAACAACATCAACAACAACAAAGAATTTTTTAAGAAGTTAATGTAGTTTAACGATTCATAGGAAAAAAATCAAATAGACTAACATCACACTGTAAGTGTCCCAAAAGGAGAGGAGAGGGAGAATGGGGGAGACGTCTTTTTCTTTTTTAAGATTTTATTCACTTATTTTGAAAGAGAGAGAGCAAGTTTGGGGAGGGGGAGGACAAGGACAGAGGAGACAATCTCAAGCAGACTCCATGCTGAGCGTGGAACATGATGCCGGGATCATTCTCACAACGCTGAGATCATGACCTGAGCCAAAATCAAGAGTTAGATGCTTACTGACCAAGACACCCAGGCTAGTCTTATAAGAAGAAATAATGACTGAAAACTTCCCTAACCAGGGGAATGAAACAGACCTCCAGGTCCAGAAAGCCCAAAGAGGTCTTAAGAGGAAACAAAGGAGATACACACCAAGGCATATTATAATTAAAATGTCCAAAAGTTAGGGGCTCCTGCATGGTTCAATGGGTTGAGTGTTCAGCTTAGGTCATGATCTCAGGGTCATGAAGCTGAGCCCTGCATCAGGCTCTACACTGAGCACACAGTCTGCTTGGGATTCTTTCCCCTGTCTTTGTCTCTCCCTCTGTTCCTCAATAAATAAATAAAATCTTTTAAAATGAAAACTTAAAAAAAAGTCCAAAATTAAAGAACAAAGATGAAAAGTAGCAAGAGAAAATCAAGTTTTTATGTACAAGGAAATGCCCACATGACAACTAGCAGACTTTTCAACAGAAATTTTGTAGGCCAGAAAGAAGTGGCATGATATATTCAAGGTGGAGAGAGAGAAAAACACTTTAAACTTGGCAAAATGATCATTCAGAAGTAAAGAAGAGGCACAGAATTTTCCAGATAAGCAGAAGATAAAGGAGTTCATCATCACTAAGCCAGCTTTAGAAGAAACGTTAAAGGAATTTCTTTAAACTGAGAAGAAAGGACATTAATTAGTAACAAAAGAAAAAATGAAAGAAAAAAATCTCCCTGGAAAGGTAACTATATAGTAATGGTTATCGATTAATCACTTGTGAAGGCTAAAAAACAAAATTAATAAAGTAACTATGATTACAATAACTAGTCAAGGGATCTACAAGATTTAAAAAAAATGTCAATGTACCTGTGTGGCTCAGTTGGTTAAGTGTCTGCCTTCTGTTCAGTTCATGATCCTGGGATCGAGCCCCACACTGGGGCTGCTCAGCCAGAAGTCTGCTTCTCCTTCTCCCTCTGCTGCTCACCTTGCTTGTGCTCTCTCTCTCTTTTTAATAAATAAAATAAAATAAATAAATAAATAAATAAATAAAATCTTTAAAGATAATGTAAAGCATAACATCAAAAACATAAAACATGGTAGGGCGCATCATAATGTTGATCTATACAATGGGATCAAACTTTATTTGTTATCAACTTAACTTTACTGGCATAGATATGTGTAAGTCTCATAGTAACCATAAAACAAAAACCTACCATCAATACACAAAAGATAAAGAGAAGGGAGTATAAGCATACCACTAAAGAAAGTCACTGAATTCCAAAGGAAAAAGTAAGAAAAGGAGAAAGAAACAGAGAGGAACCACAAAAGCACCCAGGAAACAACTAATAAAATACCAGTAAGTACATACCTATTGATATTGCTTTAAAAGTAAATGGACTCAATTTTCCAATCAAAAGACAGATTGGCTGAATGGATAAAAAACAAGACCAACCTGTATGTTGCCTACAAGAGACTCACTTTATTTTTCTAAAAGATTTATTTATTTGAGAGAAAGAGAGTGAGAGCATGAGTGGGAGGGGCAGAGGAAGATGGAGAGAGAGTCTCAAGCAGACCCCACACTGAGCAGAGAGCCCCATGTAGGACTTGAGCTCACAATCCTGAGATCATGACCTGAATGGAAATCAAGAGTCAGGTGCTTAACCAACTCTGCCCCTCAGGTGCTCCAAGAGACTCCCTTTAGCTGTAAGGAAATACATACACTGACAGCAAAGAGATATTTCACGCAAATGGAAATAAAAAGAAAGTCTGAGTAGCTATATTTCTATCAGACAAAGTAGACTTTAAAACAAAGACTCTAATAAGAGATAAAGAAGAGGGGCACCTGGGTGGCTCAGTGGGTTAAAGCCTCTGCCTTCAGCTCAGGTCATGATCCCTAGGTCCTGGGATCGAGCCCCGAATTGGGATCTCTGCTCAGCAGGGACCCTGCTTCCTCCTCTCTCTCTGCCTGCCTCTCTGCTTACTTGTGATCTCTGTGTGTCAAATAAATAAATAAAATCTTAAAAAAAAAGAGATAAAGAAGAGTGTTAAATAATGATTAGGGGGTGACTCTAATAAGAAGATACAACATTTGTAAATATCTATACACCCAACAGAGGAGCACCTAAATGCATAAGGCAAATATTAACAGACTTAAAGGGAGAAATGCATAGCAATACAATAATAGCAGATTTTAATATCCAGCTCCATCAATGGATAGCTCATTCAGACAGAAAATCAATAGGGAAACATTGGCCTTAAATGATACATTAAACCAGATGGACTTAACAGATATATACAAAACATTGCATCCCAAAGCAGCGGAATACACATCATTCTCAAGTACACATGAGATATTTTTCAGCATAGATCATATGTTAGGCAACCAAGCAAGTCTTAATACATTTAAGAGGACTGAAATCCTAGCAAGCATTCTTTCTAACTTCGGTGGTATAAAACTAGAAATTAATTACATGAAGAAAATTGAAAAATTCACAGATATGTGGAGATTAAACAACGTGCTACTGAATGACCAATGGATCAAAGAAGAAATCAAAACAGAAGTTAAAAGTGCTTTGAGATGAATGAAGATGGAAGTATAACATACCAAAATGCATGAGATGCAGCAAAAGCGGTTCTAAGAGGGAAGTTTATAGAACTACAAATGCCTACCTCCAGAGACAACAAACAGCTCAAATAAACAATCTAAATTTACACCTGAAGGAACTGGAAAAAGAACAAAGGAAGCCCAAAGTTAGCAGAAAGGAGGAAATAACAAAGATTAGAGCAGAAATAAATGAGAGATTGAAAAGATCAGTGAAACTAAGGGCTAGTTCTTTGAAAAGATAAACAAAATTGACAAGCCTTGAGCTTTACCACCAAGAAATAAAAGACTCAAATAGAATCAGAAATGAAAAGAGGAGATGTTATAAGTGATGACATAGAAATAGAAAGGATCATAAGAGACAACTACGAACAATTATACACCAACAAATTGGACAACCTGGAAGAAATGGATACATTCCTAGAAACGTATGATCTACTAAGATTGAATCATGAAGAAATGAAAAATCTGAACAGACAGATTACTAGTAAGGAGACTGAATCAGTCATCAAAAACCCCTCAACAAACAAAAGTCCAGGACCAGATGGTTTCACTGGTGAATTCTACTAACCATTCAAAGAAGAATTAATGCCAACTCTTCTCAAACTCTTCCAAAAAACAGAAGAGGAAGGAATTCTTCCAGACTCATTTTATAAGGCCAGCATTATCCTGATACCAAAACCAGACAAGCATGTCATGAGAAAAATATAAGCCAAAATCTCTGAGGAACATAGATGCAAAAATTCTCAGCAAAATATTAGCAAACTGAATTCAACAATACACTAAAAGGGTCATACATGACAATCAAATGGGATTTATTCCAGGTATGCAAGGATACTTCAACATCTGCAAATTAGTCAATATGAGACGTTATGTAAATAAAAGGAAAGATTTAAAAAAACATACGATCATCACAATAGATGCAAAAAAAGCATTTAACAAAATTCCACATCCGTTTATGATAAAAAATCAATGAAGCAGGTAGAAAGGGAATAGACTTCAATGCAATAAAGGCCGTATAGCTAGCTAATCACCTCATTTCAAATCAATTTTGCTATAGATAATGTCTTAGCATATAAACCTCTATCAGGTGTCACACAGTATGTGTACAATTTCTTTTTTTAATTTTTAAATAATTTGTTTATTTTACTGCATTTATAAAGAAAACAGACAATGCACACAGTAGAAAGAATAAAAATGCATTTGGAGTTGTAACTGAGAGCAATAGAAATCCTTTACTGAGATCGTGGCAATTTGACAGTATTATGATTAAGTTCAGTAAAGGTACATGGGGTACTTGGAAGATTAAATTCTATAGCTGCCTCTATGTGTACAATTTCTACTCAGAAAGTTGCTTGCCTTTATGTAATATCTGTCCTTTATGTTAGAGAGACATGAGACAAATTACATATTCAGTCAATGAGTTTAAATGCATGTATACAGTCTCTTAAATAGGCTAATTTTCCCAGGTCTTATCCTGTTGCTTTAGACTTGTATTGAGATGAGGGGAAGATCTCTCTCTCTTCTCTCCCTCTCTCTCTCTCTTTTGATTTATTCATTTATTTGAGGCGGAGGGGCAAAGGGAGAGAATCTTTAAGCAGACTCCTGCCTGCTGAGTGCAGAGCCTGATGCAGGGCTTGAGCTCGCCACCCTGAAATCATGACCGGAGCTCAAACCAAGAGTTGGACGCTTAACGGACTGAGCCACCCGGGGGACCCACACTCAGTTTTCTCTTAAGCACAGACATGGGGGTCCTAAAAGCAGTGCTGCTGGTGGGCCTTGTCATAAGGATGGGGGAGGGGTATCCAAGGCCTCAAGCTCCAGGGACATGCAGAATAAATCGAGTCTGTGCTAACAGTTCTTGGCCCCAGAAGTTCTAGCTGATTTGGCATCATCCAGACAGGGATGTGTGTTAGGCCTGGGGCTGAGAAATTTGGATCTGATAAGAATCAATCTGAATTTGTTCTGAAGACACATGGTGAAAGATAAGTGCAGACGATATGAAGGCTTTTAGAAAACCACACACAGTTCTCATCTACTGCACTGCAATGTAATAATCTTGGCATGTCATTTAAAAACACTTTTTTAATGAGAATAACTCTTTTATTTGTCTACATCGGAGACATACTGAAGTAAAAGTCATCACTTCTGATGTTCTAAAGATAGTCTCAAATAGACAGTGCTTAGTACCTATTAAGTGAGAATGATATTAAAATTTACGTCCTCAACAATGATTGATTTAAAAAAATAAATACATTTGTCAGGGATAAAAGCATGTAGTATCTACTTACAAAGCCATATACAGAATTCATGGGTTTATCCAAGCACTCATTCATCACTGATTAAGTGTTGGGCGTTGCGGGGAGCAGGCAGCAAACAGCGGAGGAGAAACTGGATACCGCTGTGTTCTTTTGGACCAAATGGGGGGAATATGCTGAACAAACTGACGTATAGACACACAATTACCAAGTGTGATAAAGACAATGAAGGTGTTTCAAGGGGGTGTGAGCTGCCTGGTGTCAGAGTTAGAAGCTAGAGTTAGAGCTGAAAGCTGAGTAGGAGGCAGAACACCTCCAATCCCCTATATATGCACTCCTGCACAGACACAATGTACATGCACAACACGTACAACATATACCACACACACAACTTCCACACAGAGAACAGAGCACACAACACACATCATACACAACAAACACAACACACAGACAACACAGACAATATACGCACACAACATACACACACAACATACACACACACAACACACACATACCAGGGCCCTTTGGGAGTGCAAGGCTGGTCTTGAGAGGCTTATCCCTAGTCTCCCTATGGGGATGGGCTTCCAGAAAATCTCAGGTAAGATTGGGGGGTGCCTTTGCAGGGGAGACTGGGAGGCTTGTTTTCCGTCTCGGGTGTTTACTGGAGCTGCTGTGAGGCCACCCTCTCAGAACAGCTTGATATGTGGCCTCTGAAGTTGTGTGTCTGGGAAGATGATGTAGGCAACCGCATCCTACAGTTCAAGATGGCGCAGCCATGTGGTCTGTGGACAACCGGATGTGGGATGGGGGTGGCGGAAGAGGACACACACGTGTCCACTGCTCCATGGGAAGGAACACGGAGGTCACAGGTGGGTAGGGGTGAGGGGGAGGGCTGCCTGCTGAGCTGAGGGAGGGGCACCCACCAGGCCAGCACTGGGGTGGGGAGAGCCCTGGCCGAGCTGTCTTGTGAGGGGTTCTTGCTGGCAGAGAGCCCTGAAAAAGCTGGAAACCACTCCTGCAGGGAGGACTCTCCCACCAGTAGTCTGTGACTTACAGCTGCTCTTCCATGTTCCTCCTCCTTTCTCATCAAGTTGAACCATTGCTAAGAAGGCGATTCCCAGCCCTTGTCAATATTGGCTTTTAAAGTGAACTGTTGCATCACTCTCTTAACCACATCCGGTGGAAATTCAACACACTGTGATTTGACACCTACTTTTATTCATGACAAAAGCACATGGATAAGCTCTTAATTAATACACTGAAATGGAGAGCCTTTCCCACGCAGCCTCCAATTTCCATTCCACTTTCCTTTTATTGTCTGTGGTGGTTTATGCTTGGGAAGTCTTCTATTGCTATCTTGATCATGCTTCACTGCAAAAAAAAAAAAAAAAAAAAAGAAAGAAAGAAAGAAAGAAAGAAAAAGAGCATAAAAATTGAATTCATTTGATTTCACCTAAGTGTTAAAAAGATCCTTCTGAGGGGATGCCTGGGTGGCTCAGTCGTTAAGTGTCTGCCTTGGGCTCAGGTCATGATCCCAGCGTCCTGGGATCGAGCCCTGCATCAGGCTCCCTGTTCCGTGGGGGGCCTGCTTCTCCCTCTCCCACTCCCCCTCCTTGTGTTCCTTCTCTCGCTGTCTCTCTCTCTCTCTGTCAAATAAATAAGATCTTAAAAGAAATGATCCTACTGTATTGTGTTGCTGTCATAAGATTTGTTAACAGGGATGTGTTTACAGTAGTAAAAACATGTTATAAATTTTGATTATGTTATATACTAAATGGAAACAGTAATAATTTGGGGGAAACTATATTTTATTAAGCATGCATCTAAATGAGGTGTTTACACCCCAGGGAGTAGAGATTCCGCAAGACGTGAGTGATCAAAGGACCAGTGTAGACCTGCTAAGGAGGCTAGAATGGAAACTATTCCAGATGGGCTGGGCTGGCCAGCCCTCAGAGGCGTGGACAGGTACATGAAAGGGGAGGCGGAAGGTGCAGGGAAAGGCCTGGGGGCTGCAGTGTCCAGACATGGTTACACTGGGCTCCTGGGGGCCTCCTTAGGGGCTTGAGTTTTGCTCTTGTCATGAAAAGTCTGGAGGTCTGAGACAAAAGTGAGGAGGCGGAGCCCCTGGGCAGCTCAGTCAGTTAAACGTCTGCCTTCGGGTCCTGGGTTTGAGCCCTGCCATCAGGATCCCTGCTCAGTCGGGGGTCTGCTTCTCCCTCTTCCATTGCTGCTTCCCCTGCTTATGCACTCTTGCTCAAATAAATCAATAAAATCTAAAAAAAAAAAAAAAAAAGAAGTGGGAAATACAGTTGGGTCATCAGATGGAAGAGAAGAGGTCAAGAAGGATCCCCAGCCTCTATCATGACTCTATATTGTCACCCATCAAATTGTTTTTGTGTGTGGCCTTCAAATGATTGACAAACTAAACTGGAAATGCTAACGATGTTCCAGTCATTCCACGAAGAGTCATGTTCTACTTTCCTGGAATCCAGCAGATACGTTCTATCAGGCAATAAGAGGTCCACGTTTCTAGTTTTTGCAGAGTTAGTTTTGTGGTAACATACCTGTTTAAATCTCTATCATTCTGTATCTGGCATAAGCCTTGAGTTAAAACTGATTAGAAAGAGATATGAATGAATACCCAAATCCAAAATCTGCTGTTAACAGACAAAGTCTGCTGACCAGGAGTTTTCTGGGGGGGGGGGGAAACCAAACCATTCTTCCACAGATAAAACAGAGTAACTACCATGTTACTTCATTCAGATTCAGCGTGATTTAATCAATAAGGGAGTTGAGGTATATTTTATCAGAATGTGTCATAAAGCACTTATTCCAACTATATAATTGTATTTTTGAGTCATCGTAGACTATATGAAGCTTAGGGCTTTTTCAATGATAATAAAAAAAATTCAGCAGACTACATGAGTTCAAAATAAAATAGAATAAAGAGCTTATAATAAAAGATAAGGGGTGCCTGGATGGCTCAGGTGGTTAAGCATCTGACTTCAGTTCATGTCATGGTCTCAGGGTCCTGGGATCAAGTCCTGCCTCGTGTTCCCTGTTCAGTGGGGATTCTGCTTCTCCCTCTGCCCCTCCCTCCGTTCATGCTCTCTGTCTTGCTTATGCTCTTTCCTTCTCTCTCAAATTAATAAAATCTTTAAAAAAAAAAAGATAATATTTTCCTGTTCTACTTTTTCTAGCAGAAGATTTAAGACCTCTATAAATTTTAGGTACAATTATTTTTAGAATTCCTAACATATATAAAAAATATTAATATAACAAATAAGTCATGGGGATGTAATGTACAACTTGGTGAGGATAGTTAACAACACTGTATTTTACATTTGAATGTTGTTAAGAGAGTAGATCTTAAAATTTCTCATCATAAGAAAAAAAATGTGTACCTATGTATGACAATAGATGTTAATGAGATTTACTGTAGTGATTATTTCTCAATATATACGAACATTGAAGCATTATACTGTCTACCTGAAACTAATATAATGTTAAATATCAATTATATCTCAATAAAAAAGTTAAAATTGCATCTACATCTCTAACTAATGGTAATTTTTTTTGGCTTTAAGATTTGAAATAATTTTATCATTCTACTTTTGAAATGATCTACCTTCAAGTGACTCCATGGTACCTGCTAGAGGATTTTTGCAAAGCGAAAAATATACAAATTATTTTCAAGTGTATTAAAACATTCATGCATTTTGAATTTAATAATTAATGAAGTTGACACAATATGTTTTGTAGACATGTACTGAATCATTTATAATTGCTAATTTGCTTGTGTTCTTGATTTTTGTTTTGTTTCATTTGAAAACAGACCTCAGGGTCTGGCATCCTGGACTCGAAACCCACTGCAATTGTGACTTTGGGCACTCTGAGTGGGTTCCTAAAAACCCAGAGTCCAGCCCTTCTCCCCTAGCTCCACTCTGCACTTGAATTACACTCTTTCCCATTGTTCATGTGGCTGTGAGCACACCTTTTATCATCAGCTTTGAACAAAATTTCTTTAACTGCTAACTTTTCACAGCTGTGATGAGCAAGGATTACGCTCACTTATGCCACAATCCATCTCTTCTTGTGCTCCCCATCCCCCACCTGCCAAGGAGCTTCTGTCTCTCTTTCCTCTGTTGGCACATTTCTTATTCATCAAACTTGTGTGTGTCCTCTCTCCCCCTTTGTAAGATGAGGGATTGGTGCTGTGCTCCCTTCATCTCTTCTTCGGTCCTTCCCCTCCCCCAAGGGGGCGTGGTGGTTTAAAGGTGAAATGCGGGCTTTGTGAGACTAGCTGGTATTTTATTTCTCAAGAAAGCAGTACACAGTAATTTTAACTGTATCTACATCAGAATGAGGCCAAGACACTAGGGCATGTATGAGATGTGGCAAAACCCGGCACCATGAAGAAGGGCTGTAAGGGACAGGGGTGCTCTGTCACAGGGGCGATTCCAGTAGCCTTGACCCATTCAGAAGCGTGTGTTTTACCTTATGAGTGAGACTCCTAATGAGAATGAATCATGTGGTTTTTGAAGCCGAAGTAACCACTTTTGTCCTGTAGATGAGAAAACTGAAGTACAAAGGAGTGAATTGACATGACCTGAGTCATGCGACCAAAAATCTTTGGTAAGAGTGCACCTAGGATTGGATGCCATGTCTCCTAACAGGCCAGGTGTAATAACCCCAGCCCCTTCTTTCCTCTCTCCCTGCTAGCAAAAGCAATGCTTGTTTAACTGGTAAGCAGATCGCGGGGACTGTGATGCATTTCCTCCAAGATATAAGCACCATGGGACCACTTTTTATGACCCTTCTGGCCACATCCTGGTGGAACCCACCCTCCTTGTCTCATAGGAGATGATGATGATGATGATGATGATGATGGTTTTTAAGATTTATTTATTTATTTTTGAGAGAGAGAGAATCCGTGTGTGACTGGGGGGAGTGGCAGAGGCAGAGGGAGAGAGACTCTCCAGCCAACTCCCCGCTGAACACAGAGCCTGATGTGGGGCTTGATCCCAAGACCCTGAAATCACAACCTCAGTTGAAATCAAGAGCCGGCCGCTTGACTGACTGAGTCACCCGGGCGCCCTGTGTGGGGGATTAGTATGATAGCTTCCCCAGTGGTCTCTTTGCTTTGACCCTTGTTCCCTAAGGCATATTCTCAGTGCAGGGGGTCCCTGTAAATTGTGCATCAGATCGTTTCTCTGTTGTGCTCAAAGTCCTGAAGTAATTTCCCTTGTCTCAGAGTTCAAAACCAGAGTCCTTTCTGTGCCCCCCAAAGCCTCTCTACACATCAGCTCTATTTGACCTTGTTTCCGACGACTCTTGCCCTTGGTCACCAGACACCTCCTGTCCTGATGCTCCCACTTCCCACTAGCACTTTCCGGGGGAAGCAGAGTGGACTCCACAGCGGGCCTGACCCATCCCTCAGGCCTTGTAGTGGGAGCCTTCGGTGGCCAACTGTGACACCTCTGTCTCAGCCTGAGAGGACGTCCTCTGAACTCCAGAGCCCTGGCAATTGGAAGAGCTAGAGAACCAACACCCCACCACCCAGCAACCTTTGACCACTGACCTGAATTGATAGATAAATATCCCAGCTCCCCTGGGAGGCACATGTTCCCGAATGCCTCTCAGAGGCCCCTAGATGGATCGAGCACCAGTTGCCTTCCGTGGGAACTTGCTTAATAGTAAAGTACTGTCTTAGCCAGCCTCAGCTCCTGTAACAAAAGTATCATAGATTGTTGATACAATCTCAAACAACAGACATGTCTTTCTCGTAGTTCTGGAGGCTGGGAAGTCCGAGTTCAAGATGCGAGCCTATTTGGTGTCTGGCAAGAACCTGCTTCCTGGTTCGTGAATGACAGCCTTCTCACTCTGTCCTCATGTGGTGGGGAGAGAGATCATCTCTCTCGTACCTCTTTTTATAAGGCACTAACCCCATGATGAGGGCTCTACCCTCAGGATCTAATCACCTCCAAACGTCCCATCTGTAAACGCTATCACAACTGGGAAAAAGGAATTCCACATGCAAACTTGGGGGAACACATTCAGTACATGGACATCTTTTGTTGGCTTCCTTCTGTCTCTGCCCTATTTCCCTAGTCCTCTCCTGGGACAGCCCTGCAAATAAATCACTTGCCTTAGACATTCTGAGAGCTTACTCTGGAGAAACCCCAAAAGACAGGGTAGCAAGGATGACTTCCAAGGTTCTGTTTACTGAAGCCAAGGATTCTAGAAAAATGTTCAAATGTAAAAGGCCATGTTTTAGTTGGATGCTTTTCTCTTTCATAGGGATAAAGCAACTGCCTATGAATTAGCCGGGTTTGCAGGATTGTTGGTGGCGAACCTTTCCAAACGAAAGTGCTGAAGAGTTGTTTGAACGACTTGTTCCGGAAGAAGGCTTGGCGGCAGCACCAGCAGCGAACGCGAGGGCTCAGGGTTGCAAAGTTGTGAGGCGAAGCTGGTACCCTGTTAGGTGGCACAGCTTCCTTCGCTCTATGACAGCCACGCATCCCCACTAACAGCTTGGGAGGTGACACGCGGGCTTGGGAAATGCTTCTGCTGTTAGCATTCAGAAGGCAGGGCGGTTTTCCCAATGTTTGAAGCAAGAGACCAGGGTCCTATTTTCAGAACTTCCTGGACCCACCTGTTTAGGGCAATCGCATCTGCGGAATATGCTCCCTGTCCTCGGATTTCCTTCCTATGAAACCAAAGACCACTCTTACCAAGACACAGACATTTTCCTCCCAGCTAGATAGGTAGCATGCTGAGTCATGACGAGCATTCTTCAATTATTGGCGGGGTGGGGGGAGGGGGGTATTATCCCAACCAGAGCGTTTAAGTACAATCCCTAGAAGACAGAGTTCTTACTACAAAGAAAAGAAAGGGGGGAAAGTCAGTGTCTGTGCACGAGACAAAGCATTTATTCACTCTAATGGGGGCAAGAAGTCTGCAGCTGGCCTGGGCAGGGGTTTTGGGCGGGAGCCCCAGACCGGTGCTGGATGGCGGGGGACAGCTCGTGTGGATGCTGGCCTGAACTTCGAATGGAAAAAAAAAAAATGACAGGACGGCAGGTGATCAGAGGGTTGTAGTGTCCTTCAAATGCTCCCCAGGAGTCCCCTCTTGGCAACACTCCGAGTTGACGATCTCCTTGCAACTCTGGAAGGAAAAGTGGGCAGAAAAGAAACAGCTGGAGTTCTGGATTTATTGATGTTGGTGATAAAGGAACAGAACCTATTTACACTCCTCTCCCTGGCATTTAGATAATGATTAGTTGACTATTCAAGAGGAAGCTAAAGTTAAGTGGAAATGTGTTTTTTAAAATGCCTCAGAGGAGCCAGGAGAAAATCCTAGGACTTAACAGACTCTTGCTGCTTATTCCTATTCTAGAATAAGTGATTTAAAAACATGTCCCTTCAGGAACGGGGATCATTCGGCTGCAAATGCTTCTGTGGCTGACATAGTGGCGGGCGATCTGAGCGACAGACCACCCTCCCCACTGGGGGCTTGTGACTGGAGGGCAGAGGTGAGGTCAACATCCCAGAGCATCCTGCTCTCAGGACACAGCCATTGTGGCCCCGGGTGAGGGGTCCAGAAGATCTGATTCGGGGTGTGTCGCTCCACACCAACGTTGTAAATGCCAAGTGGAAAATCCAATGGGACTAGAAAAGGAAGAGTCGCTTAGACTGCCCTGCAAATCCCGAGCAGCTGTGAAGCGCAGCGCGACCGCTGAGCGCGTGGAGCCGCACCACGCATGGACGGCAGGTGGAGGGCGCAGCGTGGTGCGTCCCGGGCCCGCGAGCGGAACGCAGGTGGGTGAGGGAGCTGTTGGGGCCAGAAGGCGGGAGTTGTTCAATACCAACAGGCCCTGGGCGGCCATGGCATTGTGGGAGATAGGAAAGTAGGCAGGAAGGACACATGTAACAGTAAAGAAGGGAACAGATGGACCCAACACACACATAGGGTCCATCTGTCCATAAAATTTGCCCAGGGCCCCACACCCACACACACCCTAGGGGGGCACCCGAATGACATCGTCATCCAAACTCAAAATATACAAAAATGGATTTCATTATCTTCTCTCTGACAAAATTTACTTCCCCTCCAGTTACTTAGGGATGTTACTGTTTATCTGGTCACTGGCTTTAGAAATAGGAAATAACTTCAAATTATTATATAATTTATATATATAATTTCTATATATTATATATTATATTATATAATTTCTATATATTATATATTATATTATATAATTTCTATATATTATATA